>NC_134571.1:237695163-238002198 GCF_050947875.1 Dermacentor variabilis
GAACTGACAAACAACGGTATTTCGGAGAGTCCATACCTAACTTTATACGCACGTCCCCCGAGCAATTCTGGCGGCACATACGCCCGACTTCTAGCGACTGTGATGTCTTTGATATCGAAGGTGTACAAGTAGATGACGCAAAAAAATCTCAAATGCCTTCAATGAGCAATTTAAGAGCATCTTCACTGTTGATAATGATACTTTACCACACTTTGACGCAAATTTCCCACCCATACCAGATGTTCTAATTAGTGAAGCTGGAATTTTGAATATGCTCTTAAAACTCGATGTAAAGAAGTCCCCAGGGCCAGATAACATACCAAACGCATTTTTAAAGAGATACGCAGAATGGGTCTCAAAATACTTGTTTGTTCTGTTCTCTAGATCACTATCTGAGGGGCAAGTTCCGAACGACTGGGGAATCGCCCGAGTAAAACCTGTCCATAAGAATGGGAGGAAAGACTGCATAAAGAACTATCGTCCGATTTCCTTAACCTGTACTGCATGTAAACTCTCACAACATATTATACATAACCACATAACGCAGTTTCTTGACAAACATCACATTTTAACAAAGTATCAACATAGATTTCGACAAGGTTACTCTACGTGTACCCAGCTAGCAGAAACTATACATGACTTTGCACTTTCAATTAATAACGGAAAACAAACCGATGTAGTTTTTATGGACTTTAAAAAAGCTTTTGATAAAGTCTCTCATAGGAAGTTATTGCACAAATTAGGGACAATATTAAATAACGAGCAACTTTTAAACTGGATTGCCGCATACATTAACAATCCAAAACAGTTTGTTGTCTTTAATGGAGAAACCTCGGAAATTCTTGGTGTAGACTCAGGCGTTCCCCAGGGGTCTGTGCTTGGGCCCCTTCTTTTCTTTTGTTTATTAATGATATTGTCTGCAACATTCCTGTCAAAATACGATTGTATGCCGATGACTGCGTGATTAACACTCAAATGAACAGTACAGCTGACCAAATTCTTTTAAATGATGCATCAACAAAATTGTTCAGTGGTGTGATATGTGGCAAATGTGTATTAACTATGAAAAAACAGTGTTCATGAGAGTTACTCACAAAAAAAGACCATTAACCTTTGTCTATTCTATCAACAGCAGTGTTCTTCACGAAGTACCTAATTACAAATACCTGGGCCTCTGGATAACAAGTAACTTAGACTGGACTAAACACGTTGATTATGTCGTAAGAAATGCAAACTGTAAGTTGTTCTTTTTACGAAGAGCTTTAAAATTTACCCCTCCTGATGTCCGCATGACCGCATATAAAGCGCTTATTCTCCCATCATTAGATTATGCAGCCATAATCTGGGACCCCTTCACTAGGACTAATATTAACAAGATTGAAAGCGTACAGAAAAAGGGTGTGTGATTCATATATAACAGTTTTGGACGTTCTTCTGTTTCTGCCCTTTTAACCAGAGCAAACTTGCCACAAATAACGCAAGGAAACCGGTCATCTAGGATAAAATTTATGTATCAGATTGTAAAGGGGCACTATAAATTAGACACTTCAGACGTAATAACCTTTTCATCCGGGTATGCCACTAGACAAAGACACCAATTAACAATTGCTCCGTTTCGCACACGTAACAACTCCTTTAAATACTCTTTCTTTCCGCGGACAATAACTGAATGGAACCAGCTTACTAGCACGCAAGTTCAACAGCCTTCACTTACCTTGTTTACATCGTGTCTAACTTAGTAGTTCATCATCACCAGCCTGGTTACACCCACTGCAGGGCAAAGGCCTCTCCCATACTTCTCCAACAACCCCGGTCATGTCTTAGTAGTTACCGTATGCCTTCTATTTCAGTTTATATTAGTTTATTTACTCTTATGTATCTATGTATTTGTCGGTTGCCTTTTTTTTTTGATCTTTTCAACATTTGTACCCTCCTGCCAGAATCCCCAAAGTGGGATTGCAGTATCAATAAATAAAAAAAATAAAAAAATAAAAATGTATGAAAGCCTCTAACCCTACGGCTAGAATAGAACTGGCAGAACTTTCCAAGTTATTCAACAAGCGTAAGACAGCTGACATAAGGAAGCATAATATGGATAGAATTGAACATGCTCTCAGGAATGGCGGGAGCCTAAAAGCAGTGAGGAAGAAACTAGGAATAGGGAAGAATTAGATGTATGCATTAAGAGACAAAGCCGGCAATATCATTACTAATATGGATGAGATGGTCCAAGTGGCTGATGAGTTCTATAGAAATTTAGATTGTACCAGTGGCATCCACGATGATAATGGAAGAGAGAATAGCCTAGAGGAATTTGAAATCCAACAAGTAAAGCCGGAAGAGGTAAAAGCCTTGGGAGCTATGCAAAGGGGGAAGGCAGCTGTGGAGGATCAGGTAACAACAGATTTGTTGAACGATGGTGGGCAGATCTAAACAAACTGACGACCTTTTATACGGAATGCCTGATGATCTCGAGTACACCGAAATATTGGAAGAGCGCTAACATAATCCTAATCGATAAGAAAGGGGCCGCAAAAGACTTGAAAAATTATAGAGCGATCAGCTTACTGTCCGTTGTCTACAAAGTATTTACTAACATAATTGCAAATAGAATCAGGGAAACCTTGGACCTGTCCAACCAAAGGACCAGGCAGGATTCCGTAAAGCCTATTCAACAAAAGACCATATTGACGCTATCAATCAGGTGGCAGAGAAATGTGCGGAACATAACCAACCTTTATATAAAGCTTTCATTGACTACGAGAAAGCCTTCGATTCAGTCCGAAGCTCAGCAGTGATGGAGGCATTTTGGCCGGTAGACGAGCCGTATGTAAATATACTGAAAGATATCTATAGCGGCTCCACAGCCACCGTATTCCTCCATAAAGAAAGCCACAAAATCCCAATAAAGAAAGGCATCAGGCAGGGAGATACCATCTCTACAATGCTCTTAACAGCGAGTTTACAGGAGGTATTCAGAGACCTTGATTGGGAAGAATTGGCGATAGGAGTTAATGGAGAATACCTTAGTATCTTGCCATTCGCTGATGATATTGCCTTGCTTAGTAATTCAGGGGACCAATTGCGATGCATGCTCACTGACCTGGAGAGGCAAAGCAGAACGGTGGGTCTAAAAATTAATCTACAGAAAACTAATGTTTAACAGTCTCGGATGAGAACAGCAGTTTGCGATAGGTAGCGAGACACTGGAAGTGGTAACGGAATAAATGTAGTTAGGGCAAGTAGTGAGTGCGGATCCGGATCATGAGACTGAAATAATCAGAAGAATAACAATAGGCTGAGGTTCGTTTGGCAGGCATTCCCAGATCATCAACATCACGTTGCGATTATCCCTCAAAAGAAAAGAACATAACAGCTGTGTCCTACCACTACTCACGTATGGGGCAGAAACCTGGAGGCTTACGAAAAGGGTTCTACTTAAATTGAGGACGACGCGACGAGCTATGGCAAGAAGAATGATGGGTGTAACGTTAAGGGATAAGAAATGAGCTGATTGGCTGAGGGAACAAACGCAAGTTAATTACATCTTAGTTGAAATCAAGAAAAAGAAATGGGTATGGACAGGACATGTAATGTTGACATGTCGATGATGACGACTTCTGGGCGCCATGTCGCAGCAGGATGTTTTCCTTGCAGAAATGCGCCACTTCAGCTTCGCTACCTTTCGACAGGGTTTTCGTTTCAGCAAAGCGGCTGAGGTAGTCCGTCGCTACGACAATGCACTTATTGCTGGACCCTGACGTCGGAAAGGGCCCCAACAAGTCCATCCCGATCTGCTGAAAAGGTCGGCGAGGAGGTTCGATCGGCTGTAGTAATCCTGCTGGCCTTGTCGGTGGTGTCTTGCGTCGCTGACAGTCTCGGCATGTCTTGACGAAAAGGGCGACGTCGGCAGTCAGACGCGGCCAGTAATACCTTTCCTGTATCCTCGACAGCGTCAGGGAGAAACCGAGGTGCCCAGCGGTTGGATCGTCCTGATGGGCGTGGAGTACTTCTGGACGCAGCGCTCACAGAACAACAAGAAGGTAGCTGGCTCGGTCTGGCGAGAAGTTCTTCACAAGCAGGTTGTTTTGTAGCGTGAACGAAGACAATCCGCGCTTAATTGCCCTAGGGACAACGTCGGCGTTCCCTTCCAAATACTCGACGAGGCCTTTTAGCTACGGGTCTGCTCGTTGCTGTTTAGTGAAGGCTTCCGCACTTATTATTCCGAAGCAGGCGTCGTCGTCCTCGTCGTCTTGCGGCAGAGGATCGATGGGGGTGTGTGATAGGCAGTAGGCGTCAGAATGTTTTCGTCCGGATTGGGTGATTACCGTGACGTCATATTCTTGCAGTCTGAGGCTCCACCGCGCCAGCCGTCCTCAAGGGCCCTTTAATTTAGCTAGCCAACACAACGCGTGATGGTCGCTGAGCGCTTTGAATGGCCTGCCATATAGGTAAGGGCGGAATTTTGCTGTAGCCCAAATGAATGTGAGGCATTCCTTTTCAGTCGTAGAATAATTGCCTTCGGCTTTTGACAGCGACCAGCTAGCATAGGCAATGACCCGTTCATGTCAGTCTTTCCTCGGGATTAGGACGGCATCGACGCCTAGGCTACTGGAGTCATTGTGAATTTCGGGATCGGTGTTCTCGTCTAAGTGGGTAAGTAGCGGTGGCGACTTCACGCTTCGTTTGATTCCTTGAAATGCATCGGCTTGCGGCGTTTCCCACTTGAACTCGATAGCACATTTAGTTAGATGTGGCAGCGGCTCAGCGATGCGTGAAATTTCCTTGACAAAGAGCCTGTAGTACGCACACATGCCGATGTACCTAGGCACTGCTTTCTTGTCGATGGGCTGCGGGAAAGTTGCGTTGGCAGCTGTCTTCTACGTGGCGGGGTGGACTCCAGATTTGCTTACAACGCGGCCTAGGAACAGCAGCTCATCGTTAGCAAAATGGCACTTTTCCGGCTTGAGAGTAAGACTTGATGATTTTATGGCTTTTAGTGCCGTCGTAAGTCACTTGAGGCAATCGTTGAAATTTCCGGCGAACACGACGACGTCATCCAAGTAAACGAGATAGGTCTGCCACTTCAGTTCTATTAAAACCATGTCCATCACGCGCTGTAATGCAGAAGGCGCCGAGCACAGTCCAAGTGGCATAACGTTGAACTCATAGGGGCCGAATGGCGTGATCAAGTCCGTCTTTTCGGGATCTCATTCGTCTACTTCTATTTGCCAATAGCCAGACTTGAGGTCCATCGACGAGAAGTATTTAGCCTTGCAAAGCCGATCCAATGCGTCGTCTATCCATGGAAGGGGTATACGTCTTCGTGATCTTGTTCAGTCGACAGTACTCGACGCCGAAACGTAGGGTTCCGTCCTTTTTCTTCGTGGAGACTACGGGAGATTCCCACGGGCTTTCCGACGGCTGGATGTTGTCATCACGCAGCATTTCGTCGATTTGTTGCCTAATAGCTTCGCGTTCGGCAATAATAGCTTCGCGTTCAGCAAAGGGTGCAGCGGTGGCGTAGAGGTAGAGCATCCGCCTCGCGTACAAGAGGACCGTGGTTCGAATGCCGGTGCCGCGCAATTTTCCACCGGATTTTTCAAAAATCCGCAATGTTGATAAAATCGCATGAACAGGCCTGGAGTGCGGCCTGATCCCGGTGGCCAGAACAGGTAACGCACTCCCTCACCAGAGCAGGATTGGCCATCCTGATGCAATACTTGGCCACAACCTCCCATATGATTAACAACAATCAAACCCTGGTCCTCAGTCCCTAGGAACTGTGAAACAACTGACCACGGCGGCGGTAAGACTTTTGACGCAGCAGAGGGTGCTAAGAATACCTGGGTCCGAAAAGGCCGTCATTGGAATCTGAATCTGGGAACGTTTAACGCTAGAAGGTTATTTAGTGAGGCGAGTCTAGCAGTTCTATTGGAGGAATTGTAGGGCAGTAAATGGGATATAATAGTGCTCAGTGAAGTTAGGAGGCCAAAAGAAGCATATACAGTGTTAAAACGCGGGCACGCCCTGTGCTACCGGGGCTCAGCGGAGAGACGAGAACTAGGAGTCGGATTCCTGATTAATAAGAATATAGCTGGTAACATACAGGAATTCTGTAGCATTAACGAGAGGTTGGCAGGTCTTGTTGTGAAACTTAATAAGAGGTACAAAATGAAGGTTGTACAGGTCTACGCCCCTACATCCAGTCATGATGACCAGGAAGTCGAAAGCTTCTATGAAGACGTAAAATCGGCGATGGGTAGAGTAAAAATAAATTACACTATACTAATGGGCGACTTTAATGCCAAGGTAGGCAAGAAGCAGGCTGGAGACAAGGTAGTGGAGGAATATGACATAGGCACTGGGAATAGCAGGGGAGAGTTATTAGTAGAATTTGCGGAACAGAATAATATGCGGATAATGAATACCTTCTTCCGCAAGCGGGATAGCCGGAAGTGGACGTGGAGGCGCCCGAACGGCGAGACTAGAAATGAAATTAACTTCATACTCTGCGCTAACCCTGGCATCATAAAAGATGTGGACGTGCTCGGCCGGGTGCGCTAGAGTGAGCACAGGATGGTAAGCACTCGAATTAGCCTAGACCTGAGGAGGGAACGGAAGAAACTTGTACATAAGAAGCTGATCAATGAGTTAGCAGTAAGAGGGAAACTAGAGGAATTCCAGATCAAGCTACAGAACAGGTACTCCGCTTTAACTCAGGAAGAGGACCGTAGTGTTGAAGCAATGAACGACAACATTGTGGGCATCATTACGGAGTGTGCAATGGAAGTCGGTGGTAACTCCGTTAGGCAGGATACCAGTAAACTATCGCAGGAGACGAAAGATCTTATCAAGAAACGCCAATGTATGAAAGCCTCTAACCCTACAACTAGAATAGAACTGGCAGAACTTTCGAAGTTAATCAACAAGCGAAAGACAGCTGACATAAGGCAGTATAATATGGATAGAATTGAACATGCTCTCCGAAACGGAGGAAGCCTAAAAGCAGTGAAGAAGAAACTTGGAATTGGCAAGAATCAGATGTATGCGTTAAGAGACAAACCCGGCAATATCAGAACTAATATGGATGAGATAGTTCAAGTGGCTGAGGAGTTCTATAGACATTTATACAGTACCAGTGGCACCCATGACGACAATGGAAGAGAGAATAGTCTAAATTAATTGGAAATCCCACAGGTAATTCTGGAAGAAATAAAGAAAGCCTTGGGAGATATGCAAAGGGGGAAGGCAGATGGGGAGGATCAGGTAACAGCAGAGTTGTTGAAGGATGGTGGACAGATTGTTCTAGAGAAACTGGCCACCCTATATACGCAACGCTTCATTACCTCGGGCGTACCCGAATCTTGGAAGAACGCTAGCATAATCCTAATCCATAAGAGAGGGGACGCCAAAGACTTGAAAAAATTATAGACCGATGAGCTTACTGTCAGTCGCCTACAAGCTATTTACTAAGGTAATCGCAAATAGAATCAGGAACACCTTAGACTTCTGTCAAGCAAAGGACCTGGCAGGATTCCTTAAAGGCTACTCAACAATAGACCATATTCACACTATCAATCAGGTGATAGAGAAATGTGCGGAATATCACCAACCCTTACATATAGCTTTCATTGATTACGAGAAAGCGTTTGATTCTGTTGAAAGCTCAGTAGTCATGGAGGCATTGCGGAGCCAGGGTGTAGACGAGCCGTATGTAAAAATACTGAAAAATATATAATGCGGCTGCACAGCCACCGTAGTCCTCCATAAAAAAGCAACAAAATCCCAATAAAGAAAGGCGTCAGGCACGGAGATACGATCTCTCCAATGCTATTCACAGCGTGTTTACAGGAGGTATTCAGAGACCTGGATTGGGAAGAAGAGGGAATAAGAGTTAATGGAGAATACCTTAGTAACTTACGATTCGCTGATGATATTGCCTTGCTTAGTAGCTCAGGGGACAAATTGCAATGCACGCTCACTGACCTGGAGAGACAAATCAGAGGAGTTGGTCTAAAAATTAATCTGCAGAAAACTAAAGTAATGTTTAGCAGTCTCGGAAGAGAACAGCAATTTACAATAGGTAGCGAGGCACTAGAAGTGGTAAAGGAATACATCTACTTATGGCAGGTAGTGACGGCGGATCCGAATCATGAGACGGAAATAAGCGGAAGAATAAGAATGGGCTGGGGTGCGTTTGGCAGGCACTCTATGATCATCAACAGCAGGTTGCCATTATCCCTCAAGAGAAAAGTGTATAATAGCTGTGTCTTACCAGTACTCAGCTACGGGGCAGAAACCTGGAGGCTTACGAAAAGGGTTCTACTCAAATTGAGGACAACGCAACGAGCTATGGAAAGAAGGATGATAGGTGTAATGTTAAGGGATAAGAAAAGAGCAGATTGGGGTTGGAAGCAAACGCGAGGTAATGACATCTTAGTTGAAATCAAGAAAAAGAAATGGGGGCATGGGCCGGACGTGTAATGAGGAGGGAAGTTAACCGATGGTCATTAAGGGTTACGGACTGGATTCCAGGGGAAGGGAAGCGTAGCAGGGGGCGGCAGGAAGTTAGGTGGGCGGATGAGATTAAGAAGTTTGCATTGACGACATGGCCACAATTAGTACATGACTGGGGTTGTTGGAGGCCTTTGCCCTGCAGTGGGCGTAACCAAGATGATGATGATGATGACGATGATGATGATGAATGAATACCTTCTTCCGTAAGCGGGGTAGCCGAAAGTGGACGTGAAGGAGCCTGAACGGCGAGACTAGAAATGAAATAGCCTTTATACTCTGCGCTAACCCTGGCATCATAGAAGATGTGGACATGCTCGGCAAGGTGTGCTGCAGTGATTATAGGATGGTGAACACTCGAATTAGCCGACTTGAGGAGGGAACGGAAGGAGCTGATACATAAAAATGGCGATCAATGGCTTAGCGGTAAAACCGAAAATACAGGAATTCCGGATCAAGCTACATAACAGGTATTCGGCTTTAACTCGCGAAGAGGACCTTAGTGTTGAAGAGTTGAACGACAACCTTATGGGCCCCATTAAGTAGCGTGCAATCGCAATTAGAATCAGGAACACCTTAGACTTTTGTCAACCTGAGGACCAGGCAGGTTTGCGTAAAGGCTACTCAACAATAGACCCTATTCACACTTTCAATCAGGAGATAGAGAAATATGCAGGATATAAATAAACTTTTTATGTAGCTTGCATTGGTTACGAGAAAGTGTTTAATTCAGTCGAAATCTAAGCAGTCATGGAGGCATTACGGAATCCGGGTGTGGACGAGCCGTATGTAAAAATACTGAAAGATATCTATAGCGGCTCCTCAGCCACCATTTTCCTCCACAAAGAAACTAACAAAATCACAATAAAGAAAGGCGTCAGGCAGGGAGATAGATCTCTCCAATGCAATTCACAGCGTGTATAGGAGGTATTCAGCGACCTCGATTGGGAAGAATTAGGCATAAGAATTATTGGAGAATACCTTCGTAACTTGCGATTCGCTGATGATGTTGCCTTGCTTTGCAACTCAGGCGTCCAATTGGAATGCATGCTCATTGACCTGGATGGGCAAAGCAGAAGGGTGGGTCTAAAAATTAATCTGCAGAAAACTAAACTAATGTTTAATAGTCTAGGAAGAGAACAGCAGTTTACGATAAGGAGCGAGGGACTGCAAGCGGTAAGGGAATACAACTACTTAGGACAGGTAGTGCCCGCAGATCCAACTCATGAGATTGAAATAATCGGACGAAAAGGAATGGGCTTGGGTGCGGTTGGCAGGCATTCTCAGATCATGAACAGCAGGTTGCCATTATCCCTCAAGAGAGAAGTGTATAACAGCTGTGTCTTACCAGTACTCACCTACGGGGCAGAAACCTGGAGCCTTACAAAAAGGGTTCTACTCAAATTGAGGACGACGCAACGAGCTATGGAAAGAAGAATGATGGGTGTGACGTTAAGGATAAGAAAAGTGCAGATTGGGTGAGGCAACAAACGCGAGTTCATGACATCTTAGTTGAAATCAAGAAAAGGAATTGGGGGGGGGGGCATGGGCAGGACATGTAATGAGGAGGGGAGATAACCGATGGTCATTTATGGTTACGGACTGGATTCCAAGGGAAGGGAAGCGTAGCAGGGGTCGGCAGAAATTTAGGTGTGCGGATGAGAAGAAGAAATTTGCTAGGGAAACATGGCCACAATTAGTATATGGCCGGTGTTATTGGAGAAGTATGGGAGAGGCCGTTCCCTTCAGTGGGCGTAACCAGGCTGATGAGGATGATGACGAGCTTAGCGTTCTCGCGTCGAAACACGGTAAGGGCTCTGGCAGAGGGGTCGAGCACGCTCTTTGGTTATTATGCGATGCTTTGTAACTGGTGTTTGTCGAATCCTCAATGATGTCGAAAACGAGCCTTTGTATCGTCGGAAAAAATGTCTGTCCTGTTGCTTTGTATTCATGGGGCGACTTGGACATATGTCCAATCTTGTTCGAGAACAATTGCCGTTGGAGTAAGTGCGGTAGAGTCCGAGTGGACAAATGCATTGCTGGTTTCCATAATTTCCTTTATATATGTCATCTTCGTGACCTTGTTGAGGTGCTTGAAGTCCTGGCTGAAGTTTTTCAGCATGAATTTCGCTTTCCCTCCGTGCCGTTGAACGATCGCTCTTGCGACTTGAATTTAACGGTCGAGCAGTAAACCTTGGTCGCCCTCGATGACGCCGTCTACGTCTGGGGGTGTTTCGCTGCTGACGGAAATGATGCTTGAGCGAGGCGGCAAGCTGACTTGGTGCTCAAGTACACTCAAAGAACGCTGACTGGAAGGCCTCTCCGTCGGTATCGCTTGGTCTGTTGACAGCATAATTTCATAATTTCTTAATTTATTGATTTATTAGTAACAAAATACAGATAATTACATGTGCGTAGTATACATAAGGAGGTCCCATATTCAAAGACTGTATCGGGATCTCCTGCTAAAGACACTTATGATGTTATACAATGTTTAAAGCAACAGTAGTACAGATGAGAGCTAAGATAAATATCAAAACATGTTTATAGCATATGAGTAATAAGAACACTTGTTAACAGCATCACAATATAAAAAAACGGAATAAAATTTAAAGAAAACAAGGATAGTTTCGGTAAGTATTTATTATGAATGATTTTAGTTCTCTTTTAAATTGGTATAATTTTTTCGCATTTTTGATTATAGGTGGTAGAGTATTCCAAGGCGATATTGCGGAAAATTCCGCAGTCTGTTTACCATAGTTAGTTCGCACCTTAGGTTATTAATTATTATTGAGTGAAGATCTAGTGTGACTATGAGCTATTATGTCACAAGGTGAGACGCAGATTGATGGTAGTTCTTTAGTCATATATTTGTAAAATAACATTCCTAGATTATATTTGGTGAGTTCTGAAATGGTTAGGATGTTGTTTTCATGTAGTAGGGATTTTCCATTAGCAAAGCGTGAACTGCTTGTGATAATTCTTATGGATTGATTCTGGATTACCTGGAGGTATGCCAAGTAAGTGTTATAAGTTTTACCCCAGCATAGTATGCCGTAGTTAATATGAGAGTGAATGAATGAGTGGTATAGCGAGATTAATGTATTATGTGTAAAGTAGGGACGAGTTTTAGTTAGAAGGGGAATACCGTATGTTATTTTCTTTTTGATATGAGAAATGTGATCTTTATATTTCAAGCTGCAGTCAAGAGAAATCCCAGTGAAAGATGAGCATGTACTGGGAGAGATAGAGTGTGAGCCGAAAGTTAAAGAAGGGGAGAATGCCGAATGTTGTTGATGTGAGGAAAATACAACAAATTTAGTCTTGGTGGCATTAATAGATAATAGGTTGGCATTACACCAACTCAAAACATTTTGTAGATCAGTATTTAGCTTGTTAATAAGAAGAATTATCAGAGGAAAATATGGTAGTATCACCAGCGTATAGAATGCACTTAGTAGAGGACAAACAGTTAGGTAGGTCATTGATATAAATCAAAAACAGTAGTGGTCCTAAGATGGATCCTTGAGGGACGCCGATGTTACTGGTTTGTTCTCTGGAGTAGACATTAGACACAGACACTATCTGAACCCTGTTTTATAAGTAACTTTTGAATAATGAGAGCGCAGGACCACGAACACCGATAGCCTCAAGCTTAGCAAAAAGGATAATATGGTTTAAGCAGTCGAATGGCTTTGTTAGACCAATGAAAACTGAACCTGCAAATAGACCATCGTCAATTATTTTTTTTAATTCGTCAGTTCGATATATAAGTGCGAAATCGTTGGAGTATCCATTACGAAAGCCAAATTGACATGAAGAGTGAATATTAAATTTAGTGAGAAATTTGGTTAGACGCAATGCGATTAATTTCTCCAGAACTTTGCCGAAAACGGGTAAAATACAAATAGGGCAGTAGTTATGTATTAATGTACTGTCACCTTTTTTTTAGAACTGGAATGACTTTACCGCGCTTAAGCTCGTTAGGAAACGCACCAGTCTTGAATATCGAATTAGTAATATGAGACATGATATCAGAAATTAGGTGGGCAATCATTAGGGGACATAACGTTATATATTTCTTCTGGCGTTGTGGGGAAAAGAAAAAAATGTGTGAGGGAGATGATTAAGTTGAGTTACTTGTGAGGGAGAGGGTGTGTCATTATCAAAAAATAGGAGCTTAAGGCATTGGCTATTTGGTTAGGGGAGTTATGCTCTGAGTTATTGTATATAATTTTTGATAGCTGTTCTGGTTTAGAATTCCTGTTTAGAAAGGAGTTGACGTTCCATTTCAATTTGCTGTTATTGCCGGCTTGTAAGATTTTTTGTTCAAGGTATAATCGTTTTGCCACTTTTAACTGGTTGTTTATAGAGTTACGTAACCTTTTATATCGGGCAATTATTCTGGTATTAAAAGGCTGATTTTCAGTTTTTTTGTACAAGTTATCGCGCTTACGCAAAGCTGCTAATAACTTTTTAGACATCCATGGATTGTGAGAGAATGCAATGGTTTTTTTACGTTTCCTTTTACAAGTGAACTTATGAGTAAGTGATATAATTACAGTAGGAAATTTAGAAAATGCTTTCGGAGGATTATTAAAAGTTTTATTTCAGATCAGTCTATATTAGCAATGGCAGTTATGAAGCTCTCTTTGTCCAGAACGTATTCGAAGTGTGGAAGAGGGCAAGGACTCGACTTATGTTTAAAATGTAGAAGCAATGGGTAATGATCTGTTATCTCCATATCAAGAACTGTTGCCTCTGGTGAAGATAATAAGTTAGATAGGGCATGATCAATTAGCGTACCTGTGCAATTAGGAACCTGTCGTGTAGGAACATCAATTGAGCATTCATATCCGTAGCTTTGTAGTAGACTGGTGTAAGAAATAACTGTTGGTGATGTGCCATTGAGTAGGTTAATGTTGATATCACCCATTATAATGACATATTTATTTTCTAGTGAAAGGGTATGTAAAGTATGATCAAGATTATAAAAAAAGTCGTCGACTGATGATGAAGGCGAACGATAAATGCATACAAATATGAAATCTCCGTTATTATTAGAGGGAGAACAATTAACTATTTCAATCCAGACAGATCCGCAATTAGTGATGGGTAAGTGTAAATCATGTCGTCTGCGATAAGTAAGATCAGGAGAGATATATATTGCGGCACCACCATGACTGCTAGTTAATCTGTTACGATATTCTGAATTGTAGTTGAGGAAGCAATTAAGAATTTTGTCATTGTCTGACAACCAAGTTTCAGTCAAGACAATTAATCAGAATGAGCTAGAAGGTGATAAAAGGAAATGATCAATCTCCTAAAAGTGTTTGCGAAGACTTCTAGCATTGAAATGAATGACGGAATGAAATCCACTTATGAAAGAGTTAACTTGATTGGGTTCCATGAAAGAGGCCATGATGAGCGTTGAGACAATGAACACTGGTTGCTATGGTATTAGTCCGTTCTAGTCAAATCGAAATGAATAAAGGGAAAATCAGACATCTACCCGTTCGTAGCAACTGCTACAAAGGAAACCCAAACGGGTTCCTCGAAAGAAAATCCTCATGGTTGAAGAAAAATTCGTCCTGGTCAGGGACTCAAACCCGGGACCACCGCCTTTCCGGGGCAGCCGCTCTACCATCTGAGCTAACCAGGCGGCTAGCAGATGGCAGGGCGAAGTCGAATTTGTCGACAAGACGAAGCGAAGGCAAGTGTTTGACGTAGTAGTTCTGCGGAAACCCGCAAGGTGGAGAGAAGTAATGAATAAAGGGAAAATCAGACATCCATGCTACGAACGGGTGGATGTCTGATTTTCCCTTTATTGATTACTTCTCTCCACCTTGCGGGTTTCCGCAGAACTACTACGTCAATCAAGTCGTAATGATCACGGACGCGCAGGACTCTGCTGTTAGTAGCCTTTCTGCCCTTGGTTTGACAGTTGTCAGTCCAAAGAAACATCCACTTCTTTTCTTTCTACAGTGTTAGGGCTTTGGAAAACAGGGCCTTGTTACATGAGGTCAGATGATCGTTTACGAAGATAGGTGCGTCAGAAATGCTAGAGAAGCCTAGATCACTGACACAAAGCTTGGGCTTACGTGCTTTACTGATAAAGTCAGATCTTTTAGTTCGAGGGCAGAAACGTGCAATGATGTTTTTTTTGTCAGTAGACCGTGTGGGCACGCGGTGAACAGTGTCGAGATCATGAGGGGATATGGAACATCCAGCTTTCCTCCCTAGGATTTCCATGATTGCGACGCGGTCCTCTCCTTGGGAACAGGGAACGCCCTTGATCTCAAAATTGCTGAGGCATGAATATTGCTCATGTTCTTCTACCTTGCGAGTGGGTGAAGAGTTTTGAGATTTTAGTTCTTTATTCTCATTTACCAATGAAGTATTTTGGCCACGTAAGTCCTCGACAATTTGATTCAAGTGTTGTGCCCTTGATTGAAGGGACTCAAGTTCCTTCTTTAACTGCGCAACATCAATGCCGGAATCTTTCATATTTAGCAAGAATCTGCCGACACCTTATCAGAGGAGTCTTAAGCTAAACTGTTACTTTTAGCCTCTAGATCCTCGATTTTTTTAGAGTTCAGCATTAGTTGGCATGGTATAAAAATAAAATACAAACTCGAACACAAGCCGGAGGAGAACACAGTTGGTGGCAGCAGTGGCAGTCGTATAGAAAAAGAAAAGAAAAAGAAGAGTTGGCAAGAACACCTGCGTAAGCGATGAACTTTTTAAAGATGTGGCTCATGCAATGCCACTGCTGCCGGTGAAGGGTGGGCGTCGGTGCGTGCTTATTTAAAGGCAAGGTGCTCCGGGCAGCGACCTCCAGTGGTAGTCTTGTTGATGATGTCAGCAGGCCACGATGAATCCACGCAGTCGCAGCTTCACCACGTGGCGATGATTCAGCGTCAGGGAGGGCAGTACGTCGATGTCACCAAGAACATCGAGGTTTGAGACAGAGGAGGTGGGTGAAAAGTGTCCGGTCAGGGTATCTGCGTAAACGATGAACTTTTTAAAGATGTGGCTCATGCAATGCCACTGCTGCCAGTGAATGACTTCGACCTCCAGTCAATGATGGCGCCGCGTTGGTTCAGTAAGTCCATGCCGAGAAAATTGTCTCGCTAGCACTATTGGAGGACAACGAGCGTTGTAGGTTAGGTCCGGTGATGAACTCTAATTATTGCCATACAGATTTCCGTCGGCGTTATGAAGTGTTCGCCAGCTCTCCGAATTTGAAGGCCGTCCCATGTAGTCTTGACTTTCTTCAGCTTGGCAGCGAACAATCAACTGATGATGGAGTAGTCGGTTCCTACGTCCACTAAGGCAATGACTACGTGACCGTCGAGAAGCACACCGGTGTCGGTTGTTCTTTGTCTTGCATTGCAGTTAGGTCTTTGTGTTGGATCACGGCTGCGTCGTGTTGAAGTGTGGCTGGTACTTCGCGTCGTTAGGTCATTGGATTATTTGCTTCCAGGCTTCGTCGGCATGGCTGCGTGTCGTTGTGATGTCGTCGAGGTAGTCTCTTCGGCGACTTCGTCGGCGGCGGAGGATCATCGTCAGTTCGACGAACAGCCACCCCACCTCCATCGGTTGCTGCCTTTAGCTTTCCGAATATGGGCTGAGGGACCAGCCCCTGGCTGGGTCAGTGTATGGACGGCGCTGCGACGACAGGTAGCGGCCTGGTGACGGTTAAAGGAATGTTCAACGAGGGCTCCACTGAAGAGCGGCGAGGTAGTCGGCGATATCACGAGGGCGCTCCTCCAAACTGTAGTTGCTGCGCGTTGACGGCGAATCCTCGCAGTCCCAAGTCATGGTATGGGGATGGGCTGTAGATGTAACCGACTTCTCAGCATGTAGCAGAGCGGACGGTGGTCGGGGGAGCGCCAAATGTCCGTCTTCCTCGCGTAGCTGCGCTGGGTGAAGGGCAGGCGTCGTGGCGGTGGTGGACGACGGAATTGCGGCGTTACAGGGTGCTGGCGCGGTTGCGGAGTGGTACCTTGACGTGGGCGACAGTTAACCTGGAAGCTTAGGTCATTGCTTCCAGCTGGGGTAGTGGTGATTGTGGTTTCACCTCAGGAACTCCAAGCGATCGCTGAACCTCTTCCTTGACGATGTCAGCGATTGCGGTTAATTGAGGCTGCGACATTGGAAGGACCTTCTGCAGTTTATCGCGAACGACCGCTCTGAGGGCCTCCCGCAGGTAATCGTTGGCTAGTGCTTCAGTGTCGGCGTGGTTTGCGCCAGGAGTAGGCAATTAATTATATTGCCTTGTCCGCATATCGAGTGTCTTCTCAATTGTTGTGGCCTCATAAATAAATTCCGCAACAGTCTTAGGCGGGTTGCGTATCGATACGGCGGAAAGTACTCGCTTCAAGCCGAATATCAGGAAGCAAACATTTTTCTTATCCGACCTGTCTGGGTCGCCGTGTCGGAAGAGGCGAGTCATATCCTTCGTAAAGATCGTGAGGTTCTCCTTGGGCAGCTGCATGCGGGTTACCAGTAGAGCTTGGACTCGCGCTTTGCGCAGGACGCTCGCGAACGTCAGCATGAAGCCGTTGCGGAGCAGGTCCCATGTAGTCAAGCTTGATTCCCTGTTCTCCAACCACTTCCTGGCGGTGTCTTCTAAGGCGAATTACACAGGCCGGAGCTTGTCGTCAGAGTTCCATTTGTTGAATGCAGCGGCCCTTTCATATGTTTCCAGCCAGTTATCCAGGTCTTCAATTGACGATCCACGCAAAGTCGTGGCTGCCTGAGCTTTTGGACCACGATGGGGGACGCTGGGGTGCCATTGGGGAGAACTTGTCGACGATATTCCTTATCGTCTGAGGCAAAATCCTGGGCTTCGGGCCCAGCCCTTGCAGCCTTCGGCTACCTCGCCAGTTCTTTGCGACGTTGGTGGTCTTCTGCGTTCGGGCTCAGGTCACGGCTTTTTGGGGTTGTCCGGTACGGGAAGGCACAGCAACATCCCCGGATCTCGCGTAATGGGGACGGTGAAGAAAGCGGCAAAACTGTAAATGACGAAACTGGCGTTTATTCAGCAAACTTGTGCCCTCACGAACAGGCTACCCTGAAAGAACGGCGACAGCGGCGAACGCAGTCGGCGATCGCCAAAAAGTTGAACAGCTGGTCAAGTGCGTCAGCTTTAATAGGTGAGCCATAGAAGGTTCCGGAATAATCACTGGTTCCCGCGTGTCTTCCGGATAGTTCTACACAATTGGCGTCGCACTTGAAATCAGATTACGCAAGCATGGGTGACAACAGACAGCAGAAAGAACAATCGATAGTGACAGTGAAAGTGAAAGTTAATTTCTTTTCAACGAAAAGAGGGCGCCAAGACAAAAGGCAAGAGACTGACAAAGTCCCGGTCACCCGTAAAACAGCTGGCATTGTGCACGAGCACTTCACAACAAATTCACAATGAATTTCTCAAGCATTGTAAAAGCATGAAGCAGTAAGTTAACAAGCCCAAAATTTGTACAACAAAAGAAAAAATTGAATACACAACTTAGCGTATGAGCGCCATAAAGATACATATTAGTTTTTTTTACAAACATAAAAATATCAGTCCTAGAAAACAGAAACAATATTGTCACGTGGTGGTGACGTTTAAGAACAATACTGTGAAAGACAAAACTGACTTTTATTGGGCGAACCTGTGCCCACAAAACAGGCTACCATTATAGCTCGACGACAGCGGCGAACACGGTCGGCGATCGTCGAAAATCTGACCAGCGGGTCAAGCGCGTCGGCTTTTATACATCAGTCGTCGAATGTTCCACAGTAATCGCTGGGACCCGCGTGCCTTCCACAAAGTACTACATTATTCGCGTCGCGCACACATGCGATCAGATTACACAAGGTTCGGTCAGAGACAGCGGATAGAAACATCAATAACATTCCAAAAACTTCCGATACATGCAGGCGCGTCCCGCGCTGTGCGATAACATTTCTTAGGCGGTAAAACGTGTCGCCCGATAAAGATAAACAAGTACACGTGTCAATCATCATCATCAGCCTGGTTACGCCCACTGCAGGACAAAGGCCTCTCCCATACTTCTCCAACAACCCCGGTCATGTACTAATTGCGGCCATGTCGTCCCTGCAAACTTCTTAATCTCATCCGCCCACCTAACTTTCCCTTCCCTTGGAATCCAGTCCGTAACCCTTAATGACCATCGGTTATTTTCCTCCTCATTACATGTCGTGCCCATGTCCGCCCCCCCATTTCTTTTTCTTGATTTCAACTAAGATGTCACTAACTCGCGTTTGTTCCCTCACCCAATCTGCTGTTTACACGTGTCAATACCCTCCTCTTAAAGAGCATCGACCGATGCTGCACACAAACGAAGGTAATAAAGAAGCACCCGTAGCACAGAAATAAAACAACAAAATAAGAAAAGTTCGTAAGCGTCCGTAATAGGGGTTAAGACGCACCACGTGGACCACTTCAGATCGTGCGCGGCGCCGCTGTGAATGCGAAATGCCATCTGGCACGACCTCATAGTCCAGTGCGCCAATACGTCGGATGACCTTGCAGGGTCCGAAATAGCGTCGCAATAGTTTCTCACTCAGTCCTCGTCGGCGTATTGGGGTCCATACCCAAACACGGTCGCCGGGATGGTACTCGACGAAGCGTCGTCGGAGGTTGTAGTGTCGGCTGTCGGTACGCTGCTGGTTCTTGATCCGTAGGCGGGCGAGCTGTCGGGCTTCTTCGGCGCGCTGGAGATAGCTAGCGACGTCAACATTCTCTTCGTCAGTGACGTGGGGCAGCATGGCGTCGAGCGTCGTCGTTGGGTTCCTGCCGTAAACAAACTTGAACGACGTGATCTGTGTTGTTTCTTGCACCGCCGTATTGTAAGCGAAGGTTACATATGGCAGGACCGCACCCCACGTTTTGTGCTCAACGTCGACGTACATCGCTACCATGTCGGCGAGGGTCTTATTCAGGCGCTCCGTAAGACCATTCGTCTGCGGATGGTAGGCAGTTGTCCTCCTGTGACTTGCCTGGCTGTATTGCAAAATGGCTTGCGTGAGCTCTGCTGTAAAAGCCATTCCTCTGTCGGTGACTAGGACTTCTGGGGCACCATATCGCAGCAGGATTTATTTATTTATTTATTTATTTATTTATAGATACTGCGATCTGAAATCAGATCATAGCAGGGTGGGTATACATACAAATCCATCACATATGCAGGCATTTTCAGACATTGGGGAGGAATACATAACATACAAGAAAAAAACATACAAGCAGATAACGCACACGAATTCATAAGATTTGCAAGCATTTTACAAACATTGATAAGGAATTCTGGGTAACAATATCGGAATTCAGATTATTCCAGTCTGTTATTGTCCTAGGAAAAAAAGAATATTTGAAACAGTTATTCCGTGCGTTGGTGGGGGTTATCGATAAAGCATGCCTTCGTCTCGTGTTATAACCTGATGAGTAAGTAAAGAACTTGGAAGTGTTAACCTTATAATGGCCGTTTATAAGTTGAAAGAGAAACTTTAATCGACAGATACGGTTGCGCACAGACACCGGAGGTAATCCACTGCGCCTTACGAGCTCACAAACAGACGCGCGGCCGTATGAGCTAAAAACAAACCTAACTACCTTATGCTGTACACGTTCCAGTTTTTTAATATTGGTTAAAGTGAATGGGTCCCAAATAATTACGGCATATTCCAACAACGAACGAATGTAGGAATTGTACGCCAGTAAACGAACATCAGACGTAGATGATTTCAGTGAGCACCTCAAGAAAAACAGTTTACGTAAAGAATTCGCAACAACAGTATCTATGTGCTTCGTCCAGGAAAGTTGATTGGTTATCCATAGGCCCAAATATTTGTACTCTCTTACCTCTGATAGAGATTCGTTGTCAACATTATATGCAAATTGAAGAGGTTCTTTCTTATGTGTGATTCTCATAAAAACAGTTTTTTCAAAATATACATTTGCCATTGTTCGCACCAAGCAGTGACCTTTGCCAGGTCATTATTTAGACGCACCTGATCATCCATAGAAGATATCTTTTCATACAAAATACAGTCATCTGCGTAAAGTTTCACGGAAACTGAAAGTTCTGCGACTATGTCATTTATAAATAATAGAAATAAAAGTGGTCCCAAAACTGATCCCTGGGGGACTCCAGACGCAACCTCTATATTGTTAGCAGAAGTATTTTTTAAGGTGACAAATTGGTGTCTGTTAGTAAGATAGGCTCTGATCCATGTAAGTATCTGTTCATTTTTGATACAATACGCTAATTTATGGATTAATTTGTTATGTGATACCTTGTCAAATGCTTTACGAAAATCTATGAACACAATATCTGTTTGCTTCCCTTCATTAATTGCCTGTGCGAGATCGTTAACAGTCTCAACTAATTCAGTACATGTAGAAAACCAATACTGAAACTATGTTGGACATCTGTAAGTACCTTGTGCTCTTCTAAGAAACTTAATATATGTTTACGCTCAAAAATTTTGCATGATGTAGATGTAAGAGATACTGATCGGTAATTGTCTATGTGTGTTTTTTTTCCCGGATTTATGTAAAGGTTTGATTTCGGCCGTCCTCCAGCCATCCGGTAGGGAACCACCGCTTAAAGATCTGGTGAATACGACATACAGGTACTTAGCACACCATTCCGCATAACGCTTTAAAAACGCGTTTCATATTTTATCTGGTCCTGGATACTTTTTAGTATCAACGTTCAATAGCAAATTCAAAACGCCACTCTCAGAAATGACAACGTCAGATATAACAGGAAGCGATATAGAAAAGTTGGGAAGGCAACCATTATCTTTGGTAAATACCGACCGGAAGAATTTATTAAAAGCAGAACAAACGACAGTCTCATCACTTACACATTTGCCGTCTATCATGAACCCACTGGTAGAAGAAGATTTAGGTGCGATTTGGCGCCAGAATCTCTCGGGAGACGTTTTAATAAACGAAGGCAGGATCGTTCCGTAACACTTTTCTTTGTCGCAAATTATTTTCTGTATTAGTTGTTCTGAAGTGCCTTCTACAATAGATTTTGAAGTTACATTTGTTCTTGCTTTCACTTTTAACCTTTTCAGCCTTCGCTGTAAGCGTAACGTCTCGCGAGAAATCCATGCCACTTCTACTTCTACTGCGCTGCCTTTCTGTAGAGCCTTAGTTTCAGCGAAGCGGGCGAGATAGTCCGTCGCCACGACGATCCACTTATTCCCGCATGTTGACGTCGGAAACGGCCCCTTCATCATCATCATCATCATCATCATCATCATGGTTACGCCCACTGCAGGGCAAAGGCCTCTCCCATACTTCTCCAAGAACCCCGGTCAGGTATTAATTATGGCCATGCCGTCCCTGCAAACTTCTTAATCTCATCCGCCCACCTAACTTTCTGCCGCCCCCTGCTACGCT
The DNA here is from genome assembly GCF_050947875.1 of Dermacentor variabilis. Taxonomy (NCBI): domain Eukaryota; kingdom Metazoa; phylum Arthropoda; class Arachnida; order Ixodida; family Ixodidae; genus Dermacentor; species Dermacentor variabilis. The sequence continues at coordinate 237,717,110 of NC_134571.1, forward strand.
TCCCTTCCCTTGGGATCAAGTCCGTAACCCTTAATGACCATCGGTTATCTTCCCTCCTCATTAGATGTCCTGCCCATGCCCATTTCTTTTTCTTGATTTCAACTGAGATGTCATTAACTCGCGTTTGTTCCCTCACCCAATCTGCTCTTTTCTTATCCCTGTACGTTACACCTATCATCCTTCTTTCCATAGCTCGTTGCGTCGTCCTCAATTTGAGTAGAACCCTTTTCGTAAGCGATCAAGGCAAAAAGCTGGGCTAGTTGGTGTGTCATCATTATTCAATATAATGACCTTTTCGTAAGCCTCCAGGTTTCTGCCCCGTAGGTGAGTACTGGTAAGACACAGCTATTATACAATTTTCTCTTGGGGGTTAATGGCAACATGCTGTTCTTATTCTTCTTATTATTTCCGTCTCATGATCCGGATCAGCCATCACTACCTGCCCTAAGTAGATGTATTCCCTTACGACTTCCTGTGCCTCGCTACCTATCGTAAACTGCTGTTCTCTTCCGAGACTGTTAAACATTACTTTAGTTTTCTGCAGATTAATTTTTAGACCCACTCTTCTGCTTTGCCTCTCCAGGTCCGTGAGCATGCATTGCAATTGGTCACCTGAGTTACTAAGCAAGGCAATATCATCAGCGAATCGCAAGTTACTAAGGTATTCTCCATTAACATTTATCCACAATTCTTCCCAATCCAGGTCTCTGAATACTTCCTGTAAACACGCTGTGAATAGCATTGGAGAGATCGTATCTCTCTGCCTGACGCCTTTCTTTATTGCGATTTTGTTGCTATCTTTATGGAGGACTACGGTGGCTGTGGAGCCGCTATAGATATCTATCAGTATTTTTACATACGGCTCGTCTACACCGTGATTCCGTAATGCCGCCATGACTGCTGATGTTTCGACAGAATCAAACGCTTTGTCGTAATCAATGAAAGCTATATACATGGGTTGGTGATATTCCGCACATTTCTCTATCACCTGATTGATAGTGTGAATATTATCTATTGTTGAGTAGCCATTACGGAATCCTGCCTGGTCCTTTGCTTGACAAAAGTCTAAGCTGTTCCCGATTCTATTTGTGATTACCTTAGTAAATAGTTTATATGCAACGGACGTTAAGCTGATCGGTCTATAATTTTTCAAGTCTATGGCGTCACCTTTCTTATGGATGAGGATGATGTTAGCGTTCTTACAAGATTCCGGTACGCTCGAGGTCATGAGGCATTGCGTATACAGGGTGGCAAATTTCTCTGCCTACCATCCTTCAACAAATCTGCTGTGACCTGATCCTCCCCAGCTGCCTTCCCCCTTTGCATATATCCCAAGACTTTCTTTACTTCTTCCGGCGTTACCTTTCGGATTTCGAATTCCTCTAGACTATTTTCTCTTCCATTATCATCGTGGGTGCCACTGGTACTGTATAAATCTCTATAGAACTCCTCAGCCACTTGAACTATCTCATCCATCCGCGCTTATTATTCCAATCATCAATCTTCCGCGCTTATTATGCCAAGGAAGGCGTCGTCATCCTCGTCATCTTGCGGCGGCGGGTCAATGGGGGCGCGTGATAGGCAATCGGCGTCTGAGTGTTTTCGTCCGGGCTTATCATGAGAAGCCAACAAACACTCACACCCCAAGGACAACATAGCCGAAATTACTTGTGCTTAATAAATGTAATGAAGAAACGATAAATTAATGGAAATTGAAGTGGATGAAAAACAACTTGCCGCAGGTGGGAACCGAACCCACAACCTTCGCATTTCGCGTGCGATACTCTACCAATTGAGCTACCGCGGCGCTGTTTCCCCATCCACTTTCTTGGGTATTTATGTGTACTAGTAGAAGCCTGGGAGTGTTAGCCAGCGCCATCACTCACAGACCTTGGCGGTGGACGTGGAACGTCCTTGTTGACGCAGGCTTCACGAGAACGTGATCTTTTTGGGTGAAGGCTACTGGTTAATAAACCTACATATGGTAACGATGTTAGTAAAACAAGGATATTTATTAAAGGCGAACTTGTGCCCAGAAGTAAAAGTCACTGCGGTCGTGCAGAAATCCGCGGCAGTCGCGTTCTCAAACTGGGCTCGAACCGTCTTCCTCTTATCCTCGCGTGACACCTCGTGCGCGTGGCGCATGCGAGCCGGGTCCAACTGGCTGCCCGTGCCACGAAGATCGCTGCCTGTTGTTGAACAACACCACTGTACGGCGTGCACAGTCCCCAATGCAAAGGGTGCGCAACTTGAATGTCACCAAGTTTGTCGTGGCAATAGGCTACCTGAAGGCATCAATGTTGCCGGATTCGAGACCCTCGTTATGTTATAAACGAGAAGAAAGGGGGTTAACCGAGGGGCCCGATTATTATTAGTCATATCATGAGAAGCCAACAAACACTGACCCCAAGGACAACATATGGGAAATTACTTGTGCTTAATAAATGTATTGAAGAAACGATAAATTAATGGAAATTAAAGTGGATGAAAAAACAACTTGCGGCAGGTGGGAACCGAACCCACAACTTTCGCATTTCCCGTGCGATGCTCTACCAATTCAGCTACTGCGGCATCAATGTTGCCGGATTCGAGACGCTCGTTATGTAATAAGCGAGAAGAAAGGGGGTTAACCAAGGGCCCCTCGGTTAACCCCCTTTCTTGACGTTTCTTCTTTGCCTTCAGGTAGCATATGTGGGTTTATTGACCAGTTGCCTTCACCCAATGAGATCACGTTCTCGTGACGCCTGCGGCAACAAGGACACTCCACGTCCACCGCCAAGGTCTGTGAGTGATGGCGCTGGCTAACAATCCCAGGGTTCTACTAGTACACATAAATACCCAAGAAAGTGGATGGGGAAACAGCGCCGCGGTACCTCAATTGGTAGAGCATCGCACGCGAAATGCGAAGGTTGTGGGTTCGGTTCCCACCTGCGGCAAGTTGTTTTTTCATCCAATTCAATTTCCATTAATTTATCGTTTCTTCATCACATTTATTAAGCAGAAGTAATTTCCCCTATGTTGTCCTTGGGGTCAGTGTTTGTTGGCTTCTCATGATATGACTAATAATAATCGGTGCCCTCGGTTAACCCCCTTTCTTCTCGTTCGTCATGACTTGTATGTTAGTGATGTCGTATTCTTGTAGTCTGAGGCTCCACCGTGCCATCCATCCTGAAGGGTCCTTTAAGTTAGCTAGCCAATACAACGCGTGATGGTCGCTGACCACTTTGAATGGCCTGCCATAGAGGTAAGGCCGAAATTTCGCTGTAGCCCAAACGATGGCGAGGCATTACTTTTCCGTTGTAGAATAATCGCTGCCTTCCGCTTTTGACAACGACCGGCTAGCGTAAGCTATCACGTGTTCATGTCCATCTTTTCTCTGGACTAGGACGGCACTGAGGCCTAGGCTACTGGCATCAGTGTGTATTTCGGTATCGGCGTGCTCTTCGAAGTGCGCAAGTACGGGCGGCGACTGCATCCGTCGTTTGAGTTCTTGAAATGCGTCGGCCTGCGGCGTTTCCCACTTGAACACGATGTCACATTTAGTTATGTTTGTCAGCGGCTCAGCAATGCGTGAAAAGTCCTCGACAAATCGCCTGTAGTAGGCACACATGCCAAGAAATCTACGCACCGCCTTCTTGTCGATGGGCTGCGGGAACATTGCAATGGCAGCTGTCTTCTGCGAGCCGGGCCGGACTCCAGACTTGCTGATAAAGTGGCCTAGGAACAGAAGCTCATCGTAAGCGAAGCGGCACTTTTCTGGCTTCAGAGTAAGCCCCGATTACTTGATGGCCTCTAGTACTGTTGCAAGCCGCCTAAGGTGATCGTCGAAATTTCCGGCTAAGACAACGACGTCATGCAAGAAAACGAGACAGGTCTGCCACTTCAATCCTGTTAAAACCGTGTCCATCACGCGTTGGAACATTGCAGGCGCCGAGCACGGTCCAAATGGCATAACCTTGAACTCGTAGAGGCCGTCTAGGGTGATGAAGGCGGTCTTTTCGCGATCTCTTTCGTCGACTTCTATTTGCCAATAGCCAGACTTCAGGTCCATCGACGAGAAGTATTTAGCGTTGCAGAGCCTATCCAATGCGTCCTCTATCCGTGGGAGGGGGTATACGTCCTTCGTGATCTTGTACAGACGACGATAATGGACGCAGAAACGTAGGGTTCTGTCCTTTTTTCTTTACCAGGACAACCGGGGATGCCCACGGGCTTTTCGACGGCTGGATGATGTCGTCGCGCAGCATTTCGTCGACTTGTTCTCTTATAGTTTTACGTTCTCGTGGCTAAACTCGGTAAGGGCTCTGGCGGAGTGGTCGAGCGCACCCCTCGGTGATTATGTGATGCTTGGCGACTGGTGTTTGTCGAATCCTCGATGACGTCGGAAAGCAGCCTTTGTATCGTCGGAGTAGACTTCTCAGCTGCTGTTGCTTAATCACGGGGAGACTTGGATTAATGTCGTAGTCTGGTTCGGGAACCATGGTCGTCGGGGTAGATGCGGCGGAATCCGAGCGGACAAACGCGTTACTGGTTTCTAGAATTTCCTCGATGTACGCGATCGTCGAGCCCTTGTTGATGTGTTGAATTCCTGGCTGAAGTTTGTCAGCAACACCTCGGTTTTCCCTCCACGCAGTCGAGTGATCCCTCTTGCAACGCAAATTTCACGGTCTGGCAGCGGACGTTGGTCCGCTTCGATGACGCCTTCTACGTCAGCTGTTGTTTCGGTGCCGACCGGAATAACAATGCTGTAGCGAGGCGGGATGCTCACTTGATCTTAGAGCACACTCAAGGCGTGGTGACAACGAGGTCTCTCTGGCGGCATCGCTTTACCTTCCGACAGCGTTATCGACTTCGACTTCAGGTTGATGATTGCGCCGTGTTGGTCCAGGAAGTCCATACCGAGAATGACGTCTCGTGAACACTGTTGGAGGATAACGAAGGTGGCAGCGTAAGTCCGGTCATGAATGGTTATTCTTACCGTGCAGATTCCAGTCGGCGTGATGAGGTGTCCTCCAGCGGTCCGAATTTGAGGGCCTTCCCATGCAGTTTTAAGTTTCTTCAACTGCGCGGCGATGGGTCCACTCATGACAGAGTTATCGGCTCCTGTGTCCACTGAAGCGGTGACTGCGTGGCCGTCAAGAAGCATGTCGAGGTCGGTGGTTCTTTGTATGGCATTTCAATTAGGTCTTGGCGTCGGATCACGGCTGCGTCGTGATGAACTGAAGCTGGAACGTAGCGTCGTTAAGTCGTCTTTCCTCGGTGTAGTCTTGGCTTCCTGACTTCGTCGAAACGGCGGCGTGTCGTCATTATGTCGTCGAGATGGTCTCTTCGTCTTCTTCGTCGGCGGCGGAGGATCTTCGTCAGTTCGACGAACAGCAACCGCACCTCTACCGGTTTCTGCTTTTAGTTTTCCGGATATGGGCTCGCTGACCGGCCCCGGGCTGGGCCACTGTATGGTCGGCGCTGCGGCGACAGTTAGCGGCCTGGTGACGGCGAACGGGACGGTCGTCGAGGGCTCCACTGAGTAGCGGCGAGGTAGTCGGCGATGTCACGAGGGCGTTTACCTTCCCGAGGGCCCGGTGCATCGACAGCGAACCCTCGCAATCCCAGGTCGCGGTATGGGCATCGGCGGTACACATGGCCGGCTTCGATGCAGTGGAAGCAGAGCGGGCGGTGGTCGGGGGCTCGCCAAATGTCCGTCTTCCTCGCGAAGCTGCGGTGGGCGACGGGTGGGCGTGCTGGCGGCGGCGGCGGCGGTGGACGACGGAATTGCGGCGTTACAGGGCCCTGGCGTTGTCGCGGAGGGGGACCTAGACGGCGGGCGACGGCGGTGTAGGTTATCGCTTCCGGCTGAGGTTGCGGTGATTGTGGTTGCACCTCAGGGACTCCAAGCGATCGCTGAACCTCTTCTTTGACGATTTCAGCGATTGGATCCTTTTGGGACTGCGTCCTTGGATAGAACTTCTGCAGCTCCTCCCGTACGACCGCTCTGATAGTCTCGCGTAGATCGTCGGTAGCCAGTGATTGCACCCGGCGTAGTTTGTAGAGCTCGTGCGGCGATGGAATTGCCGGTTTCGGATCTCGAGTGTCTTCTCAATGTTCGTCGCCTCACGAGGAAACTCTCCGGCGGTGTTAGGTGGGCTTTTTACCATTCCGGCGAAAAGTTCCTCCTTTACACCACGCATCACTAGGCGGACTTTCTTCTCCTCGGCCATATCCGGGTCGGCGTGGCGGAACAAACGGCTCATTTCTTCCGTCGTCAAAAGTCGTCAAAATTCTCAGCAACGTTCTCGCTGGTAGCTGCACTCGGGCGTCCAGCACAGCTTCAGCCCTTTTCTTGCGCACGACGCTTGTAAAGGTGCGCAGGAAGCCGCTACGGAACAGGCCCCACGTTGTGAAGGTCGATTCCCTGTTCTAAAACCAAGTTCTTGCGGCGTCTTCTAAGGCGAAGTAGACATGCCGCAGCTTGTCGTCGGAGTCCCGGTTGTTGAATGTCGCGATTCGTTCGTAGGTGTCCAGCCATGATTCCGGGCCTTCAGTCGCCGCTCCATGGAAGGTTGATGGGTCCCGAGGTTGTTGTAGGATAACGGGAAATGCTAGGGCAGCCTTCGGGGTTGTCTTGACCACGATCTTCTTTGTCGTCTCAGGTAGAAGTCTGTGCTCTGGGGGCAGTCCTTGCAGTCTTCGGATAGCACGCTGGTCTTGGACGATGTGGTTCTGTCCTCGGGCTTCGGGATTGGATCGCGGCTTTGCGGGGGCATTCGGTACATGAACGCACAAGCACCTCCACCAGATGTCACTTTGCAGTGACGGGGAAGAAAGCAGCCATACGGTGGAATACAAAACTAGCTTTTATTGGGCGAACCTGTGCCCACAAAAACAGGCTACAGTTATAGCACAACGATAGCGGCGAACACGGTCGGCGATCGTCGGAAATCTGATCAGTGGGTCAAGCGCGTCGGCTTTTATAGAGCAGCCGTCGAATGTTCCACACTAATCGTTAGAACCCGCGTGCCTTCCACAAAGTTCGACACCATTCGCGTAAGGTGATGAAATCAGATAACATAAGGTACGGCGACAACAGACAGCGGATAGAATCATCGATAACTTTCCAGGAACTTCGGATACATGCAGGTGCGTCCCACACAGTGCGATTACATTTGTTAGGCGGCGAAACGTGGTTGCCCGATAAAAATAAGTACAGCCGCCCTGATTTTTAATAATATAGCGCGAGCGTCGACTGAACTGCTGGTGAGCGCCTTATAACGGCGATAAGCGTGCAACAAGACGAGAGTTCACGCACGAGCCTCGTTGCCTTGTTGCACTCGCCTTGTTGCACGCTTATCGCCGTTATAAGGCGCTCACCAGCAGTTCAGTCGACGCTCGCGCTATATTATTAAAAATCGGGGCGGCTGTACATGTGTCAATATATACAAATTATATATATATATATATATATATATATATATATATATATATATATATACAGTGAAGTAGACGCGCGTATGAAGCGGTTTATTGACGATTCGGCCGGACGCCGGCCGAAACGTCAATAAACCGCTTCATACGCGCGTCTACTTCACTATGAATTTTTACCCAGACCCAGAAATGCTTTTTTCTGATATATATATATATATATATATTATATATATTGTTACGCATGAAGAAAACGAAGACCAGTGAACGTGCTTGCGGTCCCGAGTGGAAGAAGAAAGAAGAGGACGACGCTCAGTTGATAAACTAGCTGACCGCTCTTGCGCTCACCTTCGCGACCTAAAGTAAACGGTCCCCTTCATCCGTAAGGGTTATAAACGGTTCCTTCGTGCGTAACAAATTGGTGGAGGTGCGGGGTAATGCTCACAACAACGGAATCATCACTGCCGCAGCTTCGTCGAAGCCGTTTTCTTGCCGGCCTCCCGCAATCAGCCGTGACCATGTTCGACATGCCAGAAGAAGGAGCCACTCCGAGGGCAGCGCCTAGCAGTCCGCTGCCATACTACCGAGTTCCACCCACCTTCGGAGGCAAAGCGGGGGAAGATGCCGACGAGTGGCTCGTCCACTACAAAAGAGGGAGCAAATCCAACGGGTGGGATGCAACCGATCAGCTCACCAATGTGGTGTTCTCCCTGACCGATACGTACCGCCCTCGCGTGGTATGAGAACCACGAGGACGCGCTTACGACGTGGGAACATTTTGTTGACGAGTTAAAGGCGTGTTTTGGGGACTCAGTCACCAAAAAGATGCGTGCGGAGCAGACACTGTCGCAACGGGCGCAGCTGCCAGGTGAGACTTGCACAACATACATCGAAGAAGTGTTAAAGCTGTGCAAGGTGGTCAATGCTCGCATGTCGGAAGAAGATAAAGTTGGGCATTTGCTGAAAGGAGTGGCTGAGGATGTGTACAATTTTCTAATTGGAAAGGAGAGCCTCAGTTCTCTGTCCGACGTCATTCGGCACTGCAGAACTTTTGAAACGCTCAAGATGCGTCGGATTGCGCCAAAGTTTGGTCGGTTGGCAAACGTTACGACGGTTGCCAGTGTGGACACGAGTCCTTGCCTCGACCTTCCTTCGACCATCCGACAGATTGTCCGCGAGGAACTTTCCCGCCGCGAAGGGTTGTTGCATTCAACTGTTGACCACCATGGCGTGTACACGTCACGTGAGGCTATGACGGCGCCACATTCGGCCCCTTGGCAACCGATGGTTACCGCAGCGGCCGTGGAGTACAGCGCAGCCCCACAGTCGAGGATGACAACACGCCCGCCGACTCCGCGCTATGACCAACGCACTCAGCGCACGCCTTCTCGACGCCCGATGTATCGTCGTGACACACGCCACGAACCAACCCACTAGACGCGGGAAAATGATAATATCCGCTTCATCGACGAACGACCCAGGTTTAGACCTCTGCCGGTGTGTTATTCCTGTGGTGTCCCGGGTCATATATCGCGGTTTTGCAACCAGCGTATGACCACGTTGTATGGCCAGCCGTCAGAGTTTTCTCGGCCCTCCGAACGGCCACACGGTGCCCCGTGGCCAGCACACGCATCGTCTGGCGACGACCATTGGCCGAGCAGCTCCCGTAATCGCTCCCCAGCATCTGACAGGAGTTTCAATCCCCCACCGCAACGTCGTGCTCCCCGTTCTCCCTCACCGCTGCGTCGCACCGCATCCCCTTCGTCACCGGAAAACTAGCTAGCGCGGCCGATGGAGGTGAGGTCGCTGGAGACGTGATACTGACAGAAATACCTCCTGTGTTGATGCTGAAAAACAAAGTGCGCGTGCTTGTAGATAATGCCCCTGTGATGGCTCCGGTGGACACAGGCGCAAGTATTTCGGTCCTGAGTGTCTCTTTTAAACACGGGTTAGGGCGAAAGGTTTTGTTTAAATGGGACGAAGATTCAATGTTCTGTGGAGTGAGTGGTGAGCCGTTGCGACCTATTGGTGTGTGTAGTGCTGACGTATTTTTGGGAGGCCATGTTATTACGACAGAGTTTGTAATTATTCCTCGGTCGACCCATGATGTTATTCTCGGCATGGACTTCTTGCGGGAGTGTGGTGCTACTGTCGACTGCCGCACAGGAAAAGTATTCTTAAGTGGTAGGATTCCATCAGGACTCCTGGAGAACCCTGTAGATCGCGAAACTACACTGTGTGTTTGTGGTGATACGGTCATACCTGCATCATCTACCGTTTGCGTTCCCGTTGTCTGTTGCGGCGCCGATTCCGACTGCTTCGAAGCTACCGTAGAACCGATGCACTTTAAATGTATGAAGAAGAATGTTTTGGTGCCACATTGTGTGGTGTCGATCAAAGGCGGACGCACTGGCTTATGGACCGTAAACTGTTCTAAGGAGCCCGTTATACTATCAGACGGCATGAAATTAGCCTTCGCCAGGGAACACGCGTCCTTATCAGTGGCTGAACTTACAGATGTGCCGGAAGAACCTGACGGCCACAGTTCGGAAACGGCTCTTTTGTTGATGGTAAATAAATCGCTCAGCACGAGTGAACGCCGAACGTTAGTGGGTGTGCTTTCGAAGCACGTTTCGGTATTCGACTTTGCGCAGAAGGACAATATACCTGCAATCCCTGCGTCTCGAACGCGCCATACCATCAACACGGGTTCGGCAAATCCGATTAGACAAAAGCCATATCGTGTTTCACCATCAGAGCGCCAGATTATCAACGAACAAGTGCACGAAATGATGAAAAAGGGAGTCGCACAAGAGTCAGCAAGTCCGTGGGCAGCTCCAGTGATTCTTGTTAAAAAAAAGATGGATCTTGGAGATTTTGCGTCGACTATCGCCGTTTGAATGCTGTAACAAAAAAGGACGTGTACCCACTCCCACGTATTGATGACGCAATAGACTGCCTTCATTCCGCCTCTTACTTTTTCTCAGCAGATTTACGATCCGGCTATTGGCAAATTCCGATGCATCTGGACGACAAGGAGAAGACTGCCTTTGTAACCCCTGACGGGCTCTTCGAATTTAATGTGATGCCATTTGGATTGTGCAACGCTCCGGCAACTTTCGAGAGATTTATGGACACTGTATTGCGTGGCTTGAAGTGGAACATCTGCATGTGCTACCTCGACGACGTCGTCATCTTTGGCCGCACCTTCACCGAACACAACTCGCGTCTGGATATTGTCCTGAAGTGCATCAGAAACGCTGGTCTAGTTTTAAACTCAAAGAGATGCCACTTCGGAGACCGCGAAACCCTTGTGCTTGGGCACCTCGTCGACAATGATGGCATCCGCCCTGATCCTCAGAAAACAGCAACCGTTGAAGCGTTCAGTGCACCGCGCTCTGCCAAGGAGCTCCGTAGTTTTCTGGGGCTTTGTTCCTACTTCCACCGATTTATTCCTAAATTCGCCGACGTTGCGTATCCGCTGACATGCCTGCTACGAAAGGACACCCCCTTTGAGTGGACTCCGGAGTGCGACTCTTCTTTTCGTCAGTTGAAGTTCCTGCTGACGTCACGACTAGTTCTTCAACACTTCAGTCCTTCAGCTCCGACAGAACTCCATACGGATGCCAGTGGCATAGGTATTGGTGCCGTCCTAGTTCAACGCTAAGGTGACTGCGAACACGTGATCGCATATGCAAGCCGCTCATTAAGTAGGCCCGAGCAGAATTACACTGTGACGGAACAATAATGCCTCGCGGTAATATTTGCGGTTCAGCGGTTTCGTTCTTACCTGTATGGACGCCCCTTTACAGTGGTCACCGACCACCACTCGTTGTGTTGGCTTGTGAATCTTTGTGACCCTTGTGGCCGCCTTGCGCGCTGGGCTGCAAGAATACAGCTTCACCGTCTCTTATAAGAGTGGTCGACGACACGCTGATGCGGACTGTCTCTCGCGTATGCCACTTAGTACTACGGACTGTGACGCCGACGACTTCGGTCACCTCGTGGCTTCTGTGTCGCCGCGTTTTCCAGACTTCGACTGCTTCAAAACCGAACAGCGAAAAGACGATAAATTAACACCGCTCTTCACCGCTACGACCGCCTCGACGACAGCAAACCATTTCTGTGTACGTGATGGACTCCTCTATAAGAAGAACTTCTCCAGCACTGGCGCACGTTTTCTCCTAGTGGTGCCGGAGAGCCTTCGCACAGCGATTCTGAGTGCTATGCACGACGACCCTACGTCTGGCCATCTGGGTTCGGCGAGGACGCTTTACCGGATTCAGGAACGCTTTTACTGGCCTGGAATGCGACAATCTGGCGAGACGTATGTGGCCAGCTGCATGCAGTGTCAGCGTCACAAACGGCCATCAACTGCTCCGGCAGGTCTTCTGCAGCCGATCCCGCCTCCAAGCACGCCTTTCCAACAAGTGGGCATTGACTTCATAGGCCCATTTACAAAATCAGCCAAGGGAAACCGTTGGATAGTTGTTTGCGTCGACTACCTCACACGCTACTGCGAGACGGCGGCCGTGCCCTCCGCAACTGCCACTGACGTTTCAACATTCCTGCTCCAATATGTGATCCTGCGACATGGTCCGCCCCGCGTGATCATCAGCGACCGTGGACGACAATTCACTGCGGACGTCGTAGAGGAGCTGCTTCGTTTGTGTGATTCCCACTTGCGTCACTCGACACCATACCATCCACAGACGAATGGGCTTACGGAGCGTACCAACCGAACAATTGTAAACACGCTATCTATGTACGTTTCATCCGACCACAAGAACTGGGATGACGTACTGCCTTTTATCGCGTACGCATTCAACACCGCCAAGCACGAGACCACCGGCTATAGCCCTTTCTTCCTGCTGTACGCACGGCCACCCCGGTACACAATCGACACTGTTTTCCCCTTCTGCAGTCACGAAAATCCCACTGTCGCCGAGACTCTCTGGCTCACCGAAGAAGCTCGTCGTATTGCTCGTTTGCGCACTTTGGCATCGCAGGACAGATCCAAAGTACGCTACGACATTCGCCACCGTCCGGCAACCTATCGCCCTGGTGATTTAGTCTGGCTGTGGACTCCAGTACGGAAACGCGGGTTATGCCAAAAGCTTTTGGCCACCTACGATGGACCGTTTGTGATTATTAGCAGACTCACGGAAGTCACGTATAACATAGCTCGCCTCACGGCGAGTGGTAGAAGAGCTGCCAAGACACAAGTGGTCCATGTCGCCCGCTTGAAATTGTTCACGTCAAGACACATGGATTGACTCGCCCGGCGGGCTTCGTCTGCGACGAGAGGAATGTTACGCATGAAGAAAACGAAGACCAGTGAACGTGCTTGCGTTCCCGAGTGGAAGAAGAAAGAAGAGGACGACACTCAGTTGATAAACCAGCTGACCGCTCTTGCGCTCACCTTCGCGACCTAAAGTGAACGGTCCCCTTCATCCGTAAGGCTTATAAACGGTCTCCTTCGTGCGTAACAATATATATATATATATATATATATATATATATATATATATATATATATATATATATATACATATAGTCGTCAAAATTCTCAGCATCGCAGTCGGTAGTCGCAAGAGGAATCCGGGAAAGGCAGTCTGCGTCAGCGTGACGACGGCCACTCTTGCACGATACCACAAAGTCGTACTCCTGGAGGCGCAGCGCCCAACGTGCGAGGCGACCAGAGGGATCACAGCAAGCCGACCAGCCAGCATAAAGAATGGTGGTCGGTGATAATCTTGAATGGTCTACCGTAAAGATAACACGAAAACTTTTGTATGGCGAAAACAGCTGCCAAGCATTCCTGTTCCGTAACCAATTAATTGCGTTCAGATTTGCTCAGGCAGCGGCGGGCACATGCGAGAACACGTTCTGCGCCACTGTGACGTTGTACAAGCACCGCTCCTATCCTGATTCCACTAGCATCAGTGTGAACTTCAATTGGGCAAGATGGATCGAAGTGACGAAAGATGGGTGCTGACGTTAGTATAAACTTCATTTGAGAGAATGATGCGTCACACTCTGGTGTCCAATTGAAGGATGCATTTTGTCGCAAAATACTTGTCAACGGGTAAACGATGTCGGCAAACCGGGGAACAAAACGACGAAAATACGAACATAGGCCAATGAATGAGCGGAGTTCTCGTGCTGACTGCGGTGGCATGAAGAAGCTCACCGCTTCAATCTTACTAGGATCGGGTCTGACGCCGTCCTTGTCGACTAAGTGTCCCAGGACTAGTGTTTGACGTTCGCCGAACCGTCACTTTTTCGAGTTTAGAACCAGCCCAGCTTTCTCAATGCAGTCGAGAATGAGGCGTTCGTTATGTTCTTCAAAGTGCGGCCAAAGATTACAACATCATCGAGGTAACACATGCATATCTCCCGCTTTAGACCACGTAGTACTGTGTCCATGAATCTTTCAAAGGTGGCAGGAGCATTGCAAAGGCTAAAAGGCATAACATTAAATTCGAATAGGCCATCTGGAGTCACGAAAGCGGTCTCTTCGTTGTCGGCAGTGTCCATAGGTATTTGCCAATACCCCGATCGCAAATCAAGTGTTGAGAATTAAGAAGCAGCGTGTAAGCAATCAATGACGTCATCGATTCGCGGTAGTGGATATACATCCTTCTTCGTCACTGCGTTTAGATGTGTGTAGTTCACGCAGAATCTCCAGGAGCCATCTTTTTTTCGCACTAGCATTACTGGGGCTGCCCATGGACTACACGACTCTTGAACGACACCTTCGTTCATCATTTCCTTGACTTGCTCTGCAATAACTTTGCGCTCGGACGATGACACTCGGTAGGGCTTCCGGCGGATGGGGCGTGCTGAGCAGGTATCTATTCTGTGACGAGCGCGGGACGACTGTAAATGAACGGGTGCATCTCCATGCGTGAAGTCGAATGCAGCCTCATGTCTGGCAAGGACCTGTACCAGTGCTTGCCGTTCCGATGTGCCGAGAGCCTTGCTGATTATGCCGAGCATTAGCTCTCCAGAATGGCGATTATCGCAAGGAGAGCAAGCTGTAGAAACGTCCGTAGTTAGTGCCGCTATTGAGCTACATGCGGCTTTATTGAAGAGAGCGATTTTCATACCGCGAGGAAGGACAACCGGCGTGGCGGAACAGTTCAGCGCCCACAATGTGGCGACTCCTTTCGTCATGGACACGACAGAGGAGGGCACAAGTATATTTCTTTTAGCACTGTTTATGCGGAGAGGCCTAACTACAAGGTCAACACAATCAGCATCCACAGTAGTTGCAGAAACACGAACGGGCGTCAGGCACCACGATGGTTCAATCACTTCATCAAGAACACTGAGAGTGTCTGTGTCCCTGTCTTCACCACCCGAGCTTTGTTCGGACTGTGCTGATATAAATAACTTGTTCAATGATATTTCGCCACAACCACAGTCCATGGAAGCGCCGCACTGTTTAAGAAAATCTATACCAAGAATAGCATCGTGCGAACAACGAGAAAGAACAAGGAATTCCGACACAAACACTTTCCCAGCCAACAAAACACTCACAGCACAAACACCAAGGGGTTGAAGCCACTCGCCGCCCACTCCACGAACGGTAATACCGTCGTTCCAAGAAAACATAACTTTGTGGCCTAGACGGTTTTTGAAAGCGAGGCTCATCACAAACACAGTCGCCCCAGTATCAACAAACGCCATGGTCGGTATTCCGTCAATCGAGACATTCACTTTGCTTTTGAACATCACAACAGGCAGAGGTATTTCTAGCAAAGACCATCCGGCGACCACACCTCCATTGGCCGCGGATGCTAGTTTCCCGGCGGCGGTGACGAAGAATGGCGCCGACGGGACAGAGAGCGACGGGACGGTTACTTGGTGGCGTCAAACTCTGCTCAGAAGGTGGTGAATCGCTGCGTCTGGTCGCGTGTGAGAAGTGGTCCATTGGGAGCAAATCGGTCGTCCGCAAGTCATATGAAGTACGCGTTCTCGGTGGCGAGAACATCGGTGGTGTCCTTCGCGATTGACGGCCTTGGCGACAATACCGAGCTATATGGCCTGTGGAACCACAGTTGTAGCACACGGGAGGGTCGCAGTTCACAGCATCTTCCTCGAAACGAATGCTAGGCTGCTGCGGGCGGCGAGAAAGTTCGTTGCCATGTGGATAACGTGCCTCTGCTGCTCGCTGAAATCTGTTATATCGTTCATAAGTCGCGTCGTGGTAGTAGGGTCGGTGCTGTTATTGTCGCGGCCTGACAGAAGTCACAGGGCCTCGGGAGTAAAAATGCGGCTGCTCTCGTTGTGGCCGAGCGTCGTAAGGAGGGCCTCTGTCATTGAAACCTGGCTGCTTTCGGGGCGCGAGTTCATAATCCTCAGTGCCCCTCGCCGCAGCATACGGGGAGAAGGATGCCACGTTTGGCTCGAAATCTGGTGGTAGGTGGAAGCTATGAGTGCCTTGATGTGTCACTTGCGCGTGCAGGCTGAGCTCTTCCCTTACTATTTGTCGGATCGTTAATGAAAGATTGCGGGGCTGGTTGCTGTCCACGCTTGCATCTGGGGTCACATTGGCTAGCCTGCCAAACTTCGGCGTGATGCGCCTCGTCTTCAGTTGCTCGAAAGTGCGACAGTGCCGAATGATGTCAGCGACGGAAGTCAGGTTGTCCTTTGCGATGAGGAAATTATAAACGTCTTCGGCAATTCCTTTCAGGATGTGCCCGACTTTGTCTTCCTCAGACATTCCAGAGTCTACCATCCTACACAGTTTTATTACCGCCTCAATGTAGGTCTGTGCAGGTTTCGCCTGGCACTTGCGCACGTTGTAGTAGCGTCTGTACTGCCCTTTTCTTTTTCGCCGCGGAGTCGCCGAATCGCTCTTTGATTTCGGAAGCAAATCTTCCCCATGTTGTAAACGTTTCCTCGTGATTGTCGAACCACAACAACGCAGTATCCGTTAGAAAGAACAGGACGTTCGAAAGCTGAGAAGCGCTGTTCCACTTGTTGGCGGCGCTCACCCGGTGATAATGGATGAGCCATTCCTCGACGTCTTCGTCCGATCTTCCGGCGAAGGGACGCGCATCTCTCAGTTGTAGAACTGAACTTGTGGGCGCAGCCTTTGGAATAGGCCGCTGTTCGTCTGCGTCGTGGGACATATTAAACTCCGGTAGATTCGGTGGGAGTCCAGCAAGGCGACGGCTCCGTCGAACTTCTGCTTCAGCCTCCGTCTTCGGGTGTCGATTACCCCGCACCTCCACCACAACTGTTACGAAGAATTGCGAAGAAATGGTTTTATATACAGGCGATGGATGATGATCGTAGCGTGATCGTAGCGCAGCCCGGCCTCTCAAACTCTTCGTTCGCTTCGTTTACTCTTCTCTCTTCTTGTCCGCGCCTTTCGTATCCGTTACAATATGTGTACATATTATATATATATATATATATATATATATATATATATATATATATATATATATATATAGAGAGAGAGAGAGAGACAGAGAGAGAGAGAGAGAGAGAGAGAGAGTCGGATTGTTTCCGGTTTGCGCTCCCTTCCCTTGTGGTATGGTCAGTACGCCAGTACGCCACGGTCCCGGCTGCTGCTGGATCCCCAAATGTGACGCTCATGTAAAATTTCAAGGTAAAAAATTTCATAATTTATATATTTTATTTTGTAAATCTTAGAAAGATGCCTGTAGCGCTGCTGTGGAAATAGCTTCGCATCATTGAGAGGAAAAAACGCGGTGTTCTAATGGTCGATATTGCTTGTATGACCAACACAGCAGTTTTATGTTCAGCACACCCGTTTATGCGTGAAAATGAAGCACATAATCCTGGATAGCTGTACCACCAAATTTAGTCGGCGGACGGGTAGGTGGAGGTGCTCGGCGCGGTAGGCCTTCTGCTGCTGCACCTGCTGCATGCGAAGCCCGTATGAAGTTTGAAGGTAATTTCTTTTTTTATTTCAATAGTGGGAGATCACAACAACGATTGCTCAAGCTGAATCAAAATGATTATCCGCATAATTTGAAAAGTGGCGCCTTTTTAATTCTTTGAAAGATGCCTTTACAGTTCATGCAGAAATACGAGAGAATACTCTGTGGCGTAGATAGATCCGCATCATTGAGTTGACAAGGGTGGTGTCCAACTGGTTAATGTTAATGTAATGACGCACACATCAAGTCGATGTAAAGCACACATGGGGTCTACATGACAATGCAGCATATCATCCTGCTTACGGGGCCGCACATTTTAGGCGGTGGAAGGTGAGGTTAGGGAGGTCCCACCCTATCCAGTCCTGGATAGGGCAGGCCTGCTGCTGTTTCATCGCCTGCATGTAAAGCTCGTAGGAAGTTAGAATGGCATGTCTCTTTATTTAGACAGTGAAATATTAGATCATCGATTGTTAGACCGTAAATGAAATGATTATTGCGATGATTTGAAAAGCGGGAGCTTTGTAATTCTTGGAAGTATGCCTCCGCTGCTGATCCAAGAACACAAGACAATACTCCCGCTTGGGTAAATAGCTTCGCAACGTTGAATGGACAAAGGCTATTGCCTTTGTCCACCATTATGACCAACGCAGCATGTTTAGGTTCAGCGAACATATGGTCTGAATGAAAACGATGCATATAATCCTGCCAACCAGGACCACCAATTCTATGCTGTACAAAATGAGGAGGAGGTGCCAGACGTGGTGTCCCGGCTGATGCTGAAGCTCCTGTATGCGAAGTTCATATGAAGATTGAAGGCAATATGTTTTTTAGGTAGTTGGATTAGAACAAGGATTGTTGGCACGGAAACAAAACGATTATTTCGACAATTTGAAAAGCGGTAGCTTTTAGGGTCCCGGAAAATGCTTTTAGAGCTGATACGTAAATACGACGCCATACCCTCCCCTGGAGTCAAAATAAACAAGAGCATGCATTCGCCAAGAATAGTATGTACCATATAAGGAGGGTGACGTGTCGTACATCGGCGAGAGCGGAAATGTTATACAGCGCATGAAAGAACACATGAATGACGTCGCCAAGGGCAACACAGCAGCGAACGCCCTGACAGAACACCACGAACTAAACAGACACAGCAGACCTGACCCAGCAGTCATCATGGCCACCGATAAGCACTTATCTGGCCGTTTGCTTTTAGAACCTTACTACATCCAATGAAGCAAATGCAGGATAACCTGGACGTCGGGCAACCTTCCCGAGTTACACAACCGCACTCTTCGCCACGTCACCCTAAAATAGTCGCTAGCCTATGCTTACATCTTTATTGCGATCAAGATGCGGGTCCGAAATGTTGTGTTTTCTTTTCTTTTATTCTTGGCGACTGCATGTTTTTATTGCACCAGCATTTTTCCTCGCCAGACGAGTTTTCGTCAAACACTTCACTACCATACTCTCCTCTGTGTCAATTAAGTGCTTCATATTGTTAAGTTAACCTCCTATGAACACAACAATCAAACCCCGGCCCTCAGTCCCCAGCAGCTGCGAAGCAACTGACCACGGCGGCGGTCAGACCTGCGACGCAGCAGAGGGTGCTAAGAATCACTGGCTCCGGACAGGCCGCCATTGGAATCTGAACCTGGCAACGTTCAACGCTAGAACGTTATCTACTGAGGCGAGTCTAGCAGTGCTATTGGAGGAATTAGAGGGCAGTAAATGGGATATAATAGGGCTCAGTGAAGTTAGGAGGCCGAAAGAAGCATATACAGTGCTAAATAGCGGGCACGTCCTGTGCTACCGGGGCTTAGCGGATAGAAGAGAACTAGGAGTCGGATTCCTGATTAATAAGAATATAGCTGGTAACATACAGGAATTCTATAGCATTAACGAGAGGGTGGCAGGTCTTGTTGTGAAACTTAATAAGAGGTACAAAATGAAGATTGTACAGGTCTACGCCCCTACATCCAGTCATGATGACCAGGAAGTCGAAAGCTTCTATGAAGACGTGGAATCGGCGGTGGGGAGAGTGAAAACTAAATACACTATACTAATGGGCGACTTTCATGCCAAGGTAGGCAAGAAGCAGGCTGGAGACAAGGCAGTGGGGGAATATGGCATAGGCACTAGGAATAGCAGGGGAGAGTTATTAGTAGAGCTTGCGGAACAGAATAATATGAGGATAATGAATACCTTCTTCCGCAAGCGGGATAGCCGAAAGTGGACGTGGAGGAGCCCGAACGGCGAGACTAGAAATGAAATAGACTTCATACTCTGCGCTAACCCTGGCATCATACAAGATGTGGACGTGCTCGGCAAGGTGCGCTGCAGTGACCACAGGATGGTAAGAACTCGAATTAGCCTAGACCTGAGGAGGGAACGGAAGAAACTGGTACATAAGAAGCCGATCAGTGAGTTAGCGGTAAGAGGGAAAATAGAGGAATTCCAGATCAAGCTACAGAACAGGTATTCAACTTTAACTCAGGAAGAGGACCTTAGTGTTGAAGCAATGAACGACAATCTTGTGGGCATCATAAAGGAGTGTGCAATGGAAGTCGGTGGTAACTCCGTTAGGCAGGATACCAGCAAACTATCGCAGGAGACGAAAGATCTGATCAAGAAACGCCAATGTATGAAAGCCTCTAACCCTTCAGCTAGAATAGAAGTGGCAGAACTTTCGAAGTTAATCAACAAGCGTAAGACAGCTGACATAAGGAAGTATAATATGGATAGAATTGAACATGCTCTCAGGAGCGGAGGAAGCCTAAAAACAGTGAACAAGAAACTAGGAATTGGCAAGAATCAGATGTATGCGTTAAGAGACAAAGCGGGCAATATCATTACTAATATGGATGAGATAATTCAAGTGGCTGAGGAGTTCTATAGAGATTTATACAGTACCAGAGGCACCCACGACGATAATGGAAGAGAAAATAGTCTAGAGGAATTCGAAATCCCGAAGGTAACGCCGGAAGAAGTAAAGAAAGCCTTAGGAGATATGCAAAGGGGGAAGGCAGCTGGGGAGGATCAGGTAACAGCAGATTTGTTGAAGGATGGTGGACAGATTGTTCTAGAGAAACTGGCCACCCTGTATACGCAATGCCTCATGACCTCGAGCGTACCGGAATCTTGGAAGAACGCTAACATAATCCTAATCCATAAGAAAGGGGACGCCAAAGAGTTGAGAAATTATAGACCGATCAGCTTACTGTCCGTTGCCTACAAAGTATTTACTAAGGTAATTGCAAATAGAATCAGGAACACCTTAGACTTCTGTCAACCAAAGGACCAGGCAGGATTCCGTAAAGGCTACTCAACAATTGACCATATTCACACTATCAATCAAGTGATAGAGAAATGTGCAGAATATAACCAACCCATGTATATAGATTTCATTGATTACGAGAAAGCGTTTGATTCAGTCGAAACCTCAGCAGTCATGGAGGCATTACGGAATCAGGGTGTAGATGAGCCATATGTAAAAATACTGGAAGATATCTATAGCGGCTCCACAGCCACCGTAGTCCTCCATAAAGCAAGCAACAAAATCTCAATAAAGAAAGGCGCCAGGCAGGGAGATACGATATCTCCAATGCTATTCACAGCGTGTTTACAGGAGGTATTCAGAGACCTGGATTGGGAAGAATTGGGGATAAAAGTTAATGGAGAATACCTTAGTAACTTGCGATTCGCTGATGATAATGCCTTGCTTAGTATCTCAGGGGACCAATTGCAATGCATGCTCACTGACCTGGAGAGGCAAAGCAGAAGAGTGGGTCTAAAATTAATATGCAGAAAACTAAAGTAATGCTTAACAGTCTCGGGAGAGAACAGCTATTTACAATAGGCAGCGAGGCACTGGAAGTCGTAAGGGAATACATCTACTTAGGGCAGGTCGTGACGGCGGATCCGGATCATGAGACGGAAATAATCAGAAGAATAAAAATGGGCTGGAGTGCGTTTGGCGGGCATTCCCAAATCATGAACAGCAGGTTGCCGTTATCCCTCAAGAGAAAAGTATATAATAGCTGTGTCTTACCAGTACTCACCTACGGGGCAGAAACCTGGAGGCTTACGAAAAGGGTTCTACTCAAATTGAGGACGACACAACGAGCTATGGAAAGAAGAATGATAGGTGTAACGTTAAGGGATAAGAGAAGAGCAGATTGGGTGAGGGAACAAACTCGAGTTAATGACATCTTAGTTGAAATCAAGAAAAAGAAATGGGCATGGGCAGGACATGTAATGAGGAGGGAAGATAACCGATGGTCATTAAGGGTTACGGATTGGATCCCAAGGGAAGGGAAGCGTAGCAGGGGGCGGCAGAAAGTTAGGTGGGCGGATGAGATTAAGAAGTTTGCATGGACGGCATGGCCACAATTAGTACATGACCGGGGTTGTTGGAGAAGTATGGGAGAGGCCTTTGCCCTGCAGTGGGCGTAACCAGGCTGATGATGATGATGATGATGATGATTGTTAAGTTGACAAGGGCTGCGATATAGTAAATATGACTATTACAATTAACACAGCAAGCTGATGTTTTTGGAACACATGCATGTGTCAAAATGGTACATATCATGCTACATACCGGGACCATCCATTCCAGGCGGCGAAAGGCCAGGTGGAAATGCTAAACGGGGGGCCCGACTACTACCGCACCACCTTCATGTGAAGCTCGTATAAATATTGGAGGTAATGACTATTAATTTCGATAGTGGGAGATAAGTACAACGATTGCTAGAAGAGAAACGGCAGAATCATCTCAATATTTTGAAAACCGGCGTCTTTGTAATTCCTAAAAATATGCGTTTGCTATGGATGCAAAAATACGAGATAATACTCTTTCCTGTGTATATAGCTTCGCATCGTTCAACTGAGAAGGGCGGTCGCGAAATGGAGAATGTTTCTATAATGACCAACAAAACAAACTGACGGTCTGCGCACACGTGGCCTTCCTAAAAATGAAGCATGTCAGGCTGCTTATCCGGACTACCCATTCCAGGCGGTGGACGGCCTGGTAGAGGCGATGCACGCGGTGGGGCTACTGCTGCTGCCCCTCCTGCACGAGGAGCTCGCATACACTTCGAAGGCAGAAGACTTATTGATTTATATCGCAGAAGACAAGGACATCGATTGCTCGAAAAGAAGCGAAACTATTATCACCATATTTTGAAAAGAGGTGCCTCTGCATTTTTTTTAAAAAGATCTTTAGCCGCTAATGCAGAAATACCAGATCTTAGTCGCGCCTCTGTAAATAGCTTCGAATCGTTCAATTATGCTGGACAGTCAGAGCGTCAATGTGACTAATGTGATCAACATAACAAAAGGGTAGAAAGTTGGGCGAGTTGGTATGCTAACGTGATCTTGAATTGTAGCGCGAAGTGACAGAGACAGACATCCTATCTGCTTCTAATTTCTGTCTGTGTCACTTCGCGCTACAATACAAGATCAGGTCAACAAACCAAGTTGCTGTTCAGCGCACATGTGGTATGCTTGAGAATGAAACATATCCTGCAAACCGGGACCACTCATCCCAGGCGGCGGATGGCCAGGTAGAGTGATGGCCCTTCTTCTGTTGGATCCTCTGCCTGTGAAGCTCATAGATATTAAAGGTAAGAGACTTATTCATTTATATAGTAGAAGACAAGGTAATTGATTGCCTGAACTGATACGAAATGATTATATAGATATGTTGAACAGCGATGCCTTTGCATTCCTAACGAAAATGCCTTTAGAAAGCACTAGATCGCCATGGTTCAACAACTCTCTTAAACGCCTGCGCAACAAAAAGGAACGGTTATTCCGCCGGGCCAAGCAATCAAATCTCCCTGCTCATTGGTCAACGTACCGTCAAATGGAAACTGAGTACATCCAAATGACTAGGAACGCTAAAGCTACCTTCTTGAGTGTTACACTGCCCTCGTTTCTTGAAACGAGTCCGCACAAGTTTTGGAGTGTTGTTAATGGCACTAAAACAAACATTATACATTTAACTTACCCTGATGGCACCTGTGTTCCACCTAATCAATGTTGCAGCGTTCTGAATGAGGTGTTTGTCTCTTTCCTCAGTGCCAATATCATCATCAATTTACCGAGTGCACCAAGTTCGAACTTCCCTGGGACGGATCCGTTAATAATTGTCTCGATTGGTATTAGCCGGGTAATCAATAATCTGCAGATTTCGTCTGCCAGTATGCCTGATAGTATTAATTCAAAAAATATTGAAAGGCAGTGAGATATTTTCATCTGTTATTCTTTCTAAAATTTTTGCTCAGTCGTTGCAGTATTCTTCGCTCCCGCGTGACTGGAAGAAAGGAAAGGTGGTTCCAGTCCCAAAGTCAGGCAGTGCTCATGCTCCCGAGAACTACCATCCCATTTCATTGACAAGCATCCCATGCAAACTTTTGGAACACATCATTTACTCTCTCCTTGTTGAATTTTTGGAAACCAATTCATTCTTTCATTCCTGACAACATGGCTTGAGAAAAATGTACTCGTGCGAAACGCAACTAGCTTGCTTTACTAATGATCTATTTGCTGCATCTGACAATAACTTTGACTATTTTCTTGGACTATGCTAAGGCCTTTGATACCGTAACGCACGATCTACGAAACCTTAAACTCTGTCAGATTAACACTCATCCTTTAGTATTAGCCTGGATTAAGGGCTTCCTTTCCAATCGAACTCAGTATGTAATTTCCAATAACGCTTCCTCTGCTTTTTCATCGGTTACATCAGGGGTCCTGCAGGGATCCGTCCTCGGGCCTCTGCTCTTTCTAATTTATATTAACGATCTCCCTGACTGCGGGAAATTGTCTTCAATTAACCTATTTGCTGATGACTGAGTAATATATCATAAGATTAGTGACCCCGCCGATTCCACTTAATTACAAGAAGACCTTAACAATTTATCTATGTGGTGCAATGCGTGGAACATGAAACTAAACGTAAATAAATGTAAATATATGCGCATATCACGCCGCTCTAACAATACTGACACACGCATGTATTTTTTGAATAGCGCTCCTCTCTATCAAGTTAATTTTTACAAGTATCTTGGCCTTTACATCACTCACGATATATCATGGCACAAGCATGTTGAATATATAACTTCTAACGCTAATCGCTAATTCAGGACGATGCAACGAGCTATGGAAAGAAGAATGATAGGTGTAACATTAAGGGATAAGAAAAAGAGCTGATTGGGTGAGGGAACCAACGCGAGGTAATGATATCTTAGTTGAAATCAAGAAAAAGAAATGGGGCATGGGCAGGACACGTAATGAGGGAAGATAACCGATGGTCATTAAGAGTTACGGAATGGATTCCAAGGAAAGGGAAGCGTAGCAGGGGGCGGCAGAAAGTTAGGTGGGCGGATGAGATTAAGAAATTTGCAGGGACAACATGGCCACAATTAGTACATGACCGGGGTTGTTGGAGAAGTATGGGAGAGGCCTTTGCCCTGGAGTGGGCGTAACCAGGCTGATGATGATGGTGATGATTATGCGAATCGCACGCTAGGCTATCTACGCAGAAACTTTTACGCCGTTCCTGCATCTTTAAAACTAACGCTCTACAAAACACTTGTTTGATCAAAATTAGCATATGCCTCGACCATCTTGGATCCCCCTCAAGTATCACTAACCCTCTCCCTTGAAGCTATTCAGAACCGCGCGTCCCGCTTTATTCTATCTAATTATTCTCGTCGTGCTAGCGTAAACTCATGAAGGAAACCCTTAACACACCGGAACTTTCAGTACGTCGTGCATACAGTCGCCTCTGCCTTTTCCACAAGATTTACCACAACCCGTTATTAAAAGAAAAACTTCTTACTACTCCTTCATACTTTTCATCCCGCAGCGATCACCTTCATAAAGTTTTCGTGCCATCTTGTCGCACAAACGCGTACTATTACTCTTTTTACCTCGCACCTGCAATCACTGAAACCACCTCCCCGCATCGGTCGCTACTATTGTAGTCTCATCGAAGTTCAAGACTGCTGTTTTCCATGCCATCTAACAAATATTTTATTCATTGATCTGCATTCTTATTCTGTGTATATGTACCACTCCTTTCTGTAGCGCCTACGGGCCTTGAAGGTATATAAAGTAAAGAAATAAAAAACAGATGTAGAATAACGAGACTATATTCCTGCACTTGAAATAGCTTTGTA
The DNA here is from genome assembly GCF_050947875.1 of Dermacentor variabilis. NCBI lineage: Eukaryota > Metazoa > Arthropoda > Arachnida > Ixodida > Ixodidae > Dermacentor > Dermacentor variabilis. The sequence goes on from NC_134571.1 coordinate 237,742,632, forward strand.
TGCTTGAGCTTAACTCAAGCATAGAAACCTATTTCAGGTCACGTGGTCACGGGGTCAATGTGACTCAAACAACCAACACTGCAAGTTAATGTTCAGTGCATATCTCGCCTGTTTAAGAATATAGCATCGGATCCTGCATGACAAATCACCAATCCGAGGCGGTCGAAGGCTAGATCGAAATGTTGGACGCTGTGGCCTAACTGCTGCTTTGAAATTTGAAATTAGTGTTTTTTTATACTGGTAGATCGGAGCAAATATCGCTAGAACGGGAGCGAAGCAATTAACGCTATGTTGTGAAAAGCGCCATCTTTATAATTTCTAAATATACGGCTTTGATACTTGTATCATATTGCGTCTGACACGTGATAAGCTAAGGGGGCGTAGTCTCACTTCTCTGTATATCGTAGCATGATCATCTGAGGGGCGTTGCCCCATTTTACTGTATAAGACAACTGCTCAATAAATCCCGGGCACGCGTGCTCTGGCAACCGCAATGATGGGGCTATGCTGATACATGGTGTCAGAAGAAGGGCACGACACCGCACGCTGCACCATGCTCAATCCGCTGCTGACATTAAAAGTTCTGCTGTTCTGGCTGCCTGCTGCTGAATGCCCCTTACCTCAAGTCCCGTCAACCGTTCACAGTGCGGAGTGCGCAGTCGACGACCGTGTGCTCGGCACGGTACTCAGCGACGCTCCGAACCTAGCGCGGAAACCACTGCTCGCCTGGCAACCCATTCCTTCATCGACGTCATCAATCACCGGACCCGCCCACCCAGCATATATACCGCGACCCGCCGCAGATCACCTGTGGCACGACACCGCTCGCTGCAGCATGCTCAATCCGCTGCTGACGTTACAGGTTGGTTACCTGAACAATTCCATTGAATGCAAAAGTAGCAACCGCTGCCTTGTAGCGGTTTCGTGCCCCTATGCGATCAAGTGGCGTAGCGCTGTGCAAATGTGTTGTGACTGTATATTATCCCACCTTTTATCCTAACTGATGTTATACCTACCAGCCGACGTAGAGCTCAACCCAGGACCACCGACATTATTTGATAATTCATCCGTTCTAGAAGCCCTCAAACGCCTTGAGGACACACAGATCAGCATATCAAATGAGCTAAAGGAATTTAAGGCTACGCAAGACAACCACGAAAAGCTAATATCCGAACCGAACAACCGCATTTCTTTGTTGGAATTTGCTCATAAGAAGGAATCAGCAGATTCGAAAATAGAAGAAACTAACGAAATAAAACGAGAGCTTGCAGTTCTTCAGGCTGCCAATATTGACCCAAGCAATCGTATGCGACGAAACAACTTACTTTTTTTTGTCCTTAAGGACTGCGAAAAAGAAAGTTGGGAAGAGTCTGAAAAACAGGTATGAGCCCTTTGCTCTACTGAGCTCGGTGTGGAACTAGACACAGGTAGTATAGAACGTGCACATCGACTCGGAAAATACTGCACGGATAAACAGCGCCCAATCATTATTAAATTAGCTCATTTCAAAACAAAAGAAAACTTACTGTCTTGTGGGCCCAAACTTAAAGACACGGTCTACGCAATCGGAGAAGATTTTGCCACTGAAACTCACCTTACTCGTTCCAAACTTCTGCAGTTCATCCGCCCCAAAAAATGTGCTTTCAAACTACGACTTGATAATCTGCATGTTAGAAAACAGTGCTTTACGTACAACCCCACTACTGACACGGTGACTGAATGCACGGCACGTGTTCCCAACGCTGACAGTAGTGAATGACGCGCAACGAATCATGTTCACAACAGACGTCCTCCATCTTACCTCGACATCCATATCGCATTTACCAACATAAGGAGCGCAATTCCAAAGTGTGACCAGCTTCTTAGCTTCATCTACGACATTGACGCGCACATTATCATTTTAACTGAAACCTGGCTAACTGAAGATATCCTCGATAACGAAATCCTTCCCGCTAATCTTAACTTCACCACGTACCGTCGTGATCGCAGCAACCGTAGCGGGCGGGAGTTCTAATAGCTGTAAGAAATACATTGTCATCATCCTTAGTATACCACGACGACGTACTCGAATTATCATGGGTTTGTGTTCATACCTCATCTGTGAAAGCTACAATTGGCATTTCTATGGCCACCCGATTGTGGGACATTTTTCATCAACTCACTCTACCGTAATTTAGCGTATATCAGGGATAACTTCCCCAAATGAGCTCTTTTTCTATTTGGCGATTTTAATTTCCCCCAGATTAACTGGCCTCTACTTAGCGTACCTGGTAAATTGCAGTCCAGTGAGCCCAAGCAATTCCTCGATCTAACCCTTGATTTCAGTCTCCATCAAGACATAACACTTCCGACGAGAGGGAATAACACCCTTGATCTCTTGCTGACGTGCAGTCCTGAAGACATTAAAGGTGTAACGGCTCTTCCTAGATTTAGTGACCATGCACTTCTACACATTTCCATATCATTACTGCTGAAAGTTAGATCAACCGCTGAAAAGATAATCTTCAATTACAATAAAGCGAACTTCGATGCCATCAACGCGGAACTTACACGGTTTTATGAGCAGTTCCGCGAGTCTTATCTATCCAGAACAGTTAACCATAACTGGGAATTATACAAAACAGCAATGATAAACCTCAGGAACAAATACATTCCAAAAATAAAAATTAGGTTCGATCATAGCAATGAGTGGGTTACCGTAAGCCTGAAACGTCTCCTAAACAAGAAAAAGCACCTTTATCGATCAGCAAAGAAATCTAACTCCCCTACTACATGGGACCGATATCATCAATGTACAAAAACGTACATTGAAAACTTAGCTGCAAAAAATAAATTCTTTTCTATCGATCTACATAGAATCCTACAGTCAAATCCCAACAAATTCTGGCGCATTCTATCCCCTAGGTCTCGCCCGAACCAAATAGCGCTTATGGGAACTAATGGAGAACCAGTCGAACCAGATCAGTGTGCCAGCGTTTTGAACCGCTATTTCGTCTCGGTGTTTTCTCCTGTAAGCAACTCTACCGCCATAACTTCACCAGAATCCTCATCAGTGGCGATGCCTATGATCCAGGTTGATATTAACGGTATCAGCAACCTTATTGTTTCTCTAAAACTGTCGTCGTCAGCATGCTGTGATCATATCAATAGTAAACTACTAAAAAACACATCAATGACTTCGGCTCAGCTACTACAATTGATCTTTACCCAGTCTTTACAATCCGAGGAAGTTCCCGATGATTGGAAAATTGCCCAAATCATCCAAGTCTTTAAATCTGGTGACCGCAAATTAGCCTCTAATTACCGTCCTATTTCCCTAACCAGTGTGCCATCAAAATTACTCGAACACATATCCACAAACCTAATGACACATCTTGAATCTAACAACTTTTTTTATTCGCACCAGCATGGTTTTAGGAAACACCTTTCATGTGAAACCCAGCTTGCAGAGTTCATACACGATTTGCTCGAATCCATGGATGCCAACCTCCAAATAGATGCTATATTCCTCGATTACTCCAAAGCATTTGATCGGGTCCCACTCAATCATTTACTAAAAAAACTTTCATCACTAGGAATGCACGTCAACCTAATCCGTTGGATCGAAAATTTTCTTTCAGGGCGCAAGCGGTTCACTTCTACAAATGATAGCCCCTCTCCTCTTTCCAATGTGACATCGGGAGTCCCTCAGGGCGCCGGCCTGTCACCACTACTATTCCTAATTTACATTAATGACCTCCCTTGCAATATAAAATCGGAATTACAGCTTTTTGCCGATGACTGCGTCATATACAGAGTGATTAGGGCAACCAGCGATTCATCTTTTCTTCAGTCCGATCTTGACACTGTCTCCTCTTGGTGCGATAAATCCCTGCTCTCCTTAAACATTAACAAATGCGAATCCATGTCTTTCACCAGAAAACGCACCGTGAATCTGCACCAATACAGTATTGGCTCATTTTCCTTTGATTCCGCATAATTCTACAGATATCTTGGCCTCCATCTAACACCATCGCTATCATGGGTAACTCACGTTCAGAACATCTGCGCTGCAGCCTCTCGTACACTCGGATACCTGCACCGTAACTTGAAGGCCGCATCCCCCGACATAAAAAAACTAGCATATATAACATTCATTCGCCCAAAACTAGAATATGCCTCATCCATTTGGCACCCATCACAAGCGTGCCTCGCCGCTGACCTTGAAGCCGTGCAGAATCGCGCCGTCCGATTTATATCATCATGCTATTCAAGAAAAACCAGTATTACCGTGCTGAAACACTCCCTGGCCATCCATCACTCGAGTCACGCCGCATTATATCTCTCCTCTGTCTTCATCATTTCTACTATCACCCACGCACGAGACACGAAAGCTGCAATCCCCGCACAGGACGTCTAGCCGCCTAAGCCATGACCATAGCATCGCACGCATCAACTGTCGCACCTTAGCGCTAAAGTCATCATTTTTTCCGGACGCGATAGCACTATGGGATGGCCTGCCAAATACCATTGCATCATGCACTAACCGCAAATAATTCCGGGATAAACTAAATGACCATTTTTCATGAGGGCAAAAGGTTCCTGTCATATTCAATTCGGCACTCTGAACTGCTGATTATTTTTTTATTTTTACTTATTTTTCCGTGTGATGCCTTTTTCACTGCATTTTTCTCGTGTATTAATTGAGTGTATTAATTTTTTTCTCTCGTGTTTCAATCCCGTGAATTTTACTTTGTATTGTATACGCATGACAAGAACATTTCACTGTTACATACTGTTTTTTTTTGTTGCTGTTCTCTTTTGCCAAGTTATTCTTTCTCTTTGACCTTGATTTTGCTCCCCCCTTATGTAATGCCTTCGGGCCTTTAAGGGAAAAAATAAATGAAATGAGAAGTGTCTAGCCCCGGCCCACATCCGCTCATCTCAAGGCTAGCAGTCGCCGACCGAAGGCTGCCAGCATGGATTTCATAAAGCCACCGAAACCGTTGCGGTTTAAAGGTGACATGAGCAAGCACTGGAGGCTGTTCAAGCAACGGCTTCAACTATTCCTGACTGCAACGGAACCAGCGAGAAAGAAAAGAGAATCATCGACAAAAACCGTTTCAATTAAGCGTCGCCGAAGAGGAAGCTATCGAGGTATACAACACCTTTCAGCTTCACGAAAGACGAGTCAAAGGACGAGTACAACGCCGTAATCAAAAGGTTCGACGGATATTTGGCTTCCCAAGTCAATGAGGTACACCCTTGCAATTTTTTACCAATAGTACTCGAGCGTCGACGGTAAGGCGTGTCCGCGGACTTGTAGTGGCCACGGATGGCGGGCTTGGCAACATTACGTGCGGTCATGCAAGGTGAACACTAGTCCGAACGTGTACTGCAGCGCTGTTCGCCTCAGGAGTGCCCCTCACCGCTGCAAGGCCACTGACACGTAGTCTGGTCGGCGCTCGCGCAATATTGTTTAAAAATTGCTATGGTGTACATCACCACTTCCTGTTCGGTAGCCGAATGCAAGAACCTGTTGAGCCTTTTGAGCATATCTTACGAAATCTGAAGACGAAAGCACGAGCATAACTTTGGTTGGTTAGCAGAATCAATGATCAGAGACCAAATTGTTTTTGGCACAAACGACGCAAAGGCTCGAGGAAGCTTCTTTCTAACAACCAGTTGACGCCGCAAAAGGCAGACGAACAGTGCAAGACAGCTGGAGTAGCAGTAGCGAACCAGGCAATTTGGATGCGAGAACAAAAGCAAGTCGACGCAACGCACAAGGAAAGTCGTGCTTCAGAAGGAAAGTAGCACAAAAGTTACAAATGTTAAAGGTGCGCAAGAGCGCATGCACCACGAAAATCCTCAGCTTACGGATGAGGATGTGCATGCCAAGGAAAAAACCACTTCGCTATATGTTGAAAAGCACAACCGAAAGTGGGCGACTTGCAAGGTAGTGAAGATTATTGTCAAATTCTTGCTATCGGAAACAAGACCAGCCGAGCAGAATGGATGGTGAAAGCGAACGTGGGAGGAAAACGGATTGATCTTAATATAGATACTGGATCACAGGACAACCTGCTACAGTTAACGCTGTACGCACAGATGAACGCGAAGCCGCAGTTAAAGCCCAGTACTGCGGTATTACGATCCTACGGGGGAGGCGAAATGAAGCACTTGGGAGCCGTAAGGCAGGAAGTGACGGTGCGCGATCGGACTTTCACTCAGGATTTTTTCATTGTCCGCATGGGAGCCCAAGCAATTCTCGGTCTGCAGGCGTGCGAGACCATTGGATTAGTATCCCGACAAGTACACAGCGTGTCGCAAAGCAGCACAGGAAAAGTTGTGAATGAATTTTGCCACTTTTTTTCTGTCATAGGCTGCGTCCAGCACCAGTATCGCACGATCCTGCACGACGCAGCACTCCCAGTCGTCTAGCCGGCGAGTACCACTGGCCTTGAAAGGGCAGCTTCGAGACCAGCTGGAGCGCATGGAGCTGGAAGGCATAATGTCGAAGGTGACTGAGCCTACTGAATGGATGAGCCCTCTTGTCATTGTACGCAAGAAAAACACTAAAATACGCGTGTGCATGGACCCGCGTAAAATAGATGAGGCCATTAAACGAGAACACTTCGAAATGCCTAGGTAAGAGGACATTGAATCTGAGCTCTCCGGAGCTAATGTGTTCACGCGCCTAGATGCGAATTATGGTTTCTACCAGATTCCGCTGCACTACGAAACGTCGAGAATCTACACTTTCGCGACGCCTTTCAGTCGCTACCGTTTTCTCCGATTGCCTTTCGGCATATCGTCAGCATCGGAAGGGTTCCAAAAGGCCCTAAACGACATTTTTTGAGACTGTACCAGGAGCAAAGGTGTATGTCCATGACATATTAGTTTGGGCCTCATAAAGGCGAGATAATGACGAACGACTGAGGTTCGTGCAAAGGACTGCAGAAAAAGCAGGGCTAGCATTCAACCATGACAAATGCGTTGTTGGAGTCAACGAAATAGAGTTCCTAGGGGACGAAATTTCTGCAGAAGGAATCGGGCCGAGTTCTTCCCTCGTTCAGTCTATGCTCCAAATTCCACAGCCGCATGACAAACAAGCCGAGCAGAGAATGCTAGGAGTTGTGAATTATTTCGGCAAGTATATTCCATCACTGGCAGAAAGGACGAAGCTGTTGCGCAGCATAATGAAGAAAAACGTAGTGTTTGATTGGACACCGAACCACGCGTAAGAATGGCGTCACATATGCCACACTTCAAATCAAATCTTTATTTTCTATCAGGTGCTACAGATGGAGGGGCTACGGAAAAAAAAGCTGCCACTTGGCGGCTTGACGAGTCCGCAGACCCATATATAAGGCAGCGTCTAAACAGCACCAGAGCATAAACAAGCGATAAACAAATCAAGACACTTGACCAAAGCAAAATAAAGGTAAAAATCCTGAGCCAGATCAATCAAACACAGTCAACACAAAAGAATGAACAAGCGATAAGCATATCAAGACACTTGATAAATGCAGAAGAAAAGAAAAAGTTTTGAGCTAGATAAAACAAACACCAGAATAGGTGAAATCACGTTAGTCAATGAGAAAACAGGTCTCTAAGTGTAACAGTGGAACTACTAAATAAATCGAAATTCAGTGACTGATAATAGTTTAAAAGAGATGGCAGAGAAAAACACAAACGCTCCATACTAGAATTCAAGCGTGGTACAGCAACCTTCCAGTTTTCTCCCCGTCTAGTATTATAACCATTTCTAATTTCTTTCTAAATGTGCCAAGGCATCGAGGCTATGAATATTTTTTTCACTTAATATTTAAACCGAGCACTCAAACGGTAGCGGTATAGCTTGCGAGCTCTAATAACATGTGCCCTGTGAAAGAATTCTGCAGTGGTTGCATATAACGAGAATTGTACACGTGGCGTAGATACCGTTTTTGCATATGGAATATTCTTTTGTGTTAGAGAAAGTAGTGCCCCAGAGAAGTTGGCAATAGTTGACGTGTGGATAGAAGAGAATTATAGACCAATATTTCTGTTTTAATAGAAAGCATGCACCGGAGACGACCGACTACACCGGTTATTCGAGGAAGTTTGGCTAATACAAAATTCACATGCAATTCCCAGGACAGATTGGCAGTGAATATAACACCTAGACATTTAAACTGGTCAACAATGTCAACAGGATGAGAGTTTAAAACAATATCGACATGAGGAGGAACAGGTTTATTTTCCGGCCGGAAGACAACTGCATTTGTTTTATTTTCGTTAATCTTCATGTAATTGGATAAGGACCATTGCTGTAGTGTGACTATGGTATCATTGCCATCAGTGATAAGTTTATCGATGCTATTACCAGAAAAAGATATGCTGGTATCATCTGCATATATAATAAATTTGGCGTTCTGATTAATGTTAACAATGTCATTTATATACAGGTTAAATAGCAAGGGGCCCAATATGCTGCCTTCTGGAACACCACAAGGCAATGACAGCACTCGTGATCGCGTGTTGTTTATTTGGACTACTTGACATCGATGAGATAAATATGATTGCGATAACTGTAATCCACACCCTCGTATACCGTAAAAGTCCAGCTTCTGCAGCTGAACATCATGATTCACCAGGTCGAATGCCTTGGAAAAATCGACAAATAGGCTGAGTACCATTGCCTTACGTTAAAACTGAGTTAAAGCATACTCTTTCTGGTGAAGCAGAGCTAATTCGGTAGACATGTTCTTCCTAAACCCAAACTGGTGTTTCGTTATTATTTCGCAGTGATGAACAAAATTTACAAGCCTACAGTGTATTATTTTTTCAAGGGGCTTAGAAAATATATGCAAGATAGACACCGGACGGTAATTGCCCAATTCATTTCGGTTTCCCTTTTTAAAAACCACTACTTTTGCGGTTTGCATTTGCGCGGGAAATGTCGATGTCGTCAAACATTAATTAAATATATGCGTTGAAACTGGTGAAATAACATCTGCGACATACTTTACTGGTTTTACTTGAATTTCGTTGATATCTCTACAGCTGCTGTTCTTTAAATTTTTTATTGTTGAAATTACTTCCTGCACATTCACTGGTTGTAGAAATATTGATTTTCCATTCCGCGTGCTGATATATTGACATGCATTTCAGGAGCTTCCTGGCGTACTAACATTTGTAAAAAAAGATTGAAAGCATCAGCCAGTTCCGCCGCGTGCAAAATATTGCCATCAATTGTTAGTTTATAAATGCAGGTACGTTGGTTATCGCGACGCAATAGCGTGTTTAATTTGTCCAAGAGCAACTCACCCGGCATATTTCTGTCGTCCCAAAAACCTGAGAAGTACTCTTTACGTGCAGTACACAGTTGTTTCGTTAGTTGGTTCCGATACATTTAAAGACTGCAAAATCATCAGGATTGCGGGTGTTTAAGAACTGTCTGTAGAGCTTATCTTTTGCTCTCATTTGTTGGTACAGTTCATGTGTGACCCATGGCTTTCGAATTTTTCTACTCTTTTTACGTCTTTTAACAGGAAAATGCGGATTGTACAATCTTTTGAATGTATCTAAAAAAAAAACATTGTAGGCATTGTTAGCATCATGTATATTCAGGACTTCACGCCAGTCTATTTGAAGCAGCTCATTCTTAAACGCGTTAAGAGCCGTATCGCTTACTGGCTGGTAGAGACTGTCAGCAGACGAACAGTTTAGAGTGCGGGCAACTTGTAAACAAAGGAACACGGGAAGATGATCACTAATGGAACATGATAGGGCACCAGCTATTATATCTTGCGATGAAAGGTTTGTTATGAAGATGTCTAGTACTGACTCACATTCAGTTGTTATTCTGGTTGGTACTTTAATAACGTTGTCAAATCCATATGACAAGAGAAGGTTGTTAAAATTTGTACTAGTAAGTGTTTAACACCAATATCAATATTATAATCACCGGCGGTGATCAGCCTATACTGGTTTTCTACAACAAGTGAAAGAAAGCCTTCATAAAAATAAAAAAAAAATGTTGAAATATGCCCATTTGGCGGCCGATAACAGACCGTATATATTTCCTTGTCTGCAATTAAAGTTAAAACTTAATAGTCTGGAGTCACTATGCTAAATGAATCAAGCAGTTCACAGTCCCTTTGTTCCGAAGTGAGAATTGCAGTGCCACCTCTGCGACCACAAGGGCGGTGGATGTAGTACGTATTGTAGCCTTTCGTTCTGAAAACGTCACTCTCGTTCGTGCTTCATGTTTCGCTGAACATATTAACGGAAAAGTTAAAAGAAAACATAGTGAAGAATTCTTCTAAAAAATATATTTTGTTGCGGACAGATCTTGCGTTTAGGTGTACACATTTTATACGGAAGACCTAAAATTAGATACCATAATGTTCTGGTCAGATGGTGAGTAAAAGGTGTGCTGATACATCTTTGCCCTCTTCCCTTAAGTATAGCACTCAGTACACACTTCATTTTGGCTGAAGGCGATGAAGGTCCTCGAGGCATGTAATATGGATTGCGTTTGCCCCATCCGTCATTCGCACAAGAACGTTCCCATGGGTATACCATACATATTTGAACTTGGCCTCTTTCGCCCAATATTTTGTTGCCAGAAGCAGTTCTCGGTTGTGTCTGTTTAAGTTTTCTTGGATGAAGATGTTTGGCTCACTGTTTTTTAGGTTGTTGTTCTTACTCAACCACGATTCCCTGATCGCCTGTCTTGTGAAGCGCACGATTATGCCGGGTATCTTATCTTTCTGAGCGGGCAGCCTGTGTGCTGAGACAATGTCCTGTTCAACGAGATGCGGCACCTCGAGCTTATCGGCAACCTCATTCAATATCGTGACCAAATTTTCATCTTTCAGAGAAGGAACACCATGAACTTCCAAATTAAGCTGTTTCTAAACTCAAGATCATTTACTTCTCGTTGAAGTCGTACCCGAGCTGATAAGTTGTTTTTATCCCTTTCCTCCAGTTCTTGCACCTTCTTTTGAGCACTCTAATCTTATTTTCTTGCACACCGATTGTGCTTTTTAAATCTTCAAAAATGGCAGACATGTGCGTGATAGATTCTTCTAGGGCGTTCACTCGAGTTACGAGGGCTGGTAGGTTTCCATGCTTCACATTAATAGATGTAAGGATAGCCTTTATATCTGCATCGGTGTTGCTTTCATCACTGCAGCTACCATGTGACGCCGGGCTCCGACAATCTTGGCATCGCCACGCTTTCTTTGCAGCGTCAGATTTTCCTTTGAAAGACTTTTCCGCCAGCCCCGCATATTTTCCGAAATGGTACTCGTGTGCGCACTCTGAACAAACTACGCGTCCTTCGCTCTCAAGAAAGACCACATTACAGGTGCAGAAGACGTTAGACATGGTTTTCACTGCGACAAGATGTCGCTAGAACCGACACATGAAAGTACACTACAGGTCTTTGGCAGCGACCGCAGCACACGCCCCATCAAGAAGAAGAGTACGAGTACAAACTAACCTGCACAGTTTCGGCCGCAGAGTAAGTGGTTATGTTCGCTGGGTGCTGCTGCCGCTGCCAAACGAAACGCTTCGCCAGGTGCTTCTGATTTATGTACGGTCGATGGCTCCGTCAGGCGCGCAGGCGCACTGGATGCCTGTAGCGATGATAGCAGCAGTGATTTCGTGCGAAGCTGGTCGTGCAGTAGAACAGGAGTAGAATGGTCACGAGTGGGAGGGAAACCCAGGCAACCTGCCGTGTCCGATGGGGCCGGGCAACGTCAGATGATCCAGGTGAAGACCGCTCTCCGTCGTATCTGCACAGTTTCGGCAGCAGAGTAAGTGGTTATGTTCGCTGGGTGCTGCTGCCGCTGCCAAATGAAACGCTTCGCCAGGTGCTTCCGATTTATATACGGTCGTGGCTCCGTCAGCCGCGCAGGCGCACTGGATGCTTGAAGCGATGATAGCAGCAGTGATTTCATGCGAAGCCGGTAGTGCAGTAGGACAGGAGTATTATGTTCACGAGTGGCAGGGAAACCCAGGCAGCCCGCCGTGTCCGATGGGGCCGGGCAACGTCAGACGATCCAGGTGAAGACCACTGCCCGTCGTATCTGCACAGTTTCGGCAGCAGAGTAAGTGGTTATGTTCGCTGGGTGCTGCTGCCGCTGCCAAAAAGTAGACAACCGTTGTTGTCGGTGTTCGAACCAGCAAAAGAAACAAAACTCTCGTCTGACGCATCACGCAGTGGCATAGGCACCGCACTCTTGCAGAGCTACAACGGCACTTGGAAACCGGTCGCGTATGGATCGAGAACACTTTCAAAAGCAGAAATAGGGTATTCGCAAAGAGAAAAAGAAACGCTAAACAATACATACGGCTGCGAAAAATTCCACCACTTTGTGTACGGCCGAAAGGTCGTCATTGAGGCTGACCATAGCCCTTTGATTGTTCTCTGTAAGAAAGCAATCGATGACATGCTACCCAGGCTAATACGTTTCTTTATGCGATTGCTCAGATATGACTTCGACCTGCAATTCGTTCCAGGAAAACAGCTCGTGCTCCCGGACATGCTGTCTTGAGCACCCACCAATTGGGACACGGATGCGGTTGGCACCGTTGACGTAGAAGTGCACGCCGTGAGTACGGTATCTTCACTCATCAGCGTCGAAACATGGAAGCGCCTCGCAGCAGAAACAGCAAAGGATTGTTATCTGAAAGTGGTACTGCGAAACATAATAAAGAATGAGCCAATAGGCTCCGTTGAAACCATTTTTATCTGAGCTATTTCATATTAAAGATGTCCTATTCAAAGGGTGCAAGTTAATAATTCCAAGCAGTATGAGGCGAGAAACTTTGCTCAGGATTCACGAGGGTCATCTAGGAATCGGCAAATGTAAAGGTAGGGCTCGTCGTCTCGTCTTCTGGCCTGGCATGAACTCGGAAATGGTGTTCGCCCATAGGTGCGCTGCATGGAAAAAAAGCGTATAACCAGCCGAAGGAGCCACTTATTATGCCTCCTCTTCCGGACCAGCCCTGGTATCGCGTAGAAATCGACATATTCCACTACAGCAGCAAGTCCTAGCTCTGCGTCTGTGACGCCGTGTCTAACTTCCCAGAAGTAGGATGCCTCAGAGACACTACAGCCAGGACTGTCGTTGGCGCGACTAGTGCTATATTTGCTCGTTATGACATTCCAATGGAGGTTCTTTCGCACAATGGTCCCCAATTTTCGAGCAGAAAATTTGTCACGTTTTTGCGTACTTACGACTTCAAACACATTACCTCCAGTCCGGGATTCCCACGTTCCAACGGGTAATAGGAAAAGGGGGTACAGGTGGTGAAGAGACTCCTAAACAAAACGACCGAAGATAAACAGGATTTCTGGTTGGCACTTTTGGCTTACAGGACTCCTCTCTTGGAGTGTGGCCGGTCGCCAGCACACATCCTCCAAGGCTGCCAACTACGAACAGTGCTGCCTGCCTTCGAATGTGGACCAGCCCAGCAAGCCAAGCACCGTCAGCTTCAAACCTCCGCACAGCCACTAGCACCGCTCCACGAAGGCGATGTCGTGCAAGTCCAGACCGGCATGCGGGCCACGAAAGCACAGGTTCTGAAACCGTCGACGTACGCAGGTCGTACCATGTCATCATGCTGGAGGGGCGGTCCTTTCGGCGCAATCGCAAACACTTACTACCGACCCTGGAGGCCTTCCAATGTGACTCCATTCCCAACGGCATCGACGCGGAACCCGAGTGCTCGGCATCTGCTCATCGCACCGACGACGCAGCGCCGAGTAATGGTGTTACGAAAGCCGCGGACATGACCCACAGTGCGCCACAAACTTGAGCCAGTGTTATGGCAACTGCGGACGTTTCGGACAGATCGCCGCCTACACCAGCACCGAGGAGATCCATGAGGCAAGCAACCCGACGACTGAAGTATGATCAGAACTTCGAACAGTTTTCCTAAACACGCTGTGTCAATGTTTATATGCTTTGCTTTCGTTACGAATGTGTAACCTATACTATACCACATGTGTAAATAATCGCGCGGTCTACTTATTTCTCGTAACGAAAGAGGATGTATCTTATCGCGTCTGGAACGTGTGTTAGGCATAATAAGCTGAGTGGGCGTAGTCCCACTTCTCTGTGTAGCGTAGCATGATCATCTGAGGGGCGTTGCCCCATTTTACTGCATAAAACAACTGCTCAATAAATCTCGGGCACTCGTACTCTGGCAACCGCAAGCATGGGGCTAGGCTGATACACCACTAATGCGGAAATAGGCGACAATACGCTTTCCTATGTAAATTGCTTGCCATTGTTGAGTTGACAAGGGCGGTGTCCAAGTTGTCCTTGTAGCTCTAATGAGCGACACAGCAATTTGCTATTCTGCGTGCACGTGGTCTGCTTGACAATGAAGCATATCATCCTGCATACCGGCACCACCCATTCTGGGCAATTGAAGGCCAGGTGTAGGTGCTGGACGCGGTGGCCCGACTGCTGCTGCGCCACTTGCATGCGAAGCTATTATGTAGTTTGAAGGTGAAGGGTTTCTTGTTAAAACATTCGTAGGCAAGGACAGCGATTGCTCGAACTAAAACGAAACGATTGTCGCGAAATTTTGAAAACCGTAGTCTTTGTTATCCTTAGAAAGCTGCCGTTACCGGTGATGCGAGCCACAATACTACCTTCCATCTAAATAGCTTTGCATAGTTTAGGGGACAAAGAAGGCTGCTTAAGGGTGTCCACCTACGCAAATACAAATTGACTCTTTTACATTGTTGGACATTATTATCACTAATCTGAACGTTCATATCGGCGTACAAATAAGCGACCTCTTACCATTATTCATTTTTACTTAATCAAGTGTTGAAAACAAAGCTTTCAAATACCTACAGTCTAACAATTCAAGGTATAAACCCACTACCGTTAAAAGAACTTCAGATGGAATTAGTGCAGACTTATTGGGGAGCAGTTTTCGAAAAATCGGACCCTGATGATGTCTATTCGCTTTTCTAACGCTGTTCAAATCTTGTTATACTGAATGCATTAGCAACAAGCTCCTTCTGAAAAATCAAGGAAACCTTGGATTACTAAAGGCGTGTTAGAATAGATCAAACAGGAAGGATACAAACAAAATAGGTGGACGGTTTGCGGACGCTTAAGGAATTTAGGTACAAAGTGAGCGCAGTTCTGAGACAACCGAAGAAAGCATTACCTTCGCAATCTTTTGTACACTGAAGTGGTAAAACTTAGCGTGATTCTCTAGAAGAGACTTAACACTGTATTCGGTAGGACAAGCATAAACCACAACCGTGTCCCAGTCATAAGAGGGGGTTGCGTATTAAGATCGAGAACATCTCTAGCTAATTACTTTAATTCATTTGTCACAACTTTAGCTGAAAATCCTCATGATTCACGTAGCTTACATTATCTCCCATGTACTAACTGTGACAGCTTATTTCTGAAAATATCCAGTGCAGAGGGAATTCAAAACACGTTTCTAATGTTCCGTAAAACCAGATCTGTGGATTGCGATGATATACAAATTGGACCAGTAGAACGCGTCATGTATATTATAGAGCCTATTTTTGAGCACATCTATAATATCTGCTTCGCACCAGGCAAATTTCCTAATGAAATGCAGTTAGCAATAGTTAGTGCCATGTTTAAAGGTGGCGATAACAAGGAAATGCTGAACTACAGATCAATATGTATACTTAGGGTGTTTACAAAGGCCATAGGAAAGTTAATTACTGAAAGAATGGCTACTTTTGTGACAAACCTGACGTACTGACAAATTCCCAATTTAGATTCTGCAAAGCTCTTTCTAAAGACTTTGCACCATTAACTCAAAAAGAACTTTTTATTTGAATAAACTGCAGGCCCTTCCGGCCCGTGCAAGAAATCATCATTATCATCAGCCTGGTTACGCCCACTGCTGGGCAAAGGCCTCTCCCATACTTCTCCGACTACTCCGGTCATGTACTAATTGTGGCCATGTTGTCCCTGCATACTTCGCAATCTCATCCGCCCACCTAACTTTCTCCCGCCCCCTGCTACGCTTCCCTTCCTTTGGAATCCAGTGCGTATCCCTTAATGACCATCGGTTATCTTCCCTCCTCGTTAGATGTCCTGCCCGTGCCCATTTCTTTTTCTTGATTTCAACTGAGGTGTCATTAACTCGCGTTTGTGGCCTCACCTAATCTGCTCTTTTCTTATCCCTTAACGTTACACCTTTCATTCTTCTTTCCATAGCTCGTTGCGTCGTCCTCAATTTAAGTGGAACCCTTTTTGTAAGCCTCCTGGTTTCTGCCCCATACAAGAGTACTGGTACGACACAGCTGTTATACACTTTTCTCGTGAGGGATAATGACAACCTGCTGTTCAGGATCTGAGGATGCCTGCCAAGCGCACCCCAGCCCATTTTTGGAAGAAACAGTGGTACAGTGGAAATTTTGCAAGAAATAGTTTGCAAGAAATAGTGGTACAGAAATGTAATGGTAAACGCCAGTACATAGTAAAAATAATTCCTGGTTGAAAGTCAATTCGCTGAATGAGGTTCATAAAAGTGTCGATGTCATTACGACATACAATATCGTTAGTTAAGTTGTTGTACTGGGAAATGGCCGACGTAAAGAGGTAGTGTTTGTGAATGTGAACAAGACTTGGGGATAGATGGATTGTCTTAAAATGATGTAGTCTGGTTAAGCATCTAGGACGATTATGCAGGTAATGAGAACGTGTTATCTGGAAGTGACCATGGTACAAGTGATAAATAAACTTTATGCCAAATATTATTATGCAAATAAAAGTGAGGCGTGCAGACAGGACACAAGAGTAGAGAAGTGGACAACACGAACGCCGACTATCAACTGAAGGGAGCACTGAGGCGAAAAAAAGAAAGAAGACACAAAACTAATCTGCGCATGCTCAGGAATGGTAACACCACGTGTCAATCGGGGACACGTGCCGGTCTACGTGAGAGATAACTGTTAAGGCACTTAATCTCTTCTTTATGTAAAGTAATCGAAGGCTGACTCACGGACGCACTTCCACCATTATAGCTATGCCATGCCTCTACCATAAGACGCGTATCTTCATTCTTCAGCCTGTGCGAGACTGAATGAATATACGGAATAGCCACTACTATTTTTTTGCTATTACTGTTTTCTGTAATCACGTCCGTCCCCCTCGAAACCGACTTCTTTAAGCGCTCAGCCACAGTGGCCACCGCTGCAACTTGAAAAAGTTGCTAGTAGATATGATGGTAATGTTGCTTTCACTGCTCCCAATAAGCTAGGTAAGATATGCGCTGCCGTGCAGAATAAAGAGGAGCGGGTAAAAGGCAAGAAACGAACAGATATTTGTCCAGTAAAGCACAATAAGAACAACAGTTTTACTGACTGTCGTATGGGTGTGGTTTATAAAATTCCCCTTAGCTGTGGCCAGTTCTACGTAGGGCAAACGAGACGGTGTATCAATCAGAGGCTAATGGAACATAAAAAGTCGTTAACCGGTGGATCGCCTTCAAATCTTTCGCTACATTGCCGAGATTGTAACTGCACGCCAGAGTTAGATGAATGCGCGATATTCCACAGGCATAGGAATGAAGATACGCGTCTTATGGTAGAGGCATGGCATATCTATAATGGTGGATGCGCGTGCGTGAGTCAGCCTTCGATTACTTTACGTAAGGAAGAGATTAAGTGCGTAAACAGTTATCTCTCACGTAGACCGGCACGTGTACCCGATTGACACGTGGTGTTACCATTCCTGAGCATGCGCAGATTAGTTTTGTGTCTTTTCTTTTTTTCGCCTCAGTGCTCCCTTCAGTTGATAGTCAGCGTTCGTGTTGTCCACTTCTTTACTCTTGTGTCCTGTCTGCACGCCTCACTTTTATTTGCATAATGAATCCTTGCCAACTAGCTCAGATTTCTCTCGTTCTAAGCCAAATATTACTTTGTTTATGTTTATGATTTTATGTTTGCCCCCGCAATTAGACCTGAGAAAGTAGATTGCTTTTTCTAATCTGAGCATACAAAACTGACTGCTAAATTTTGCTGCGTTCTATTTTTTGAACAAAGTATTTTTGATAAGGACTCCAGATTATATCAGCGTATTCTAGGCATGACCTTATTAGTCTTTTGTACGCGTTTAATTTGAGGCATGACGGTGGACGGCGCAGTTTCCTTTTTAGAAAAGATAGCTTGGCTTCGGGTTTTTGACACATGCTCGAGATATGTGGCTCCCACGGACGAAGCGATTATCACGACATGTTAAAAAGCGCCGCCATTGTAATTATTAGAAATATGCCTTTACCGTTGATGCAGAAATACGAGACAATACTCTTCGCTGTGTAAATAGCTTCCCATGGTTGAATGGACAAGGACGGTGCCCAAATGAGCGACGTTGCTCTAGCAATTAAAAACACCGCAGTTGCAAAGTGGCATATTTCTAACGCTACGAGAGAAAATTTGTTGTACCGACAGAGAGTACGTGTCGCGACGTCAGAACCGTTGTTGCGATAGAAAGTTGTTGCGACTTCATTAACTCTTGTTGTCGTGACAGAAAGTTTCTGTTGCGACTTCAGAACTCTTGGCCCTCGCGACCGCATCTCTCTGTTGCGACGTCAGAATTGCTGTCGTAACGTCAGAATCGCTGTCCCGATAGAAAGCTGTTCTCACGACTTCAGAACTCTTGTTGTCGCGACAGAATGTTTCTGTTGCGACATCAGAATTTCTATCGTAACGTCAGAAATGTCTGTCGCAACTACAGAAATGTCAAACTTCTTTCGTACAACAGAAATTTCTGTAGTCACGACAGGGATTCCTGTTGTCTTTTTCAACTGGGAGGATTCTGTTCTGCGCACACGTGGCCTGTCTGAAAATAACGCATGTCAACGCGCATACCCGGGACACTCATTCCAAGCAGTGCAAGGCCAGGTGGACGTGGTGCACGTTGTGGTCCGACTGCTGCTGGACCTCGTGCATGTGAAGCTCTTATGTAGTTGGAAGGTGTCATGTCTGGCATCCAAGAACTGGGCGGCGTAGACGTAGCGTCGAAAGAACGTTTATTCCTGTTACTTGGCAGGCAGCCAACAGGTTACATACTGCGCGCGGTGGGCCCGTGCGAGCGGTCTTTTAAAACCAGCACGGGCTACCCGATAAGAGATAGCCGGGCAGAGAGCATGCGCAGACAGCACGCGATAACACGCGTGCTTGGTTTCGCGCGCACACAACATCTCCTTCCTCCTAATGAGCACAAAGTCCTTTTGCCACATTATACAATGCAACTAATGCTATGGCTGATATCTGTCAGGAGGTCGCCGGTCCCTCTGTGGATAGCGTCGCTCCCCTGGAGGGTCGGTCGTTGCCGCAGGGGCCGCAGCTGGAAATGGCTCGTTGGCGCTCTCAGGATCCCTGAAATCTGGAATAAAATCTTCCGTGATGCTCTGCTTTGAGCTGTCGATGCTGAGCAGTAGCTGGTCTTGATGACGACGCCAAATGAGCACCCCATGATTCGTTCTAACGCGAACCTTGTATGAAACGGGGCCAGACTGCTGAATGATAGTGCCAGGGACCCATTTCTCAGGACCTCTGTAATTCCTCACGAGGACCTCATCATTGATGTTGAAAAGTCGCTCACGTGCCTTGCGTCGCACCATATCGGAGAGCTGTTGCTGAGCCACTCTTCCCCCGACAGAAGGCTTGACTGCGTCGAGTCTCGTGCGCAGTCGTCTACCTATGAAAAGGTTTGCTGGAGTTTCTCTTGTAGTCGCATGCGGCGTGTTGCGGTACGTCACCAGGAACGTCTGTAAGGTTGCCTGCAAGGAGTCTTGGGGTCGTCCTTTCCGCAACGCAGATTTCATTGTCTGTACAAATCTCTCCGCAAGGCCATTCGTGCTTGGATGGTACGCTGCACTCACGATATGACGACCACCGAAGCCTTTGACGAAGCTCTTGAATTCTTCGGAAACGAACTGTGGTCCGTTGTCGGTCACGATGGTCTCGGGTACGCCAAAACGCGAGAACAGGTCTTGGAGACACTGAATTGTGTGGTACGCCGTAGTCCTCTGCATGACATAAACTTCCGGCCATTTTGAGTGTGCGTCCACAGCAACAAGGAACATTTTGTCTTTCATGGGTCCAGCAAAATCCAAGTGAACTCTTTGCCACGGCGAAGTCGGCCATGACCATGGATGAAGCGGAGCCGGTGCTGGTTCGTTCCGTTGCTGTTGACACTCTTCACATTTCTTCACGTGTTGCTCTAGGTCCGCGTCGATACCAGGCCACCAGACGTAGCTCCTCGCGAGTTCTTTGCATCTTACGATACCGGGATGACCCTGATGAAGTTCCTCAAGCAAGAAGGCTCGGTGTTTTGAAGGCACAACTACTCTCATGCCGTACATTAAACACCCTTGATGAACTGTGAGCTCCAAACGCTTGTCGAAGAAATGTTTCAACTCCTTCTCAGCGACATGCGACGGCCAGCCAGCACTTGTGAAGTTCAGTACCTTGCTTAGTAATGGATCACGCCTCGTTTCACGAGCGATGTCTTGGCCTGTGACAGGCAGCGTTTCCAAACGAAGCGAATAAAAAATTTCGCTTTCTTCTTCTGATTGCTTTTCGCTGCTGTCGAGCGGCAAGCGCGATAAACAGTCTGCTTCCGCATTATCGGAAGATTTCTTGAATTCAAGAGCATAGTTGTAGGCTGACAGCGTCAGCGCCCAACGCTGCATGCGGGCAGCTGCCATCGCGGGAATGCCTGTTTTCGGGCCGAGAATTGTTTGCAGTGGTTTATGGTCAGTCACAAGCGTGAAGAACCTACCGTAGACGTAGAAGTGAAACTTCTTTACGCCGAATACGAGGGCAAGGGCTTCTTTCTCGATCTGACTGTAGTTCTTTTCGGCACTTGACAAGGTGCGGGATGCGTAGGCAACCGGTCGAACTGATCCATTTATCATTTTCTGCGAAAGAACTGCGCCTATACCGTACTGAGATGCGTCGCAGGCAAGTTGAAGCGGTCGCTTCGGATCATAATGGGCAAGAACTGGAGGGGAAGCCATAGCTGCTTTTATCTCCGTGAAAGCAAGCTGGCATGACGCATCCCACGTCCACTCCGTTGTTTGCTTTAGCAGCCTGTACAACGGCTGTGCCAAAGTCGAGAGACGCTGAACAAACTTGCCGTAATAATTGACCATCCCAAGGAATGACTGCAGTTGCTGCTTGTCTTTTGGAGCAGGCGCATTTAGTAGTGCCAGTACCTTTTCAGGCGATGCGCAAACACCCTCGGCGTTGATGACGTGGCCCAGATAACGGAGCTCTCGTTGAAAGAACGAGCACTTATCGCGCCGGATGCGCACACCGCGTTCCTGCAATCTTGACAAGACGGCTTCCAAGTTACGGAAGTGCTCTCGCTTGGTCTTGCCTGTGACCAGGATGTCGTCAAGGTAGCAACTGACTCCTTCCAACCCTTTCAGCATGTTGTCCATAATTCTTTGAAATATGCTTGGGGCGGACGAAATGCCGAAAGCCAGACGGTTCATAGTATACAAGCCCTTATGCGTGTTTATCGTCAGTAGTTTCCGGGAGCCTTCCGCCATAACTACCTGCTGGTAGGCCCTACTCAGGTCAATCTTCGAAAATTCCTCCCCTCCTGCAAGCGCTGCGAGAAGGTCATCTATCCGAGGTAGCGGGTAGCGGTCTACTTCTAGACAGGGATTGACGGTGGTTTTATAATCGCCACACAGTCGGAGGCTTCCATCCCTCTTCACTACCGGTACCAAGAGCGTTGCGTATTCGCTTGTAGCAACAGGCGTTATGATGCCAAGCTTCTCCATTTTCACAAGTTCCGCTTCTACTGCACGTTGCAGAGCAAAGGGAACGCTTCTTGCCTTTACAAACTTCGGCTGTGACCCTTCGCGAAGGACAAGCTCGGCCTGCTCTTCCGTGATGGTACCTAGCTCATCCTTGAAAAGTTCGGAATGGCTTTCTAGCATGGCTTCGAGCTTTTCTTGCCAGTGCTTTGATATTTCTCGAGAGAGACCAAGGTGATTAAAAAAAACTAGGTTCTTCCAATCCAAACGAATATCTTGCAACCATTCTCTGCCGAGGAGTGCCGGTCCTGTAGAGTCCACGACGTACAGGGGAAGCTCCACGCACTGGTCGTTGTGGCGCACGACGACTTTCGCCAGACCCTTCGGTTTTACTATGGCCCCAGTATACGTGCGCAGCTTTAACGATGCTGGCTGAAGTCGCTTACGTGGAAACAACCTCTGGAATTCGCGCCATGATATGACGGATACGGCTGCGCCGGTGTCAAGCTCCATCGTCAGTAGGACACCGTCAACGTTCACGGGTACAGTAAATGGGTCTGCGTTGAATGATTTAAGTGAGACAGACGACTCGTTTCGGACGGACGTGAGCATCTTCACACGTTTCCGGAGCTTTGCCTCCCTAGCTTTCTTTCCTTTCCTGCAGGCGCGTTGAATATGCCCTTTTCGGTTACAATTGTAACATGTATCGCCGATATGAGGGCATGCTTCGCTAGAGTGATTGGGTGACCCGCAACGGAAGCAGCTTGCCGACATCACAGACTGCTTTTCGCCTCGAACCTTATTCACTTCGTACGCCGGGGATGCGCTGTTATGCGTGAACGCCGCGCTAATCGTTGCAGTTTCCATGGCAAGAGCTCTATCTACGGCCTTTTGGAAGGTTAGCTTTTTGTCTTCCGTGAACAACACACGCTGAATGTCCTCGCGGAGCAGGCCGCAAACGAAACAGTCCCGGAGCGCTTCATCCAAGAAACTTCCAAATTCGCAACTCTGCACCAGCCTTCGAAGTTCCGCGACAAATTCGGTAATGGACTCACCGCTTCGCTGTGACCGCTTGTAAAATTTAGCACGCTCTGCGATGACAGACGACTGCGGTGCCAGGTGATCGCTCAGGAGTTTCAGGAGACTGTCAAACTCTCGTGACGACGGTGCGTCCGGTGCCGTCAGCGACTTGAGCAGCGCGTAGGTCTTCGCGCCGATGAGACTCAGGAACGCAGGAACCTTCTTTGCTACTGGAACATCGTTGACCAAAAGATAGGCTTTCAACCTTTCCTCGTACGAGCGCCAGTCACTCGTGGTCTCGTCGAAAGGTTCAATGTGGCCGATGTGACTCATGACTCACTTGGAAGTTTCGGCTGCCGTGATGCCAGTTTCAGGAATTTCACCGCAGGGAAATCTTCGTGGCGGGAAGCTTTTACACAGAGGCCAGGTTCTTCACACTGCGAATTCCGTACGGCGGTCATCCCATCCTCGTCGCCAATATGTCATGTCTGGCATCCAAGAACTGGGCGGCGTAGACGTAGCGTCGAAAGAACGTTTATTCCTGTTACTTGGCAGGCAGCCAACAGGTTACATACTGCGCGCGGTGGGCCCGTGCGAGCGGTCTTTTAAAACCAGCACGGGCTACCCGATAAGAGATAGCCGGGCAGAGAGCATGCGCAGACAGCACGCGATAACACGCGTGCTTGGTTTCGCGCGCACACAACAGAAGGTAAAGGATTCATTGATTTATGTAGAAGGACATAAGGACGGTGGATTGCGTAAAAAGATACGAAACGATTGTTGTCAACACAATAAAAGACAAGGGCAGGCGCACTTATTATGCATGCCAGAACCATTTCTGAAAGCCATGTGCCAACTAGCCCGAAAGCAGATGTTTCTATATTATTGTCACATTTTGGAAAGCGACGCATTGTTATTTCTTACAAAAATGCCCTTGCCGCTGATACAGAAATACGAGACAATATACCAGCCCCTGAAATAGCTTCGCGTCGTGGCAATGTAACAAATGCGACCAACATTTCAAGTTGATATTCAGTGCACATCTGACTTGTTTGAGAATAAATCATCGGATCCTGCATGACAGGACCACCAATAATAGGTGGCCGAAGGCCTGATGAAAGTGCTGGACGTGATGGCCCAACTGCTGCTAGACCACATGCATGTGAAGGTCGTATACAATTTGAAGGTAATGTCTTTCTTATTTAGATAGCGGGAGATTGTAAGAACGATTACGAGAACGAAAACAAAACGAATATTGCGATATATCGAAAAGCGGTGCCTTTCTAGTTCCTAACAATATGCATTTGCCACTGAAGCAGAAATACGACACAATACTCATTCCTGCGTAAATAGCTTAGCATCGTTTATTTGACAATGGTGGTGGCCAAATAGACTATGTTACTCTAATGACCAACAAAGCAAACTGATGTTCTGCGCACACATGGCCTTCCTAAAATTGAAGCATGTCATTCTGCTTACAACGACCACCCATTCCATGTAGTGAACGGCCAGGTGGCGGTGCTGTACACGGTGGGCCTACTGCTGCTGCACTTCTTGCATATTAAGCTCTTATGTGGTTTGAAGGTGAAGTGTTTCTTGATTTTTAAGGTGGGAGATATAGACCGCGATTGCTCGATATGAAAGGAAACGATTATCACCATATTTTGGAAAGTGGTGCCATTGTGTTACCTAAAAAAATTCCCTCACAACTATGCCTAATGTGAGAATCGCGCATCTGTGAAAAAATGCTCGCTCTCTCGTAATCGAGAGTAGATGCAAGCATCAGGTGGCAACTGTCTAAGGGGGTTGGTTAGAAATGATTCTAGCCCACCACACCCCACCACACCCCACCAAACCATACCGCACTACGCCATACTGTGCACTGGTCCATATGGAGGCTGGACAGATAGGAGGAGAATGAATTGAATTTCGTGGTTTAAGTGCAAAAAGACGATTTGATTTTAAGGCATGCCATAGTGGGAGACTCTAGAATAATTTTGACTACCAGGGGATGTTTAATATCCCCCCAAATCACGGGACGTGGGCGTTCTTGCATTCCACCAGCATCGATATGCAACCGGCGCGCCAGGACTCTGATTCCAAGACATCGTGCTTTGCAGCGACGTACATTGCGAGAATGTCGGTTAGGGTCTGATTCAGGTTCGCCGTAAGTCTGTGGGTGGTAGGCAGTAGTCCTCCTTTGCCTTGTCTGACTGTACTGCAAAATGGCTTGGGTGAGCTCCGCTGTAAAGGCCGTTCCTCTGTCGGTGATGAAGACTTCTGGGGCGCCATGTCGCGGCAGGATGTTCTCGACAAAGAATTTCGCCACTTCGGCTGCGCTACCTTCGGCAGTGCTTTCATTTCAGCGAAACGGGTGAGGTAGTACGTCGCAACGACGATCCACTTATTTCCGGTTGTTGACGTCGGAAAAGGTCCAAACAAGTCCATCCCGATCTGCTGAAACGGCCGGCGAGGAGGCTCGATTGGCTGTAGTAGTTCCGCTGGCCTTGTCGGTGGTGTCTTGCGTCGCTGACAGTCTCGACATGTTCTGACATAACGGGCGACGTCGGCGGTCAGGCGCGGCCAATAATACCTTTCCTGTATCCTCGATAGTGTCCAGAAAAATGCGAGGTGTCCAGCGGTCGGATCGTCATGTAGGGCGAGCAATACTTCTGGACGCAGTCCTGACGGGACAACAGGAAGGTAGTTGGCGCGGATTGGTGAGAAGTTCTTCTTTACGAGTAGGTTCTTTTGAAGCGAGAACAAAGGCAAACCTAGCCTAAATGCCCTAGGGACAACGTGGGTGAGCCCTTCCAAATGCTCGACAAGGTTTTTCAGTTCCGGGTCTGCTCGTTGCTTTTCAGCGAAGTCTTCCGCGCTTAATATCCCGACGAAGGCGTCGTAATCCTCGCCATCTTGCGGCGGTGAGTCAATGGGGGCGCGTGATAGGCAATCGGCAACAGAGTGTTTTCGTTCGGACGTGTAGGTTACAGTGACATCATATTCTTGCAGTCTGAGGCTCCACCGTGCAGGCAGTCCTGAAGGGTCCTTGGTCACTGGCGACTTTGAATGACCTACCATACAGGTAAGGGCGAAATTTCACGGTAGCCCAAACGATGGCGAGACATTCCTTTTCACTTGTAGAATAATTGCCTTCCGTTTTTAACTACGGCCGGCTAGCGTAGGCTATCACGCGTTCAAGTCCGTCTTTTCTCTGGACTAGGACGGCACCCAGGCCTAGGCTACTGGCGTGAGTGTGTATTTCGGTATCGGCCTCCTTGTCGAAATGCGCAAGTGCTGGGGGCGACACCATGCGTCGTTTGAGTTCTTGGACTGCGTCGGTCTGCGGCGTTTCGCACTTGAACTCGACATCACATTTAGTTAGATGTGTCAGCGGCTCAGCAATGCGTGAAAAGTCCTTGACAAAACGCCTGTAATAGCAACACATGCCAAGAAATCGACGCTCTGCCTTCTTGTCGATGGCCTGTGGGAACTTTGCGATGGCAGCAGTCTTTTGCGGGTCGGGGCGTACTCCAGACTTGCTGATGACGTGGCCTAGGAACAGAATCTCATCGTAAGCGAAGCGACACTTCTCTGCCTTCAGAGTGAGCAATGATGACTTGATGGCCGTTAGTACTGTCGCAATCCGCCTAAGGCAATCATCGAAATTTGCGACGAAGACAACGACGTCATGCAAGTAAACAACACGCGTCTGCCACTTCAGTCCTGCTAACACCGTGTCCATGACCCGCTGAAACGTTGCAGGCGCCGAACACAGTCCAAATGGCATGACGTTGAACTCGTAGAGGCCGTCTGGCGTGATGAAGGCTCTCCATTTCGAGTTCTCTCTCCTCGACTTCTATTTGCCAGTAACCAGACTTGAGATCCATCGACGAGGAGTATTTTGCGTTGCAGAGCCGATCTAATGCGTCGTCTATGCGCGGAAGGGGGTATACGTCTTTCTTGATGATGATGATGATGATGTATGGGGTTTAATGGCGCAAGGGCCAGGTATGGCCAAAGAGCGCCATGTCTGTGGTAATGAGTTTGCTGTGTAATTATGACTACTGTGAAATTGGTGTGACGTGGCTGTATAGGGGACTTAAAATATACGCTCTAAAGTGCGTAAAATCTGTATAATAAAATTATGGTGATGACGTATGACTTGTGCTATCAACATTAAAATGCTTATAAAAGGACGATACGATAGATAAAATATATCAGATTATAAGAAATGCTAGAGCACTACTACCTCCTTAGAGCCCTTGAAGCACAAGGGCCTGGAGGCATGTGCTATTAAAAACAATTATAACAGTGGCATCCTCTGAAGTGAGGATGCTCTACGAATTTAATGGGCTTATAACGTGGAGAACTACATCCTTTAAGAAGTCGAGGACTGCCTTGGTGTTAAAAAGCGGTTCCTTACAAAGAAACATAGCCGGGTGTAGAGGGATGTAATTACGGTATGCAAGCGGAAAATGTTGCATTCTCTCAGGTTCGGCTTTCCGACACTCCAAGAGGACATGGAGGACGGTCAGCCTCTCACCGCATCTACCACAGGTTGGAGGTTCACTTCCAGTAAGTAGAAAATGATGGGTCCCAAATGTGTGTCCTATTCTGAGGCGACAGAATAGGACATCTGTTCACCGAGATTTTGTTGGGGAGGGCCAAAAACCTAACTGGGACTTTATAACGTGCAGTTTGTTATCTGTTTGCGCGTCCCACGTGCACTGGCAGTGATTTCGCAGTTTATTTCGCAAGAAAGGCCTCAGGTCTGTGACAGGCACATCAGCGGTAGGGTTTACAGCTTGCGATGTGATTGACGTGGCATCTCTTCCGCGACAACGTTACCTTCGATTCCCCTATGGCCAGGGACCGAGCATATTATGATATTCTGGTTAGATGAGTACGCTTTACATAATACCGAATACAATTCATTGAATACGGGATTTTTATGTTTGTAGAGTGACATTAAGGCCTTCACGACGCTTAGAGAGTCTGTATAGATCGCTGCTTTTGAAAGTTATGATCTTGTTATATGCTTCACGGCAGAGAGTAATGCGTAGGCCTCGGCCGTAACGATGCTTGTTTCCGGATGCAGTACATCGGATTCCGAGAAGGATGGGCCGACGGCTGCATAGGATACCCTGGCATCTGACTTCGAAGCGTCTGTGTAGAACTCTGCGCAGGAGTGTTTGTACTGAAGTTCTAGGAAATGCATTCTGATTTCGGCCTCAGGAGCGTGCTTTGTAACTTTTATAAAGGATATGTCACATTGTATCACCTGCCACTCCCAAGGATGTAGGAGCTTGATTATGTGCATTAAGCGATGCTCGAGGAGTGGGACATGCATTTCATTGCTAAGCTCCTTCACACGCAGCGAAAAAGGCTGTCTTATGGAGGGACGGTTGCTGAAAAGTGTAGCGCACGTCATATAGCTAACGGTATCAAAACATGGATGTTCAGGATTAGAGCGTACTTTAAGGAAATATGTAACGCTAATGTATGATCTCTGTGGGTGGAGAGACCACTCATTGGATTCGGCATATAAGCTTTCAATCGGGCTTGTTATGAAAGCGCCCGTGGCTAAGCGGATACCTAGATGGTGAACAGCGTCTAGCATCTTTAGCGCGCTCGGGGCGGCAGAGTTATATACCACGGCACTATAATCTAATCATGACCGGATGAGGCTCTTATAGAGATTCATTAGGTACTTCCTGTCACTACCCCACGTAGTCTGGGATAGAAATTTCATTAGGTTCATTGTTTTCAGACACTTTTCTTTAAGACGTTTAATGTGAGGGACGAATGTGAGTCTATTGTCAAGTACAACACCTAGAAATTTGTGCTCTTTGTTTACAGGTATCTGTTGTCCACACAGTTCTAAGCAAGGATCCGGAACCAGGCCTCTCTTTCTTGTAAACAAAACACAAGAACTCTTATGAGGATTGATTTTAAATCCATTTTTCTCTGCCCACCCTGACACCTTGTTCAAACCATGCTGTACCTGTCTCTCGCACACTGCGAGGTTACAGGATTTGAAACCTATTTGGATGTCGTCCACATAGACGGAACACAAGATGGCCGGTGGTAAGGAAGCACGAAGTGTTGTCATCTTAACAATAAAGAGTGTGCAACTGAGCACGCCATCCTGGGGTACACCAGTTTCTTGTGTAAAAGGACGTGACAGCACATGGCCAATTTTTACCCGGAAGGTGCGATTGGACAAGTAGCTTTTTATTACGTTTAGCATATTACCATGAATGCCCATTTCTGATAAGTCTCGCAAGATCCCGTATCGCCACGCTGTGTCATACGCCGTTTCCATATCGAGAAATATCGATAAGACAGAACTGTTTATGTATAAATGCGTCCCGAATATTTCCTTCAATACGTACAAGATGATCGATTGTGGAGCGCCCTTCTCGGAAACCACACTGATAGGGATCAATCATTTTGTTCTGTTCAAGGAAATGGATGAGTCGCCGATTTATCATTTTTTCAAATACCTTACACATGCAACTTATGAGGGCTATCGGGCGGTAGCTTGCCACTAAGGAAGGATCTTTGCCTTGTTTGAAAACAGGGACCACAATGGCTTCTTTCCATGTGGTCGGAAGGTACCCTTCGTCCCAGATAGTGTTGAAAAGTGTAAGTAGTGTAACTTGCGTGTCATTGTGTAAGTTTTTGAGCATTTCATACATGATTCTTTCAGATCCCGGTGCAGAGCTCTTGCATGCGCTCAAGGCAGCTCTCAACTCTGCAATACTAAACGGGCGGTTGAACGGTTCATTCTGCCGAAACTTTCTTATCAGTTGCTTGCATTCTTCTATTTGTTTATAATTGAGAAAGGGTTTTGAATAATTGTTGGAACTTGACACGCTCTGAAAGTGCTCCCCAAGTGAGTCTGCTTGTTCAAGCAGGGTATCGCTTTGAGTGTTTACCAGAGGCAGTGAATAAGTTTGTCGTCCTTTTATCCTGTTAACCCTGTTCCAGACTTTCCCCTCCTCTGTATAAGAGTTGATACCCGATAAAAACTTCTGCCAACTCTCTCTTCTGGCCTGTCGGCGCGTTCTCCTTCCTTCGGATTTTGCTTTTTTAAAGTTAATAAGATTCTCCGCAGTGGGAGAGGCACGTAGCAACCCCCACGCTTTGTTTTGTTTCTTACGGGCGGTCCTACATTCGTCGTTCCACCACGGGACGCGCCGTTTGCATGCGAAATCACTTACTTCAGATATGCATTTAGATGCGGCATCTATAATGAAGGCTGTAAAATACTGAACGGCAGCATCAATTCCTAAAGAGGACATGTCATTCCATGAGATCTTGGTGAGAGTTCGGAATTTCTCCCAGTCGGCTGTATCGATTTTCCACCTAGGAGCCTGTGGTAGACATTCGTTTTCTTTATATGATCTTAGTAGTATAGGGAAGTGGTCGCTCCCGTAAGGATTGTCGTTTACTTCCCATTCAAGTTCAGACAGTAGTGACGGGGAGACTAGGCTAAGATCTATTGAAGAAAATGTTCTGTTTGCAAGAGAATAGAATGTCGCTTCCTTCTTATTCAGAAGACAAGCACCAGAAGAGAAAAGCAACTGTTCAACAAGACGTCCTCGCGCATCTATACGAGGGTCGCCCCACAGGTAGTTGTGTGCATTAAAGTCGCCAAGAACAACAGAAGGTTCTGGCAATTCATCTATAAAGGACTGAAATATATGTTTAGTTAACTTGTAATGTGGGGGTATATAAAGCGAACAAATAGTGATGAGTTTGTTTAGCAGAACAACTCGCACCGCCACTGCTTCAAGGGGCGTTCGTAGCTGTAAAGGTTGACATGCTATACTTTTATGAGTGAGAATCGCAACACCACCGGATGATGCGACGGCATCATCGCGATCTTTACGAAACGTAACATACGTACGGACAAAGTTTGTGTGTCTGGATTTTAAGTGTGTTTCCTGTAAACACAGCACTCTTGTATTATGTTTGTGGTTGAGTTCTTGCAAATCATCAAGGTTTCCAAGGAGACATCTGATGTTCCATTGAAAATTTGTGTATCCATATTTAATGTAAATAAGTGCTGTGTGCACGGAAAGGGAGGTGATGCCCTAGGTTACAGAGCTTTTTCGAGGCCCTGTAACGTGGTTTCTGCCCTTTCTGGAGCGTTAGAGGGAGCCTCGACGCTCCTCAGGCGCTTGGTGCGCCCCGAGAATAGGTGTAGTGTCCATTGCCTCTTGTGAGGCGCCGGACACGTGCTCTTGCGAGCGAGATGTTTCCCGAGAGTCCCGCCTTTGAGGGCAAGACCCCTGCGCCCACCAGGTCGATGGGGCTCCCTGGGGGATTTGGCTGCACCGGTCGTTGCCAGCGCAGGAAGGGACCTGGGAGGTTGAGGCAGCCTCGGCTGCGCCCACCTTCGGGGTCGATGATCCCCTCTCCTCGGTTGACAGAGCAGCGCTAGCTGCAACCGCCGCGGGGGCAGATGGCGTAACTGCCGACTCACGGCTTGTGGTTCGGACAGCCACCGGAGGCCGTTGTCACGGTGCCCCCTGACGCGCCACTTCGGCAAAGCTTTTCTTTGGCAGGTATGCTACCCGCCTTCGTGCCTCTTTGAACGATATATTCTCTTTTACTTTTATAGTTACAATTTCTTTTTCCTTCTTTCATGAGGGGCACGACCGCGAGTACGCGGCGACATCCCCGTCACAGTTTACACAGTGGAGAGAGTTATTACATGCTTCAGTGGCGTGTTCAAGGGCACTACATTTCGCACATGTTTGGCGGCCTCGGCAGCTCTGCGAGCTGTGGCCGAAACGCTGGCATTTGAAACACCTTAGGGGATTTGGCACATATGGTCTGACACGGAGCTTGATGTACCCGGCCTCTACAGACTTGGGCAGAATACTTGAACCGAATGTGAGTATTAGGTGCTTCGTTTGAATTTCTTTACCATTCCTTCTCATCTTAATTCTTCTGACATTGAGAACGTTCTGCTCACTGAAGCCCTCCAAGAGCTCAGCCTCTGTCAGCTGGAGCAAATCGTCATCAGACACAACGCCGCGGGTGGTGTTCAGAGTGCGGTGAGGAGTTACTGTCAATGGAACATCCCCAAATGACAATAGACTGGGCAACTTTTCGTATTGTTTCTGATCATGCAGTTCTAACAGGAGATCACCACTTGCCAGCCTTGGTATCTTGTAGCCTGGACCAAGGACATCTGTTAAGGACTTGGAAACTAGAAAAGGGGAGATATTTCGAACTTGTTTATCGGATTTTTCAGAGT
Organism: Dermacentor variabilis; assembly: GCF_050947875.1. Taxonomy (NCBI): domain Eukaryota; kingdom Metazoa; phylum Arthropoda; class Arachnida; order Ixodida; family Ixodidae; genus Dermacentor; species Dermacentor variabilis. The sequence goes on from NC_134571.1 coordinate 237,774,703, forward strand.
AGATGACATGGTACCGTGGGAAGTTCGGTCTTTGACGACCAAAGAACTGGAATACATCTTCGGTGCGCTCTCTTTTTTGAGGGCGATCAGGAATTGAAGGAAAGGAACTTGCCATAGAAAAATAATTTTCGGCAATAACGCCAGCCACCCACCATGGAGCCCTACAAGGGGACGTTGCAGGGACTGTAAATACAGGTCCTGCAAACGCCAGCTATACGTTATCACTATAACCAAATATGAGATAACCTATGTTGGTTATTCACACAAGGTTAACCCTTGTTGCCAGGAAAAATTGGAAGTAAACGGAAGCTAGGAGAAGATAGGAAAGCTGAAAAGTGAGAGAAAGACGAAGGCTAGAGGGAGAGAGAGACAGGAAAATGTAACTACCGATTTCCCCCGGGTGGGTCAGTCCGGGGGTGAAGTCTACGTGAAGCCGAGGCCAAAGAGGTGTGTTGCCGCCGCCGGGAGGCCTTAAAGGTCCAAACACCCGGCATTGGCTCAACCCCCAGGATCCCCTTATCCCCGGACACGGCTAAGCCGCGCACAGCTACGCGCGGGAGGGTCCAACCCTCGTGTGCTCGGGTACGTGGTGTCGCAACACACCAAACGCCTGCTGACGCAGACGCCCCTGCGGGGTTCGTCTTTCTTCGTGATGTTGTTATGTCGATGATAATCGACGCAGAAGCCTAGGGTTTCGTCCTTTTTTTTTCAACAAGACTACACGAGATGCCCACGGGCTTTTCGACGGCTGTATGATGTCGTTGGGCAGTATTTCATCGACTTGTTCTCCTATAGCTTCCCGTTATCGCGTGGAAACTCGGTAAGGGCTCTATCGGTGTAGTAGTGCGCACTAGGCGGTTATTATGCGATACTTTGCGACTGGTGTTTGTCGAATCCTTGATGGCGTCGAAAAGAAGCCTTTGTATCGTCGGAGCAGAGTTCTGAGCAGTTGCTGCTGAATCATGGGAAGACTCAGATTTATGTCGAAGTCTGGTTCGGGAGCTACGGTCATCGAGGTAGATGCGGCTGAATCCGAGAGGACAAACGCATTACTGGCTTCCAGAATTTCATCGATGTAGCCGTTCGTAGTGCCCTAGCTGATGTGTTTGAATTCGTGGCTGAAGTTTGTCAGCAACACTTAGTTTTTCCTCCGTGTAGTCGAGCGATCCCTCTTGCGACGCAAATATCACCGTCTACCAATAGACGTTGGTCCCCCTCGATGACGCCTTCTACGTCGGCAGGTGTTTTGGTGCCGACGGAAATGACAATGCTGGAGTGGGGCGGGATGCTGATTTGATTTTCGAGCACGCTTAGGGCGTGATGACTACGAGAGCTCTCCGGCGGTATCGCACGATCTTCCGATAGCTTTATTGACTGACTTCAGGTCGATGGTTGCGCAGTGTTGGTTCAGGAGGTCCATGCCGAGAATGACTTCCCGTGAACACTGTTGGAGGATAACGAAGGTGGCCGGGTAAGTACGGTCATGAACGGTAATTCTCACCGTGCAGATTCTAGTCGGCGTGATGAGGTGCCCTCCAGTGGTCGGAATTTGAGGGCCGTCCCATGCATTCTTAACTTTCTTCAACTGGGCTGTGATGGGTCCACTCATGACGGAGTAATCGGCTCCTTTGTCTACTAAGGCGGTGACTGCGTGGCCGTCGAGAGCACGTCGAGGTCGGTGGTTCTTTCTCTTGCATTACAGTTAGGTTGGGCGTCGGATCACGGCTGCCTCGCGTTGAACTGTGGCTGCTACGTGGCGTCGTCAGGTCGTCTTTCGTCGGCGTATTCCATGCTTCCAGACTTCGTCGGGACGGCGGCGTGTCATTATGTTGTCGAGATAGTTTCTTCGGCGTCTTCGTCGGTGGCGGAGGATTTTCGTCAGTTCGACGAACAGCAACTGCACTTGCTTCAGTTGCTGCTTTTAGTTTTCCGGATATGGGCTCGCAGACCGGCCCCGGGCTGGGCCAGAGTATGGTCGGTGCTGCGGCGAAAAGTAGCGACCTGGTGACGGGAACGGGACGGTCATCGAGGGCTCCACTGAGTAGTGGCGGGGTAGTCGGCGATATCGCGATGTTGTTCGCCCATCTGTTGTCGCGGCGCGTTAACGGGGAAACCTCGCAGTCCCATCTGCCGGTGTTGGCATCGGTGGTACAGATGGTCTGCTTGTCCGCAGTGATAGCAGAGCGGGCGGTGGTCGGGGGCTCGCCAAATGTCCGTCTTCCTCGCGTAAGTGCGCTGGTCGACGGGTGGGCGTGATGGCGGCGGCGGACGACGTAAATGCGGCGTTGCAGGGCTCTGGCCAGGTCGCGGCGGGGGACTTGGCGGCATGCGACGGCGGCGTATGTCATCGCTTCTGGCTGAGGCTGCGGTAATTGTGATTGCAAGTCAGGAACTCCAAGTGATCGCTGCACATCTTCTTTCACGATGTCGGTGATCGAGGCCACTTGAGGCTGCGACGAAGGCAATACCTTGCGCAGTTCTTCGCGGACAATGGCCCTGATGGTCTCCGTTGCCAGTGATTGAATTCCTGCGTAATTGGTAGAGTTCGTGCGGCGCTTGAATTGCCGGTTCCGCATTTCGAGTGTCTTCTCGATGCTGGTTGCCTTGCGAAGGAACTCTTCTACGGTCTTCGGTAAGGTACGTATAATTGCGTCGAAAAGTTGTTCCTTCACACCACGCATGAGTAGGCGGACTTTCTTCTCGGGCATATCCGGGTCGGCGTGGCGGAACAGACGGCTCATTTCTTCCGTAAAGGTGGCAACGCTCTCGTTAGGTAGCTGCACTCAGACGTCCAGCATACAGATACAGTCGCAGATACAGTCGCACCGCTGCTGTCTGCCAAATGTGTCCCAGTCACCAGCTCTCCTGCAACCGACAGAACATTTGACGCTACCGTACAGTCAATTCACCTTAGCTGCACTAAGAAGAATGTGGCGCTCTTTGGCCATACCTGGCCCTTGCGCCAATAAAAACGACACATTAATTCATTCACTAAGAAGAATGTTCTAGTGCCGTATTGTACGCTGTCATTTATCGACGGGCGTACTGTCTTATGGACGATAAATTGTTTCAATGAACCGACAATAACACCGGAGGGTCCTAAACTTGTGGCTATTCGTGAAAAGCGAAGTCCTTGATGCCATGGATGAGTGCCATTGGGACGCATGCGCCACGGACACTTCCATGATGACTATGATAATCAAATCGCTCAGTACTAACCAACGTCAGGAACTGGCAAATATTCTACGAAAACACTTCGCAGTGTTCGACTTTTTCCAGGAAGAGGCTCCGCCATCCTTTCCCCTTTCACGCGTACAGCATCGCATAGACACGGCATCTCACCAGCCTCTGCGACAAAAGCCGTTGTGGGTGTCACCTTCGGAGCGCAAAGTAATCAATGACCAAGTCCGTGACATGCCAAAGTAAACTGTTATCCAAGAGTCGAGTTGTCCGTGGGCAGTCCCAGTGATTCTAGTCAGCAAGATGACAGATGGTGATTTTGCATTGATTACAGCCGCCTCAACGCCGTTAACAAGAAAGAAGTATGCCCTTTGCCACGGTTTGATGATGCTATAGATTGCCTTTTTTTCGACCTCATATTTTTCGAGTGTAGACTTGCGGTCCGGATACTGACAGATTCCGATGCACAAGGCAGACACGTGAAACGGCATTCGTTAACCCAGACTGACTTTTTGAATTTAATGCCTTGCGGCCTGTTTAACATGCCTGCAACTTTTGAGCGCTTCATGGGCAATATTCTGCGTTGTTTGGAGTGAGAAGTCTGCATGTCTTATCTAATTTCTTTTTGCAGCAGTGACAGCGGTGTACGCACGTTTTTACAAGCATCCATTGCAATTTCGAGAGCGTAGCACCGAGGGATATCGAGAACTACCGAGCACTGTTGTACGGTTGCGGAAACCACTATCTTATCGACGCATGTGAAAGAGCACGATGACTGACCACAAGCGACGACTGGCCGACGAGGCTTCAACTGGTCACGGCGTCTGGTGCTGATATATCCGGCCCCGCTCCACGGATCGACATTTTGGCAGCAGTGACAGCGGTGTACGCACGTTTTTACAAGCATCAATTGCATTTCCCAGGTTGTTGCACATGTTTTTGCATTGATCTGGCATAGCTAGTATAATATTTAATCGCTGTAGCTGCTGCCGTGTGCCCTTTATATCTTGTGTGTGTTTGTTGTACCTCTCATGTCAAGAGCTCGCAAAGCTGTTGTAAATTTTAAGGAAGAAATGAGAGCCGAATGGAAAAGCACAAAAGATGTCGAACAGACAAGCGAAAATACTTGCAGAATTCGACGAAATAAAATCTAGCTTGAATTATGTTAGCATAAGTCTCGATGATGCGAGCCGTCCACTTGACTTTGTTCGGAACGAAGAACAAAGGTATTGTCACGTGGTATTGACGGTGAAGAAAGCAGCCAAACTGAGAAAAACGAAACTAGCGTTTTATTGGGAGAACTTGGGCCCTCAAAAACAGGCTACACTCAAAGAACGACGACAGCGGCGAACACAGTCTGCGATCGTCGAAAATCTCAGCGGGTCAAGGGCGTCGCCTTTCACACATCAGTCGTCGAATGTTCCAGAGTAATCACTGGGACCCGCGTGCCTTCCACAAAGTTCTACATTATTCGCGTCGCGCACACATGCGATAAGATTACACAAGGTTCGGTCACAGACAGCGGATTGAAGAATCGATAACATTCTAGAAATTTCCGATACATGCAGGCGCGTCCTGCGCTGAGCGATAACATTTCTTAGGCGGCGAAACGTGTCCCCTGATAGAGACAAACAAGTGCGCATGTCAATATTAAGAAGGAAAACGATGCTCTCAAACTGAGGATCCACGCTTTTCGAAAAAGATCTTGCTGACTGTCGAATAAACATGCTAAAATTAGGAGCAATATTCGCGAAATGGAAACATTGAAATCAAGGGGATAGTAAAGGCAAATGTTGAGAACGTTGCACAGCTACTGATGAAACTTGGCGAAGGTATTGGAGAAGCCATATCAGCCTGTGACGTCGATGTGTGCCTTATGGTGCAGACTAAAGAGAAACCGAACATCATTGTCCAGTTTCAATGCCGCGAGAAACGTGACAAGGGCCGCTATCTTGTACATGGTCGAAAAGCCGACGTTCGATTTCGCCTCGCGCGATTGTCCAGGCTGCGCCGATATCGCGGCCTAGGCCAATCTAGTCCAATCGCGTGAGGCGAAATCGAACGTCGGCTTTCCGAACGTGTACAAGATAGCGGCAAAGGTTCTCAACGTCGCTCGAAAAAACAAGGTAACGAACGCTACAATCGCATTGCAAAACGATGCTCCAATCTATATAAATTTGCCGGGCACTTGTGCCCGGCAATTCAAGGAATCTTGGCGATGGCAATTTCCCGAGAGCTCGAAAACATTTGGAAGTTCGTTTGGACTAGGAATGGGAACATCTTAGCCCGTCGCATGGAGACATCACCTATGATTTGTATCTGTCGTGAAAGTGATGTGGCAAATGTTAGCAGCACCTACCAATTGTAGTTTTAGAATTATTCGATGATGTCCATTCACAACGTTATGTCGGCTAGTTCTATCGCTCGTGAGGACATTCAGCATGTCGTGAAATTGAGTAACAATGCCATTAAGCTGTTCAAAGTGATGCACTTAAACGCGCGGTCAGTTCAACCAAAAAAAAAATAACATAATTTCACTTTGCTGTTGAAATCATGTGGCATAAACTTTGATCTTTTAATGCGCACAGAAACGTGGTATATTAGTGAGTCAGAGCACTTCATGTTGCCGGGTTTCAACGACTTCTTTTTAAACCGCATGGAGAGTAGAGGGGGTGGCGTTGCTATTCTAACAACACTTGAGTTTCGTGAAGTAATTGTATGATATAGCCTTATCACAACAACTACGAAGCTTTATGTATCAATAAGGGTACAAATGTATTCGCTGCTCTGCACCGCCCTACTAGTGGTTCTATGACTGATTTCCTAACATTTATTGATCGTCTTTTGTCACAAGGCAATGCTATGAATTATATGCATACTGTCGGTGGGGATTTTAATATATATGTCTTGAAGAACTCAGTTACAAGTAATGAATATTTAACAGTGCTTGTGTGCAACTCTTTTAAATATGTCATTACTATGCCAACACGAGTTGCGGAATCAACAATGTCATCGCTGGACATGTTTGTTACCAATTCTCATGGACATGGTTGTTACCATTTTCCTAAAAATGCACACCAACCCGGCGTACGTGAAACCAGAGGAATTCATGTACCGCTTAATGACAACTGCAACATTGGAACACTTTAGGCACCGTATCAAGCAATTGGATTTGAATGATATTTCGGCTGATGGAGATGCAAACAACTAGTATAATAACTTTATAACTTTGAATCGTTTCGTCTTCAGACATATCGCAGACCAAACAAATCGCGGAAGCCATGGATAACAAACTACCTCAAGCGACAGGTAAACCATAAAAATAAGCTTTACCAGCAGTCCGTTAAAACATGTAATGCGGATTTATGGGCTGAATACAAGACTTTTAGAAATAAGCTGAATAAAGAAAAAGAAAGGGCGAAAAGGGACTACTACTACCACATCTTCGATGCACAACGTCCAAAGTGACGTAATACCATGTGGAAAAAACGAAATGAAGCAATGAATAAAGGAGCTACTCCTACTAAAATCGATAATCTGGACGTAGACAGAGAAACGTTAAGCGGAATTCAGCTTGCCGTACAATTTAATGATTTCTTTGCGAAAATGAAAAATACCAGCCACAGCGCACAAACAACAACCGGCATAAATTCGATACCAAACACGCTTTTTCCTAAACCAACTTCCAGTTCTGAAGTAATTACACTATTGAGTAGAATATTGAGTCGCAGCTGTGATTCTGATGGCATAGAAATGCGTCCAATAAAGAATGCATTGGACATCATAGCAGAAGTACTAACACATATCTGCAAGCTCTTGGATTGTAGCGCGAAGTGACACGGACACAGGCTAGAAGCAGACAGCACGAGCGCTCTTCCTGTCTACTTCTAGCCTGCATCCGTGTCACTTCGCGCTACAATCCAAGATCATGTTACCGTACCAACTCGCCTAACTTTTTAACCTTTTCCATTATATAGCTACAACTTTGTATTATCATCAGGTATTTTTCCAAAGCTCAGGAAACTAGCAAAAGTTACCGCAATATACGAAAGAGGATATAACATAATTTAAGCGATTATCACCCAGTATCTGTACTGCCCATTTTCTCCAAATGCTTTGAAAAAATTAAGAAACGATAGAATTGATATCGTCTCGAGAAAATACAATCTTATTGCCGAATGTTGTTATGTTTTCAGAAAGAAACGTTAAACTTAAAGTGCTCTATTAGCACAGAAAGAAATCATAATATACAACATCTCAAAGACCCTTTTGACAATATATTTGTACTTCAGTAAGGCCTTTGATCGCGAAAGTCAATGAATTATTATTAAATAAACTAAAATTCTATGCATTTAGAGGAATCTCACTCAAGCCTATTCAGTCGTATTTGAGTGCGTGGTCTCGGTACTTTGAAATAAATGGCTTTAAATCACGCACACAACCATAAACACCGGGGTGCTACAACGCAGCATACTAGGGCCTGTATTATTTTTATGTTACATTAATGACATAATCAACATTGATGAAGATTGTAAATTTATAATTTATTCTGGTGACTGCACACTATTTTTACTGGAAAAAAGTTAGGTACTCTCGAGGCGCTAGTAGCAAACACCTGTTATAAGCTTCGCGATTGGTGTACTAAAAACAATTTAAAGCTAAATGAAACAAAAGCAAAATGTGTCCTTTTACGAGCCCTTGGCACATCCCTACAGTTACCTGACCATATTGCCCTAGACCCATACAAAATTGCCGTAACCAAATCAATTAAGACGCTTGGAGTAATATTTAATTAACATGTATCCTGGAATGAGCATATAGGTCAGATTAGCTTAAAGCTGAGACGAGTGTTTGGTGCTTTAAATCGTTGTCGATGTCTTTTGCCTTTCACTATAAAGCGACTTCTTTATCAAGCTCTCTTCCATGCTGACTTGAACGACTGTGCTTTAATGTGGGGAAACACTATGTTAACGAATTTGAATAAGCTAAAAGTACTTAAGAAAACAGCTATTAGGGCAATAAAGAACATACAATACCTTAAACACACGAGGCATCCTTTTGTTAAGCATAAAATTATTATAGCGAACGATATATACAAATGCAGGGTGCTACAATTCTACATAAGAGCAAATCGCGGGAAGTTTGACACCCACCTCACACTCGAAAATATTGAACATATTCAAAGTATTACTTTCCATTCGTATAAAACCCCCTGCAAAACACCATTCTCGCGCACTATTTACAGAACGCAAAGGCTCAGTCACACACTAGCACTCTTAACGCATATGATGAGCAATATATTGAAAACACTATACCCAATCAATGTAATTAGATTGTTTTGTAACTGCACATTCCTTATATTGCATTGCTTTATATCATTATGTTTTCACTAAGCATAAGACTACGATGCCATTTGCCTTCTCTTGCTTTATTATGTGCGAATATGATACTGTATGTACTATTAGTATTTTTCGTACTGGTGTACAAGAATTATTTGCTTTCGCTTGTTTGTTTACCCTGTCACTTTATTTATTCACTTTTTGCTTGTATAATACGTTTTTTACTTGTACATTAACCCTGTCATTGCTCCAACAGGGTGGACGGTGCTTAGTCAAGTTGCAGTATCCCCAGCTTTTTCGCGGTCTCCCCTTTTTCCCAGATGTTTTTGTTTAGGGAAAATAAAAACACTGACTGACTTTTCTGATTGTGACTTTTCTGATTGGGATTTTTGAACGCAAGCTTAATGAACACAACGCTCACCTCAGTCTTGTACTAGAGTGCCTAGGCAGACACGCTTGGAACTAAACTCCAAGAAATGTCGCTTTGGAGAACGCCAAACGCTTGTTTAGGCCACCTAGTGGACAAAGAGGGCATAAGACGTGATCCAGCGAAAACCGCTGCGGTCGAATCCTTTCGGCGACCTGGCTCAGTAAAAGAGCTACAAAGCTTCTTGGGCCTTTGCTCATACTTCCGTCGGTTTATTCTTTGATTTGCTCACATCGCGCATCCGCTGACGTGTCTGCTTCAAAAAATTGTTCAGTTTGACTGGACCCCAGAATGTGCGTGTGCTTTTCGTGAACTGAAGTTTCGTCTGACGTCCCATCCAGCTCTCAAACTATTAGACCCCTTGGCTCCCACAGAACTGCACACGGATGCTAGCAGTATCGGTGTCGGCGCTATTCTTATTCATCGCTTCGACACCAAACAACACGTCATAACCTACGCGAATCGCTCTCTAAGGAAGTCCGAGTGCAATTACACTGTCACAGAACAGAAATGTCTCGCGGTGATTGTCGCAGCAGAGCGCTTTCGGTCATACCTGTACGGACCACCTTTCACCATTGTCACTCTTTGTGCTGGCTCGTCAATCTGCGTGATCCATTGGTAGGCTTGCACGTTGGACAGTCCGGTCTATAGGAGCATTACTCTACCGTTGCCTATAAAAGCGGTCGACGACACGCCGACGCCGACTGCCTGTCACGGCTACCGTTGCCCACGATGGACTGTTACGCGGACAACGCTTACCACAACATCGTATTCTTGAGCTCGCTTTTCCTAATGTCACTACCTTTAAGACTGAGCAGCAAAACGACGACACCTTAAAACAACTGCTTGCAGCCAAATAGAAATCTCTTGCAATCGTTTTCGCACTCGTAATGGGCTTCTATACAAGAAAAACTATTCTACCACAGGGTCACGATATGTCATGGTGGTCCTGAAAAAACTGCCTACTTCCATTCTGCGGGCTATGCATGACCAGCCAACCTCCATGAATTTGTGAGCAGCTAGAACGCTTTGCTGTCTTCAAGAAAGATGTTACTGGCATAATATTGGAACGTAGGTTGGAGACGGAGCATTACCTAACAGACGTTTCTCTTTAATGGCGGGCCAGAAGAAGAGCGTGCAGCTTACGCACTTCATCATCTTTCATAACGCCGACTTTTCCGCGCGCGGTTCTGCGATGCGGCAGCCCCACATCTTTGTGTCAATTGCCCCCATGCGAAAAGCGACCGCCTCGGTCGCGTCACAAAGTTCTTTCAGCGACATAGGGAAGTGGAGCTCCTCAGGTGCATCTCGGCGTTCACGTACACGCATAGTACGGTTTCATGCGTACTACATGAACAACTTCCGCGCGAGGACGACGACGGAGCGAACTGGGGTCAGAACTGCAGGGGACGACTTCGTAGGTCACGTCACTGAGGCGGCGCGTAACCTTTTAGGTACCAAAATACTGGCGGATCAACTTCTCCGAGAGGCCACGGCGACGGACGGGCGTCCGGACCCACACGCAGGCGCCGGTATTGTAATGTACGTCGCGTCGACCCTGGTAATATCGAAGGGTGTCTGTATGCTGTTGGCTCCGGATACGATGCCGAGCAAGCTGGCGTGCCTCTTCGGCTCTTTGTACAAACTCTTCCGCGTGTTCGCTGGTCGGGCTTTTATTAGCGAGAGGTAGCACGGCGTCAAGTGTTAACGTGACGTGGCGCCCGTATAGAAGTTCGAACGGCGTAAACTGTGTAGTCTCTTGTACAGCAGCGTTATACGTGAAAGTCACATAGGGTAAAATCTCGTCCCACGTCGACATACGTCGACAATCGTCGACAAATCTCTACGTCGACATACATGGAGAGCATATCAGCCAGCGTTCTGTTCAGACGTTCCGTTAACCTATTGGTTTTAGGGTGATACGAAGTGCTCTTGCGGTGAGAACAATGCGTAAGCTGGAGAACGTCCTGCATAAGTTCGGCTGTAAATGCTGTACCGCGGTCGATGATGACAACAGACTGTGCATTATGTCGTAGGACGATGTGGTGTAGAAAAAACTTGGCCACTTCATACGAGTTTGCTTGAGTGATAGCTTCGGTTTCGGCGTACCAGGTTAAGTAGTCGGTAGCGTCGACTATCCATCTGTTGCGTGAAGAGGTCAGTCGGAATAGCCCAAGTAGATCCATTCCTATTTGTTGGAACGGTGCTTGAGGAGGGTCTAAAGGATGGAGAAAGCCGGCCGGTTTGACTGGTGGTTTCTTGCGGCGCTCACAATCGCGGCAGGTCTTCACGTACCGTTGTACAGAAGAATAAAGCCGGGGCCAGTAATACTTCTGTCGTATCCTTGCTAATGTCTTAGCGAATCCCAGGTGTCCCACGCATGACGCATCATGGCACGCTTGCAAAATGTGTTGGCGCAGCGCCGACGGCACGACAAGGACGTACGTATTAGGACCGCTTCCGCAGTTTTTCCTGTAAAGGACGTTGTTGTGAAAGTAGTATGATGATAAGCCGCGCACCAGCGAGCAGGGTAAAACACCTTCAACTCCACACTTCAACACCTTCAACTTCAACACCTTCAACTCCTGCGGCAGCAGCTAAGGGTCAGCGCGCTGGTGCTCAGCCATTTTTATGGCGTCGATAACGCCGAGAAATCGCAAGTCATGGTCAGGGTCCGATGACCTCGTAGGGAGTGGTGCGCGTGACAAACAGTCAGCGTCACTGTGCTTCCTTCCAGATCGGTAGACAACTGTAATGTCGTACTCTTGTAGGCGCAGGCTTCAACGTGCTAGTCTGCCTGAACGATCCTTGAGGTTGGCAAGCTAACACAGCGCGTGGTGGTCACTGACTGCCTTAAAGGGTCTACCGTACAAGTAGGGTCGGAATTTACTAATGGCCGACACAACCGCTAAGCATTCTTTTTCAGTGGTTGAGTAGTTTTTCTCCGCCTTGATGAAACTGCGGCTTGCATAAGCAATGGTGCGTTCCGCACCAGCTTGCCACTGCACAAGAACTGCGCCAAAACCCGCGTTGCTGGCGTCAGTATGAATTTCAGTGTCAGCGTCTTCGTCGAAATGAGCAAGTATTGGGGCCTCGTGCAAATGCTTGCGCAATTCATTGAACGACTGATGCTTCTCGTCCACCCAACTGCAAGGCACATCCTCGCGTGTGAGCCGTGTCAGAGGTTCAGCCATTCTCGAGAATACCTCGACGAAGCGCTTATAATGTGCGCACAAACCAAGGAAGCGTTGGACAGCCTTCTTGTCTGTGGGTGGTGAAAACTCGGCTACGGCGGCTAACTTGTCGGGGTCTGGTCGGACGCCTTCAGGACCAACGACATGGCCAAAAAATTTGAGCTCTTGGAACCCGAAGTAGCATTTTTCAGGCTTGATGGTGAGGCCAGCAGTATGGATTGCAGCGAGGACACTCTCGAGTCGTGCAAGATGTTCGTCAAACGTGCTCGAGAACACGACGACGTCGTCCAAGTATACGAGGCAGGTTTGCCGTTTGAGTTCAGCAAGCATGGTATCCATCATCCGCTGAAAGGTGGCAGGCGCGGAATAGAGACCGAAGGGGAGAACTTTGAATTCATAAAGCCCGTCCGGTGTCACAAACGCTGTTTTTTCACGATCCTGTGCATCAACTTTGATTTGCCAATACCCTGATTTAAGATCCAACGATGAAAAAAGCTTCGCATGTTGTAGACGATCGAGTGCGTCGTCGATGCGTGGAAATAGATAAACATCGCGCTTGGTGAGACGGTTCAAATTTCTGTAATCTACACAGAAGCGTAGCGTGTTGTCTTTCTTTCTGACTAACACTACAGGGGAGGCCAACGGGCTGGTGGAAGGCTGGATCAGGTCGTCTTGGAGCATCTCTTTCTCCTGATGCTTGATCGCTTCCCTTTCTACTGGAGACAATCTGTAGGGATGCTGACGGACAGGACGTGCGGACTCTTCCGTAATGATGCGGTGCTTTGTGATGGACGTGCGCCGCACTTTGGATAACGTTGAAAAACAGTCCGCCAATTCATTCGCGAGACTCAGTAGACGATCTTTCTGGTGGTCTGGCAGAGCGGCGTTAACGTGAATCCGTTCTTTTAGGCTGGGTAACCCAGTGTGCTGACACGATGCGGCTTCAAATGTAGCAATGTCAGTTACATCAGTGATATCGCGAAGGAATGCGATTGTCGTTCTTCGCGGTACATGCCGATATTCGTTGCTAAAGTTCGTTAGCAAAACGACTGAACATTTGTTTCGCAACTGAAGAAGCCCTCAGGCTATACGAATGTGGCGCTCAAGAAGCAGGGGCATGTTCGCCTCAGCAATTCCTTCGACGTCGTCCTCCACGTCGCATCGGACAAGGGTAAGCACGCTGCTCTTAGGTGGCAACGTGAAGTGATCGTCAGCTACGCGAAGCGCGCCGTCATGGTCGTTGTCATTACTATTCGCTACAGCTTGCGTAGTAATGAAGCTCACTCTAGACTCTTGCAGGTCGATGATGGTTGCAGTCCTCGAGAGCAAAGTAGGCGTTGCGTAGCTTGCGCTCTGGAGTCCAGCCGTTGTATTCTGCGACACGCTCAAAGTGATCGAGCCAGTTCTCTTCATCCTCGAAGGTTTCCCCATGGAAAGACGTGGGGATTCACGGCTGGTTGAGGACGAGCTCGGTCGGCGCGGTCGAGGAATATGATGGCACCGATGTACTCATCCTTCTGACTTGGTTGGGTAGCTGCTCGTGCTCAGGTGGCAGTCCTTGCAGTCGGCGGCTTGTCCGTATGCGCACAGGAGTCAGCTCGACCGGACTTCGTACTGGGCTTGTAGACGGTGTTCGATCTGGGAGTGGTAGCATGTACTCTGCACCTCCACCAGAAAAATGTAACGTAGGTTGGAGACAGAGCGTTACAAAAGAGGCGTTTTTCTTTAATGGCGGGCCAGAAGAAGAGCGTGCAGCTTACGCACTTCATCATCTTTCATGGCGTCGACCTTTGCGCGCGCCGTTCTGCGGTGCGGGAGCCCCACACTTTTGTGTGAATATGCGTCAGAGGACGCGGCAGTACGTTTCTAGTTGGAACGAATGTCAGCGTATCCAACATTCCACAAGTACTCCTCCTGGCAGATTACACCCTGTGCCAACCTCAAGGAATCCATTTGAGCAAATCGGCATCACTCTTCTCGGCCCGTTTCTACCATCCTTTAAGGCAAATCATTGGATCGTAGTGTGCAGCTGGCACGCTACTGTGAGACGGCTGCAACACCATTGGCTATTGCAGCCGACGTGTGCCTTGCTACGTTTTATTATTCTCTGCCACGGGCCTCCTAAAGTCGTTATTAGCGATAGTGGGCGACAGCTTACTGCAGATATGGTTGAAGAGATGCTTTGTCTATGTTTGAGCTTTCGACAATCTACGCCGTACCATCCACAAACAAACGGTCCTACGGAACGCAGCAACAGAACTCTCACGAACACGTCCATGTACGTCTCGACGGTCCACAAGTACTGGGGCAGCGTTCTACCTTTCGTAACTGATGCATTTAACACTGCCCAGCGTGAAACTTCAGCTTACAGCCCCTTCGTTCTCCTTTACGCTCGGCCGCCACGTCATACCCTTGCTACGATTTCCAATTTATGAACCACAATGATGTCTGTATATCTCAGACCATCTTTCATTCAGAAGAAGCCCACCGCCTTGCTTATTTGCATACTTTTGCTGCACAAGATTGCTCGAAGGCAAGTAACGACCGCCTACACCGACACCTCAAATATGATCCAGGTGAATTAGCGTCGCTGCGGGCGCCTACCAGAAAACTTGGGTTTTGTGAAAAACTACTGGCGCACTATGTTGGACCTTACGTTGTGTTAGACTGTACAAGGGACTTGACGTACCGCATAGCGCGTCTTTTTTCAAGTGGTCGACGCACTTCAAAAACTGAAGTGACTCACGTGGCTCACTTCAAGCCCTGTACCGCTCGAGATGCCGCTTGATTTCTCCGGTGGGCTTCGTCTGCCGAGGGGATGTGTTATAAGTGCGAAAGTCTTGTATGGTTTGGGTATGTGCCATTAGAATTGGTGGAACATGGGGTAAGAGAAAAAAACAAGTTCGCCTAGCAATAATGGAACTTCCGCTGGCGCCCAGGACCGTCGGTTGCGTCCCAATAAACTCAATCGTCACAGAGAGTAGCCCGCAACAATAAAATCCTAACAACCAGTACCACCACTTTCACGTGGTGGTAAGCCAAGTGGAGCTGCCAGACGTGGTGGCCCGACTGCTGCAGCTCCCGCTGCATGTGAAGCTCGTATAAAGTTCGAATGTGATATCTCTTGATTTAGATTTGGATCATTACATCACCATTTCTTTGAACACAAACGAAACGATCGCGACATAATGAAAAGCGGCGTCTTAGCAATTCTTAGAAATATGCCTTTACCGTTGAAGCAGAAAAGCCAGACAATATTCTTTCGTACGTAGAAGTTTGGCATCGTTGAGTTTACGAGGGCGCTGCACAATTGGTCATTGTGAATTTAATCAGTAATACAGCAAGTTGGTGCAAAGCACACGTGTGGTCTGCGTCACAATGAAGCATGCCATCTTGCTTACCGTGACCACTCATTCCAGCTGTTGGAGGGCCAGCTGGAGGTGCTGGTCTGGGTGGCCCGATTACTGCAGCACCACCTGCATGTGAAGCTCGTATCAAGTTCGAAGGTGATGTCTCTTGATCTAGACAGTAGAACATTATATCAGCGATTGTTAGAACGCAAAGGACAACGATTATCGCGGCGATATAGTGAAAAGCGGTGTCATTGCAATTGCTAGAAATGCCTTTACCGTATATGCAGAAATACCAGACAATTATCTTTCGTGTATTATTAGCTTCACATCGTTTACTTTACACGGGCGCTTCGCAATTGGCCAATACGAGCTTAATGAACGATACAGCAAGTAGGTGTAAAACACACATGTTGTCCGCGTGTCAATGAAGCATGCCATCCCGCTTACCGGGACCACTTATTCCAGATGGTGGAAGGCCAGGTGGATGTGCTGAACGGGGTGGCCCAACTGCGGCAGCACCACCTGCATATGAAGCTCGTATAAATTTCGAAGGGGATGATTCTTCATTTAGATAATGGAACATTGCATGAGCGATTGTTAGAACGCGAACAAAACGACCATCGCGATATATTGAAAGGCGGTGCTCTTGCAATTAGATATGTGCCTTTATCGTTAATACAGAAATACCAGACAATAGTGTTCCGTGCGTAAATAGCTTCGTATCGATAAGTGTACAAGGGTGCGGCGCAATTCATCAATGTGAATCTAATCAGCAATACAGTAACTCGATGTAAAGCACACATGCGGTCTGCGTTACAATGAACTACGCCACCGCGCTTACCGGTACCACTCATTCCAAGTGGTGCAACGCCAGGTGGAAGTGCTGGACGGAGTGGCCCGACTACTGCGGCAACACCTGCATGTAAACTCGTATAAAGTTCGAAATTGATGTCTCTTGATTTAGGTGGTGGGGCATTACACCAGCGATTCCTAGAACCTAAATGAAACGATTATGGTGATATATTATTAAAAGGCGGTGTCTTTCAAATTCTTAGAAATATGTCTTTATCGTTTATACTGAAATGCAAGACTAATTTTTGCTACGTAAAGAGCTTCGTATCGTAGAGTTTAAATGGGCGTAGCGCAATTGGTCAATGCAACTGCAAAGGCCAATACAGCAAGTTGATCTAAAGTGCACATGTGGTCTTCGTCACAATGAAGCATGCCATCCCGCTTACCGGGACCCCTCAGTCTAGGTGGTGAAAGGCCAGGTGGAGGTGCTGGACGAGGTGGACCGAATACTTCAGCACCACCTGCAGGTGAAGCTCGCGTAAAGTTCGGAGGTGCTGTCTCTTGATTTCGATGTTGGAGGAGAACATCAGCGATTCTTAGTACGCAAGCGAAACGATTATTGCTATATATTGACACGTCTACTTATCTTTATCGGGCGACCACGTTTCGCCGCTTAACAAATGTTCTCGCACAGCGCGCGACGCGCCTGCATGTATCCGAAGTTCCTGGAAAGTTATCGATGCTTCTACCCAGCTGTCTGTTTTCGCCGAACCTTGTGTTATCTGATTTTATCGCGTGACGCGAATGGTGTAGAACTTTGTGGAAAGCACGCAGGCCCGAGCGATCAGTCTGGAACATTCGACGACTGCTGTATAAAAGCCGACGCGCTTGACCCGCTGATCAGATTTTCGACGATCGCCGACCATGTTCGCCGCTATCGTTGTGCTATAAGTGTAGCCTGTTTTTGTGGGCACAGGTTCGCCCAATAAAAGTTAGTTTTGTCTTTCACAGTATTTGATACTGTGTTCTTCAACGTCACCACCACGGGACATCTGGTGGAGGTGCTTTTTTTGATGTACCGGACACCCCCGACAAGCCGTGATCCAAGGCCGGACCGCAAAGAGAACACCAACGTAGTCCCGGAGCATCGACCAAGCCGCCGTTTTCAAAAGCTGCCCCCGGAGCACGGACTTCTACCTGAGAAGACCAAGAAGATTCTGGCCAAGGCAACCCCAATGTCAGCCCCAGCGTCCCCCATCGGGCTGCAGGAGCCCAGGGAACCTCCGACGTTCCGCGGATCAACATTCGAGGACCCGGAAACCTGGCTCGAGAAGTATGAGAGCGTCGCTACACTTTACAGTTGGGACAGCGACGACAAGCTGCGGCATGTCTATTTCGCACTGGAAGGCGCCGCCAGGACCTGGTTCGAGAATCGAGAAGCCACCATAACGACGTGGGACCTATTCCGAAGCGGCTTCTTGCAAACCTTTACAAGCATCGCGCGAAAAGAGCGAGCCCAAGCACTACTAGAAACCAGAGTGCAGCTGCCAAACGAGACGATCGCGATCTTCACGGAGGAAATGGCCCGTCTTTTTCAGCACGCCGACCCGGAAATGTCAGAGGAGAAAAAGTCCACTCCCTGATGCGGAGCGTCAAGCAAGAACTTTTCGCAGGACTTATTCGTAACCCACCGAAGACTGCAGCTGAGTTTTCTGCAGAGGCATCGACGATAGAGAAAACTATGGAGATGCGCACCCGGCAGTATAACCGCAAGGGGCTCACGCCGCAGTACGCCAACCAAGGACTGGATTCCGGCGAACTTCAGGAGACCATCAGGGCCATTGTGCGCGAAGAACTGCGCAAGGTCCTGCCTTCGTTGCAGCCCTAAGTGGCTTCCACTTAGGGCTGCGAAAGAAGAGGTGAAAGAAGAGGTGCACCGATCGCTTGGAGTTTCCGAGCTGCAACCACAATTACCGCAGCCCCAGCCAGAAGCGATGAAATACGCCGCCGTCGCACGCCGTCAAGGTCCCATCCGCGACTACGCCAGGGCCCTGCAACGACGCAATTTCGTCGTCCGCCGCCGCCAGCACGCCCACCCGTCGCCCAGCGCACCTACGCTAGGAAGACGGACATTTGGCGAGACCCTGACCACCGCCCGCTCTGCTATACGTGCGGCGAAGCCGGCCATGTGTATCGTCGATGTCCATACCGGCAGATGGGACTGCGAGGTTTCGCCGTCAACGCTCCACGCCCGCAGCAAGGAGAACGCCCTCGCGATATCGCCGACTACCTCGGCGCTACTCAGTGGAGCTCTCGACGGCCGTCGCGTTCACCATCACGAGGCCGTTACCTCTCGCCGCAGCGCGGACCATACACTGGCCCAGTCCTGGGCCGGTCAGCGAGTCCATATCCGGGAAACTAAAAGCAGCGAATGATGGAGGTGCGGTTGCTGTTCGCCGAACTGACGAAGATCCTCCGCCGCCGACGAAGACGACGAAGAAACCATCTCGACGACCTAATGACGACACGCCGCCGTCCCGATGAAGCCAAGACTACACCGACGGCTTGACGACGCGACGTTCCAGGTTCATTTCAACACGACACAGCCGTGATCCGATGCCAAGACCCAACTGCAACGCCAAACAAAGAACCACCGACCTCGACGTACTTCTCGACGGCCACGCAGTCATTGTCTTAGTCGACACAGGGGCCGATTACTCCGTAATGAGTGGACACATCGCCGCCCAGTTGAAGAAGGTTAAGTCTGCATGGGAAGGCGCTCAAATTTGGACCGGCGGAGGACACGTGGTTACGCCGACTGGGATCTGCACGGCAAGAATTACTGTTCATGACCGGTCTTAGCCTGCCACCTTCCTTATCGTCCAACAGTGTTCACGGAACGTATTCTCGGCATGGACTTCCTGAACCAACCCGGCGCAATCATAGACCTGAAGTCAAAATCGATAACGCTCTCGGAAGATCAAGCGATACCGCCGGAGAGCTTTCGCAGTTACCACGCCTTGAGTGTTCTCGAAGATCAAGCGAGCATCCCGCCTCGCCCGAGCATTGTTACTTCGGTCGGCACCGAAACACCCGCATACGTAGAAGGCGTCACCGAAGGCGACCAACGTCTACTGCTAGACCGTGAAATTTGCGTCGCAAGAGGGATCGCTCGACTGCATGGAGGGAAAGCTGAAGTGTTGCTGACAAACTTCAACCAAGAGTTCAAGCACATCAACGAGGGCATGACGATCGCGTACATCGAGGAAATTCTGGAAACCGGTAATGCGTTTGTCCTCTCGGATTCCGCCGCGTCTACTCCGACGACGATGGTTCCCTAACCACACTACGACATTATTCTAAGTCTCCCCGTGATTAAGCAACAGCAGCTCAGAAGTCTTCTCCGACGATACAAAGGCTGCTTTTCGACGTCATCGAGGATTCTACAAGCACCAGTCGCCAAGCATCGCATAATCACTGAGCAGTGCGCTCGACCACTCCGCCAGAGCCCTTACCGAGTTTCGCCGCGAGAACGTGCAGCTATAAGAGAACAAGTCGACGAAATTCTGAGCAACGACATCATCTAGCAATCGAAAAGCCCCTGGGCATCCCCTGTTGTCCTGGTAAAGTAAAAAGACGGAACCCTACGTTTCTGCGTCGATTATTGTCGTCTGAACAAGATCACGAAGAAGGACGTATACCCCCTCCCACGAATAAACGACGCATTGGATCGGCTCTGCAACGCTAAATACTTCTCGTCGATGGACCTCAAGTCTGGCTATTGGCAAATACAAGTCGACGAAAGAGATCGCGATAAGACGGCTTTCATCAACCCAGACGGCCTCTACGAGCTCAAGGTTATGCCATTCGGACTGTGCTCGGCGGTTGGAAGGTTCCAGCACGTCATGGACACGGTGTTGCCAGGATTGAAATGGCAGGCCTGTCTTGTTTATTTGGATGAAGTCGTCGTCTTCGCCGGAAATTTCGACGATCACCTCAGGCGGCTTGCGACAGTACTGGAGGCCATCAAGTCGTCAGGGCTTACTCTGAAACCGGTAAATGCCGCTTCGCTTACGATGAGCTTTTGTTCCTAGGCCACGTAATAAGCTAATATGGTGTCCGTCCAGATCCGCAAAAGACAGCTGCCATAGCACAGTTCCCGCAACCCATCAACAAGAAGGCAGTGCGTAGATTCCTTGGAATGTGTGCCTACTACAGGCGCTTAGTCAAGGACTTTTCACGCATCGCCGAGCCGTTGACACGTCTAACTAAATGTGATGCTGAGATCAAGTGGGAAACGCCGCAGGCCGACGCACTTGAAGAACTCCAACGACGCACGCAGTCGCCGCCGGTACTTGCGCACTTCGACGAGTACGCCGATACAGAAATCCATACTGACGCCAGTAGCCTAGGCCTCGGTGCCATTTTAGTCCAGAGAAGAAACGGAGTCGAACAGGTGATAGCTTACGCTAGCCGGTCGCTGTCAAAAGCGGAAGGCAACTATTCTACGACCGAAAAGGAATGCATCGCCATCGTTTGGGCTACAGCTAAATTTCGCCATTATCTTTATGGCAGGCCATTCAAAGTCGTCAGTGACCATCACGCGTTGTATTGGCTAGCGAATATAAAGGATCCTTCAGGGCGACTAGCGCGGCGGAGCCTCAGACTACTAGAATACGACACCACTGACACCTACAAGTCCGGACGAAAACACTCCGATGCTGATTGCCTATCACGCGCACCCATTGACCGGCTGCCGCGAGATGACGCGAATGACGACGCCCTTCTTGGAATGATAAGCGCGGAAGACTTCGATGAACAGAAACGGGCAGACCCGCAGCTAAAAGGCCCCGTCAAATATTTGGAAGGGCACACCGACGTGGTCCCCAGGGCATTTAAGCGCGGATTATCTTCCTTCACGCTTCAAAACAATCTACTCGTGAAGAAGAACTTCTCACCAGTCCGCGCCAATTACCTTCTTGCTGTCCCGTCAGGACTTCGTCCAGAAGTATTGCAGACCCTACATGACGATCCAACCGCTGGGGACCTCGGATTTTCCCGGACGCTGTCGAGGATACAAGAAAAGTATTATTGGCCGCGCCTGACCGCCGACGTCGCCCGTTATGTCAGAACACGCCGAGACTGCCAGCTACGCAAGACACCACCGACAAGGCGAGCCGGATTACTCCAGCCAATCCAGCCTCCTTGCCGACCATTCCAGCAGATCGGGATGAACTTGCTGGGAACCTTTCCGACGTCATGAACCGGAAATAAGTGGATCGTCGTGGCGACGGACTACCTTACCCGCTTCGCTGAAACAAAAGCACTGCCGAAAGGTAGCGCAGCCGAAGTGGCGAAATTCTTTGTCGAAAACATCTTGCTGTGACATGGTGCCCCAGAAGTCCTCATCACCGACAGAGGAACGGCCTTTACAGCGGAGCTCACCCAAGCCATTCTGCAATACAGTCAGACAAGGCACAGGAGGACAACGGCCCACCACCCACAGACGAATGGTCTTACGGAGCGGCTGAATAAGACCCTCTCCGACATGCTAGCGATGTACATCGATGTCGAACACAAGACCTGGGATGCCGTCCTGCCGTACGTAACATTCGCTTAGAACACAGATCACGCCGTTCAAGCTGGTCTACGGCAGGAACCCGACGACGACGCTCGACGCCATGCTGCCGCACGTCACTGACGAGGAGAACCTTGACATCGCTACCTACCTCCAGCGCGCCGAAGAAGCCCCACAGCTCGCCCGCCTGCGGATCAAGAACCAGCAGAGGACCGACAGCCGACACTCCAACCTCCGACGACGCGTCGTCGAGTACCAGCCCGGCGACCATGTTTGGGTATGGACCCCGATACGCCGACGAGGACTCAATGAGAAACTACTGCGAAGCGATTTCGGAACCTACAAGGTTATCCGACGTATTGACGCACTGGACTATGAGGTCGTGCCAGACGGCATTTCGCAGTCACAGCGGCGCCGCGCACTATCTGAAGTGGTCCACGTGGTGCGCCTTAAACCCTGTTACGGACGCTGACGAACTTCCTTATTTTTTGTTGTTTTCTGTGCTACAAGTGCTTTTGTTTATTAGTTTCGTTTGTTTCTCGTTTGTTTGCAGCATCGGGTCGATGCTTTTGAAGAGGGGGGTATTGACACGTGTAGTTACCTTTATCGGGAGACCACGTTTCGCCGCTTAACAAATGTAATCGCACAGCGCGGGACGCGCCTGCATGTATCCAAAGTTTCAGGAAAGTTATCGATGCTTCTACTCGGCTGTCTGGTGTCGCCGAACCTTGTGTTATCTGATTTTATCGCGTGGCGCGAATGTTGTAGAACTTTGTGGAAGGCACGTGGGCCAGAGCAATCAGCCTGGAACATTGGACTACTGCTGTATAAAAGCCGACGCACTTGACCCGCCGACGCGTTCGACGATCGCCGGCCGTGTTCGCCGCTATCGTTGTGCTATAAGTGTAGCCTGTTCTTGTGGGCACAGGTTCGCCCAGTAAAAGTTAGTTTTGTCTTTCACAGTATTTGTTACTGTGCTCTTCAACGTCACCACCACGTGACAGTATTGAAAGCAGGTGTATTTGCAATTCTTACAAAGATGCCTTTACGCTTGATACAGAAATACCAGACCATACTCTTTCGTGGGTAAATAGCTTCGAATTTTTAGGTTAACAGGGTGCAGTGCAATTCGTCGATGTGAATCTACTGAGCATTACAGAGGATGTAAAACACTCATGTGTTTGCGTCAGAACGAAGCAAGTCATCTCGCTTACCGGGACCACTCATTCGAGGTGGTGGAATGCCCTGTGGAAGTGCTGGACGGGGCGGCACAACCACTGCGGCACCACCTGCATGTGAAGCTCGTATAATGTTCGAAGGTGATGCTTCTTGATTTAGGTGGTGGAGCAGTACATGAGCGATTCTTATAACGCAAACGAAGCGATCATCGCGATATACTGTAAGGCGGTGTATTTGCAATTCTTAGAAATGTGCTTTATTGTTGATACAGAAATACCACACAATAGTTTTTGTGCGTAAATAGCTTCTTATCATTGAGTGTACAAGGGTGCTGCGCAATTGGTCAATGTGAATCTAATGAGCAATTCAGCAACTCGATGTAAAGCACACATGCGGTCTGCGTCACAATAAACTATGCCATTGCGCTCACCAGGACCACTTATTCGAGGTGGCGGAAGGCCAGGTGGAGATGCTGTATGGGGCGGACGGAATACTACAGCATCACCTGCAAGTAAAGCTCGTATAAAGTTGGCAGGTGATTTCTCTTAATTTAGATAGGGGAACATTGCATCAGCGATTGCTAGAACACAAACGAAACGATCATCATGATATACTTTAAGGCGGTGCATTTGCAATACTTAGAAATATACTTTTACCCCTGATACAGAAATACCAGACAATACTCTCTCGTGCGTAAATGGCTTCTCATGGTAAGGTTAACACGGCGCTTTGCAATTCGCTCATGTGAATCTAATCAGCAATACAGCAAGCTGATGTAAAGCACACATGTGGTTTGCGTTAGAATGAAGCATGCGATACCGCTTACCGGGACCAGTCATTCCAGGCGCTGGAAGGCCAGGTGGAGGTGCTGGACGCGGTGGCCCAACGGCGGCAGCATCACCTGCATAAGAAGCTGGTATAAATTTGCAAGGTGATGTTTTTTTATTTAGATAGTGGAACATTACATGAGCGATTGTTAGGACGCGAACGAAACGATGATGGCGAGATATTGAAAGGCGGTGTCTTTCAAAATTTTAGAAATATACCTTTATCGTTCATACAAAACTGCAACACTAATTTTTGCTACGTAAAGAGCTTTGCATCGTTCAGTTTAAATGGGCGTATCGGAATTGGTCAATGCAAATGTAAAGAGAAGTACAGCAAGTTGATGTAAAATACACGTGTGGTCTTCGTCACAATGAAGCATGCCTTCCCGCTCACCGGGACCTCTCATTCTAGGTGGTGGAATGCCAGGTGGAGGTGCTGGACGAGGTGGACCGACTACTTCAGCACCACCTGCAGGTGAAGCTTGTGTGAACTTCGGAGGTGATTTTTGTTGATTTTGATGGTGGAGGAGATCATCAGCGATTCTTAGTACGCAAGCGAAACGATTATCGCTATATATAGCAAGCTGCTGTATTTGCAATTCTTTGTAATATGCCTTTACCCTTTATAGAGAAATACCAGACAATACTTTTTCGTGCGTAAAGAGCTTCGCATTGTTAGAATACCAGGGAACTGTGCAATTCGTCGTTGTGAATCTACTGAGCAATACAGCAAGTTGATCCAAAGCACATATGTGGTTTGCGTTAGAAGAAGCATGCCATACCGCTTACCGGCACCACTCATTCCAGGCGCTGGAAAGCCAGGTGGAGGTGCTGGACGGGGTGGTCCAACAGCGGCAGCACCACCTGCATTTGAAGCTCGTATATATCTGGAAGGTGGTGTTTCTTGATTTAATTAGTGGAACATTACATGATCGATTGTTCGAACACGAACGCAACGATTATCGCTATATATTGAAAGGCGGTGTTCTTGCAATTCTTGGAAATATGCCTTCATCGTTGATAAAGAAATGCAAGAGAGTACTTTTTGCTGCGTAAATAGCTTCGCCTTATTGTGTTTAGCAGGGCGTAGCGCAGTTGGTCAATAGGCGTGTAATGAGCAATATCGCAAATTCATGTTAAGTACACATGTGGTTTGCGTCAGAACCAAGCATGGCATCTCGCTTACCGGGACGACTCATTCGAGGTGGTGGAAAGCCAGGTGGAGATGGTGGACGGGGCGGCACAACCACTGCGGCACCACCTGCATGTGAGGCTCGTATAGTATTCGAAGGTGATGCTTCTTGAGTTAGATGGTGAAGTAGTACATGAGCGACTCTTAGAAAGCAAACGAAACGATCATCGCAATATATTGAAAGGCGGTGATCTTGCAATTAAAATGTGTTCTATCGTTGATACAGAAATACTAGACAATAATTTTTCGTGCGTAAATAGCTTCGTATCTTTTAGTGTACAAGGGTGTTGTGCAATTCGCTCATGTCATTCTAATCAGCAATACACCAAGCTGATCTAAAGCCCACATGTGGTTTGCGGTAGAATGAAGCATGCCATACCGCCTACCGAGACTACTCATTCCAGGCGCCTGGAAAGCCAGGTGGAGGTGCTGGCCGTGGTGGCTCAACTGAGGCAGCACCACCAGCATATGAAGTTTGTATGAAGTTCGAAGGTGATGTTTCTTGATTTAGATTGCGGGAATTACATCAGCGATTCTTATAAAGCAAACGAAACGACTATCGCGACATATTGAAAGGCGGTGTCTTTGAAATTCTTGGAAATATGCCATTATCGTTGATACGGTAATGGAAGACAATACTTTTCGCTGCGTAAAGAGCTTGCAATTGAGTTTACAAGGGCTTAGTGCAACTGGTCTATGCGAATGTGTTGAGCAATACAGTAAGTTGATGCTAAGTACACATGTGGTCTGCATCACAATGAAGCAAGCCATCCCTCTTAGCAGGACAACTAATTCGAGGTGGTGGAAGGCCAACTGGAGGTGCTGGATGGGGTGGCACGACTACAGCAGCACCACCTGCATGTGATGCTCGTATAATGTTCGACAGTGACGTTTCTTGATTTCGATCCGTCTAAGGTGGTTTCGACTAAGCGCCGCAAGGATAAACCCTGGATTAATAAGGATTTACGTTCATCAATTCAAAAAAAATCCCGAACTTACAAAATATATTGCAAAACTAAAAACCCAAGCATGTACAAAAAGCTAAGGGATATCAGCACAAAACTTAAAAGCGAATTGAAGGTTGCGAAGGATGCATATCTACAAGCCTTAGCAGATAAACTAAAAACAAATCCCAAAGAGGTCTGGCGGTATATTAAGAGCAACAAGAAGGATGACACTGGCATCCCGGCCATCACAAATGATGGTAACCTAATTAAAGAGGACAAAGGAAAAGCAGAAGTATTCAACAAGTATTTTCATTCAGTTTTTACAAAGCCATGTAGCATTGCTATTTCTTACACACCGACACCATTACAGGAAATGGAAAACGTTGCCGTGAGCAAGGAAGGAGTGGAGGCTTTGTTGTTTAACCTAAACCTGCATTCAGCCCATGGACCCGATGGAATTTCTAATCATGTTTTGAAACAATGTTCGAGACAGATAGCACCTTTCTTAGTAATATTATTCAACAAGTCACTAGATAATCAAAAACTGCCCGAAGATTGGAAGACAGCCAACGTGACTCCGATATTTAAAGAAGGTGATCGTACACACGTAGGCAATTACAGGCCGATATCTTTAACTTCCGTTTGCTGTAAGACTCTCGAACATGTCCTGTACTCTAATCTGATGAAACATTTTCAAACAAATAACTTTTTCACTTCGGCTCAGCATGGGTTCCGCTCTGGTTTTTCGTGCGTAACACAACTAGCCGAATTCACTCATGACATTGCACTCGGCCTCGACCATGGTGAACAGATAGATGCACTCTTTCTTGATCTGCGGAAAGCATTTGATGTCGTCCCGCACAATCTACTTTGCTTAAAATTATCATTCCTAGGCCTTCCTGAACATATTTTTGGCTGGATAAAGGATTATTTACACCTGCGCAAACAGCAAGTTGTTCTTAATGGGGTAAACTCGGCTCCAATGCAGGTGCTATCGGGAGTGCCTCAAGGCTCTGTACTTGGGCCTCTTTTGTTCCTAGTTTATATTAATGATTTAGTAGTAGGCCTTAATTCAACAGTTAGACTGTATGCCGATGACTGCGTCATGTATCGTGCAGTGAAATGTTATGCCGATATGTCTGTCTTACAGGACGACCTTGAAAAAGTTTCTATTTGGTGCAAGCAGTGGCAGATGATTCTGAATACTGGTAAATGCTACCATGTGCAGTTTACAAAGAAAAAGAAAAAATTCCCCAGTTCCTATTGCCTAAATAATATTGCACTCAGTACCGCTAAGGATGTTCAGTACCTCGGAGTTACGTTTTCTGAAACGCTTGACTGGACTAATCATGTTAACTCAATTAGCGCGAAAGCTTACCGTCTTCTTCACTTTTTCCGACGAAATTTTAAGCATTCTCCTTCATCACTGAAGGCAACCTTGTATTTCACAAACATCAGGCCTATTCTAGAATATGCATGCGTTATCTGGGATCCATACACTACAAACCTCACAGAAAAAATAGAACGCGTCCAAAAGCAAGCAGCACGCTTCGTAACAGGAAATTATAATTTTACTACCAGAGGATCCAGAATAAGGGAAGGGTTGGGTTGGAAAACTCTTTCTTCACGCAGGAAAATCCTAAGATTCAAATTCCTTTACAATATATATAAAAGTAAAACTGGTATCGACAAAACACTGTTCATCAAGGAGCCGCATTACGTTTCATCTAGGAGAGACCACGCTAACAAAATTAGAGCTTATCAGTGCCGTACCAATGTGTTTAAGTATTCATTTTTTCCTAACACGATTAGCGATTGGAATGAGCTCCCTAATGAAGTGATGGCAGCTTCTAGTTTTGAAAATGCTATTGAGAGTCATATTCTTTGATTGTTCTGTTATTCATCTCTGCACATACGCTACTTTTTTTTTCTGTTTTGTTAGTTAGTTATTTTGTCACTCACTTTGTTTTGTACTTTGTTAGTTTCTATTCCGCTTTTCCGAATTTCAGTGCTTAAACTATGTTCTATTTACTGATGTATTCTTTTGATGTTGCTGAATATGTTTCCATTGTGACCACCTGTATTTTAACCCCCCTACGATAATGCCGTACAGGCGATGTAGGTATACCGAATAAATAAAATAAATAAATAAAATTTAGATGCTGAAGCAGTACATCAGCAATTCTTAGAACGAAAACGAAACGATCATCGCAATTTATTGAAAGGCGGTGCTCTTGCGATTAGAAATGTGTTTTATCGCTGATACAGAAATACCAGACAATAGTTTTTCGTGCGTAAATAGCTTCGTATCGTTTAGTGTACAATGATGCTGCGCAATTGTTCAATGTGAATCTAATGAGCAATACAGTAACTCGATGTAAAGCACACATGCGGTCTGCGTCAAATTGAACTATGCCACCGCGCTTACCGGGACAACAAATTCAAGGTGGTGGGAGGCCAGGTGGAGGTGCTGGATGGGGAGGAGCGACTACTTCAGCACCACCTCCAAGTGAAGTTCGTATAAAGTTCGGAGGTGATGTCTCTTTATTTAGATAGCGGAACATTACATCAGCAATTGCTAGAACGCAAACCAAACGATTATCGCAATATACTGTAAGGCGGTGTGTTTGCAATTCTTAGAAATATGCTTTTACCCTTGATACAGAAGTACCAGACAATACTGTTACGTGCGTAATTGGCTTCTCAACGTTAGGTTACCAGGGCGCTGTGCAATTCGCTCATGTGAATCCAATCAGCAATACAGCAAGCTGATCTAAAGTACACATGTGGTTTGCGTTAGAATGAAGCGCGCCATCTCGCTTACCGGGACCACTTATTCCAGGCGCTGGAAGACCAGGTGTAGGTGCTGGACGGGGTGGGGCAACCGCGACAGCACCACCTGTATATGAAGCTCATATAAATCTGGAAGGTGATGTTTCTTGATTTAGATAGTGGAACATTACCTGAGCGATTGTTTGAACGCGAACGAAACGATTATACCGATATATTGAAAGGCGGTGTTCTTGCAATTCTTGTAAATATGCTTTTATCCTTTATAAAGAAATGCAAGACAGTACTTTCTGCTGCCGAAATAGCTTCGCGTCCTTGTGTTTAGAAGGGTGTAGCGAAAAAGGTCAATACCGATATAATGAGCAATACAGGAAATTCATGTTAAGAAGAGTTGTGGTTTGTGTCAGAACGAAGCACGCCATCTCGCTTACCGGGACCACTCATTCGAGGTGGTGGAAGGCCAGTTGGAGGTGGTGGACGGGGCGGCACAACCACTGCGGCACCACCTGCACGTGAAGCTCGAATAATGTTCGAAGGTGATGCTTCTTGAGTTAGATGGTGAAGTAGTACACGATCGATTCCTAGAACGCAAACGAAACGATCATCGCAACATATTGAAAGGCTGTGCTCTTGCGACTAAAATGTGTTTTATCGTTGATACAGAAATACCAGACAATAATTTTTCGTGCCTAAATAGCTTCGTATCGTTTAGTGTACAAGGGTGGGGCGCAATTCGCTCATGTGAATCTAATCAGCAATACAGCAAGCTGATCTAAAGCGCACATGTGATTTACGGTAGAATGAAGCATGCCATACCGCCTACCGAGACCACTCATTCCAGGCGCTGGAAGACCGGGTGGAGGTGCTGGCCGTGGTGGCTCAACTGCGGCAGCACCACGAGCGTATGAAGTTTTATAAAGTTCGAAGGTGATGTTTCTTGATTTAGATGGTGGGCAGTACATCAGCGATTCTTATAACTCAAACGAAACGATCATCGCTATTTATTGAAAGGCGGTGCTCTTGCAAATAGAAATGTGCTTTATCGTTGATACAGAAATACCAGAGAATAGTTTTTCGTGCGTAAATAGCTTGCTTTCGTTTAGCGCACAAGGGTGCTGCGCAATTGGTCAATGTGAATATAAGGAGCAATACAAAAACGTGATGTAAAGCACACATGCGGTCTGCGTCACAATGAACTATGCCACTGCGCTCACCGGGACCACTCATTCGAGGTGGTGGAAGGCCAGGTGGAGGTGCTGCTTGGGCGGACTGACTACTTCAGCACCTCCTCCAAGTGAAGCTCGTATAAAGTTCGGAGGTGATGTATCTTAATTGAGATATTGGAACATTACATCAGCAATTGCTAGAACACAAACGGAAACATTATCGCGATATACTGTAAGGCGGGGTATTTGCAATTCTTAGAAATATGCTTTTACCTTTCATACAGAAATACCAGACAATACTCTTTCGAGCGTAAATGGCGTGTCAACGTTAGGTTAACAGGACGCTTAGCGATTCTCTCATGTGAATCTAATCATCAATACAGGCAAGGTCATCTAAAGGACACATGTGGCTTGCGTTCGAATAAAGCATGCCATACCGCTTACCAGGAACACTCATTCCAGGCACAGGACGGCCAGGTGGAGGTGCTGGATGCGGCGGCCCAACTGCGGCTGCCCCACCTGCATACGAGGTTCGTATAAATTGGAAGGTAATGTTTTTTTATTTAGATAGTGGAACATAACATGAGTGATTGTTAGAACGCAAACGAAACGATTCTAGCGGTATATTGAAAGGCCGTGCCTTTCCAATTCTTGGAAATATGCCTTTATAGTTTGACAGAAATGCAAGATTGAACTTCTTTTGCGTAAATCGCTTCGAATCGTTGAGTTTACAAGGGCGTAGCGTAATTGGTCAATACGAATGTAACGAGCAATATAGCAAATGTATGGCAAGTACACATGTAGTCATCGTTACAATGAAGGATCCCATCCCGCTTACCGGGACCACCCAATCTAGGTGGTGGAAGGTCCGGCGCAGGTGCGGGACGGGGCGGACCAACTACTTCTACACCACCTGAAACCGAAGCTCGTATAATGTTCGGAGGTGATGTCTCTTGATTGAGATGGTGGTGGAGAACATCAGTGATTGTTAGAACGCAAACGAAACGATTGTCGTGATATATTCAAAGGCGGTGTCTTTCAAATTTTTAGAAATATACCTTTATCGTTGATACAAAACTGCAGCAATAATTTTTGCTACGTAGAGAGTTTCGCATCGTTGAGTTTAAATGGGCGTAGCGTAATTGGTCAATGCAAATGTAAAGAGCAGTACAGCAATTTGGTGTAAAATACACATGTGGTTTTCGTCACAAAAAGCATGCCATCCCGCTCACCGGGACCCATCATCCTACGTGGCGGAAGGCCAGGTGGAGGTGCTGGACGAGGTGCACCGACCACTTCAGCACCACCTGCAGGTGAAGCTCGTGTAAACTTCGGAGGTGATGTTTCTTGATTTAGATGGTGGAGGAGATCATCAGCGATTCTTAGTACGCAAGCGAAACGGTTATCGCTATATATTGAAAGCTGCTTGAAGGAAAAAACCAGTCAAAAAAACAAAGGACAAGAGGAGAGGTTCACACCACAACGATTGTCCTTTGTGTTTTTGACTGGTTTTTTCAATCAAGTATGTACCAACTGGCCCAGATTTCAACCCTTCTGAAAGCTGCTGTATTTGCAATTCTTAGTAATATGCCTTTAGCCTTTATACAGAAATACCACACAATACTTTGTCGTGCGTAAAGAGCTTCGCATTGTTAGGTTACCAGGGCGCTGTGCAATTCGTCGTTGAGCATCTACTGAGCAATACAGCAAGTTGATGTAAAGCACACACGTGGTTTGCGTCAGAACGAAGCATGTCATTTCGCTTACCGGGACCCCTCATTCCAGGCGCTGGAAGGCCAGATGGAGGTGCTGGAAGGGGTGGAGCAACGGCGGGAGCACCACCTGCATATGAAGCTCGTATAAATCTGGAAGGTGATGTTTCTTGATTTAGATAGTGGAACATTATATGAGCGATTGTTCGAACGCGAACGAAACGATTATCGCGATATATTGAAAGCCAGTGTTCTTGCAGTTCTTGGAAATATGCCTTTATAGTTGATAAAGAAACGCAAGACAGTACTTCTTGCTGCGTAAATAGCTTCGCTTCATTGAGTTTAGAAGGGCGTAGCGCAATTGGTCAATACGCATGTAATGAGCAATACAGCAAGTTCATGTTAAGAACACATGTGGTTTGCGTCAGAACGAAGCATGCCATCTAGCATACCGGGACGACTCATTCGAGGTGGTGGAAAGCCAGGTGGAGGTGGTGGATGGGGCGGCACAACCACTGCGGCACCACCTGCACGCGAGGCCCGTATAATATTCGAAAGTGATGCTTCTTGAGTTAGATGGTGAAGTAGTACACGAGCGATTCCTAGAACGCAAACGAAACGATCATCGCAACATATTGAAAGGCTGTGCTCTTGCAATTAAAATGTGTTTTATCGTTGATACAGAAATACCAGACAATAATTTTTCGTGCGTAAGTAGCTTCGTATCGTTTAGTGTAGAAGGGTGGGGTGCAATTGGCTCATGTGAATCTAATCAGCAATACAGCAAGCTGATCTAAAGCCCACATGTAGTTTGCGGTAGAATGAAGCATGCCATACCGCTTACCGGGACCACTCATTCCAGTCGCTGGAAGGCCAGGTGGACGTGCTGGACGTGGTGGCGCAACTGCGGCAGCACCACCTGCGTATGAAGTTTGTATAAAGTTCGAAAGGGATGTTTCTTGATTTAGATGCTGGGCAGTACATCAGCGATTCTTAGAACGCAAACCAAACGACTATCGCGACTTATTCAAGGGCAGTGTCTTTGAAATTCTTGGAAATGTGCTTTTATCGTTGATACGGTAACATAACAATAATTTTGCTGCGTAAAGAGCTTCGCATCATTGAGTTTACAAGGGCGTAGTGTAACTGGTCTATGCGAATGTGTTGAGCAATACAGCAAGTTGATGCTCGTATAAATTTGGAAAGTGATGTTTTTTTTGTTTAGATAGTGGAACATTACATGCTTACATGAACATTACTGTATTCATTATCCGCACAGAATAATATGCGGATAATGAATACCTTCTTTCGCAAGCGGGATAGCCGAAAGTGGACGTGGTGGAGCCTAACGGCGAGACTATAAAGGAAATATACTTCATACTCTGCGCTAACCCTGGTATCGTACAAGATTTGTACGTGCTCAGCAAGGTGCGCTGCAGCGACCATAGAATGCTAAGAATTCGAATCTGCCTAGACATGGGGAGGGAACGGAAGAAACTGGTACATAAGAAGCCGATCAAAGAGTTAGCGGTAAGAGGGAGAATAGAGGAATTCCAGAACAAGCTACAGAACAGGTATTCGTCTTTCACTCAGGAAGAGGGCCTCAGTGTTGAAGCAATGAACGACAATCTTCTGGGCATCATTAAGGAGTGTGCAATATAAGTCGGTGGTAACTCCGTTAGACAGGATACCAGTAAGCTATCGAAGGAGTCGAAAGATCTCATCAAGAAACGCCAATGTATGAAAGCCTCTAACCCTACGGCTAGAATAGAACTGGCAGAACTTTCGAAGTTAATCAACCAGCGTACAAGCGTAAGCCAGCTGACATAGGAACGTAAATTATGGATAGAATTGAACATGCTCTCAGGAACGGAGGCTAAAAGCCGTGAAGAAGAAACTAGGCATAGGCAAGAATCAGATGAATGCGTTAAGAGACAAAGCCGGCAATATCATTACTAATATGGTTGACATAGTTCAAGTGGCTGAGGAGTTCTATGGAGACTTATACAGTACCAGTGGCACCCATGACGACAATGGAGGAGAGAATAGTGTAGATTAATTGGAAATCCCACAGGTAATTCTGGAAGAAATAAAGAAAGCCTTGGGAGATATGCAAAGCGGGAAAGCAGCTGGGGAGGATCAGGTAACAGCAGATTTGTTGATGGATGGTGGGCAGATTGTTCTACAGAAACTGGCCACCCTGTATATGCAATGCCGCATGACCTCGAGGGTGCTGGAATCCTGGAAGAACGCTAACATAATCCTAATCCATGAGAAAGGGGATGCCATAGAGTTGAAAAATTATAGAACGATCAGCTTACTGTCAGTTGCCTACAAACTATTTACTAAGGTAATCGCAAATAGAATTAGGAAAACCTTACACTTCTGTCAAGTAAAGGACCACGCAGGATTCCGTAAAGGCTACTCAACAATAGACCATATTCACACTATCAATCAGGTGATAGAGAAATGTGCGGAATATAACCAACGCTCCTATATAGCTTTCATTGATTACGACAAAGCGTTTGATTCGGTCGAAACCTCAGCAGTCATGGAGCTATTACGGAATCAGGGTGTAGACGAGCCGTATGTAAAAGTACTGAAAGATATCTATAGCGGCTCCGCAGCCACCGAGGTCCTCTATAAAAAAAGCAACACAATCCCAATAAAGAAAGGTGTCAGGCAGGGAGATACAATCTCTCCAATGCTGTTCACAGCGTATTTACAGGAAGTATTCAGAGACATGGATTGGGAAGAATTGGGGATAAAAGTTGATGGAGAATACCTTAGTAACTTACGATTCGCCTTGCTTAGTAACTCAGGGGACCAATTGCAGTGCATGCTCACTCACCTGGATAGGCAAAGCAGAAAAGTGGGTCTAAAAATTTATCTCCAGAAAACGAAAGTAACGTTTAACAGTCTCGGATGAGAACAGCAATTTACAGTAGGTAGCGGGGCACTTGAAGTGGTAATGGAATACATCTACTTAGGGCAGGTAGTGACGGCGGATCTGGATCATGAGACGGAAATAATCAGAAGAATAAGAATGGGCTGGGGTGCGTTTGGCAGGCATTCTCAGATCATGAACAGCAGGTCACAATTATCCCTTAAGAGAAAAGCGTATAATAGCTGTGACTTACCAGTACTCACCTACGGGGCAGAAACCTGGAGGCTTACGAAAAGGGTTCTACTTAAATTGAGGACGACGCAATGTGCTATGGAAAGAAGAATGACGTGTGTAACGTTAAGGGATAAGAAAAGAGGTGATTGCGCGAGGGAACAAACGCGAGTTAATGACATCTTAGTTGAAATCAAGAAAAAGAAATGGAGCATGGGCAGGACATGTAAGGAGGAGGAAAGATAACCGATGGTCATTAAGGGTTACGGACTGGATTCCAAGGATTAGAAAGCGTAGCAGGGGGCGGCAGAAAGTTAAGTGGGCGGATGAGATTAAGAAGTTTGCAGGGACGACATGTTAGCAATCAGTACATCATCGGGGTTGTTGGAGAAGTATCAGAGAGGCATTTGCCCGGCATTGGGCGTAACCAGGCTGATGATGATGACCTTACATGCGGGATTGTTAGAACGCGAACGAAACGCTTATCGCGATATTTTGAAAGGCGGTGCCTTTCGCATATCCCTTTATAGTTGTTACAGGAATACAAGACTGTACTCCTTGTTCCGTAAATAGCTCCGTATGATTGAGCTTACATGGGCCTAGCGCAGTTGGTCAATGCGAATGTACCGAGCAATACAGCAAGCTGACGTCAAGTACACATGTGGTCAGCGTTTCAGTGAATCATGCCATCCCGCTTACCGGGACCACTCATTCTAGGTGGTGGAAGGCCAGGTGCAGGTGCTGGACGGGGCGGACCAACTACTGCAGCACCACCTGCAAATGAAGCTCGTATAAAGTTCTGAGGTGATGTCACTTGCTTTAGATGGTGGAAACGTCAGCGATTGTTAGAAGGCAAAAGAAACGATTATCGTGATATATTAAAAGCTGACGTGTTTGTAATTCTTAGAAATATGTCTTTACCTTTGTTACAGAAACACCAGACAATACTCTTTCGTGCGTAAATGGCTTCTCAACGTTAGGTTAACAGGACGCTTAGCGATTCGCTCATGTGAATTTAATCAGCAATACACGCAAGGTGATCTAAAGGACACATGTGGCTTGCGTTAGAATAAAGCATGCCATACCGCTTACCAGGAACACTCGTTCCAGGCACTAGAAGGCCAGGTTGAGGTGCTGGATGCGGAGGCCCAACTGCGGCGGCACCATCTGCATATGAAGCTCATGTAAATTTGGAAGGTGATGTTTTTTTTATTTAGATAGCGGAACATTTAACATGACATAATCGATTCTTAGAACGCGAACAAAAGGAATATGACGATATATTGAAAGGCGGTACCTTTCCAATTTTTGGTAATCTGCCTTTATAGTTGATACAGAAATGCAAGACTGTACTTTTCGTTGCGTAAATAGCTTCGCAACATTGAGTTTACAAGGGCGTAGCACAATTGGTGAATGAGAATGTAACGAGCAATACAGCAAATTGAAGTCAAGTACACATGTAGTCAGCGTTACAATGTAGGAAGCCATCCCGTTTACCAGGACCCCTAAGTCTAGGTGTAGGAAGGCCAGGTGGAGGTGCTGGACGAGGTGCCACGACTACTTCAGCAACACCTGCAGGTGAAGCTCGTGTAAACTTCGGAGGTGATGTCTCTTGATTTAGATGGTGGAGTAGATCATCAGCGTTTCTTAATACGCAAGCGAAACGATTATCGCTATATATTGAAAGCTTCTGTATTTGGAATTCTTAGTAATCTGCCTTTACCCTTGATACAGAAATACCAGACAACACTTTTTAGTGCGTAAAGAGCTTCGCATTGTTAGTTTACCAGGGCGCTGTGCAATTCGTCGTTGGGAATCTACTGAGCAATACGGCAAGTTGAAGTGTAGCACACATGTTGTTTGCGTCAGAACGAAGCATGCCATCTCGCTTACCGGGACCACTCATTACAGGCGGTGGAAGGCGAGGTGTAGGTGCTGGACGGGGATGCCCACCTTCGGCAGTACCACCTGCATATGAAGCTCGTATAAATCTGGAAGGTCATGTTTCTTGATTTAGATAGTGGAACAGTACATGAGCGATTGTTAGAACGCGAACGAAATGATTATCGCTATATATTGAAAGGCGGTGTTCTTGCAATTCTTGGAAATATGCCTTTATCGTTGATAAAGAAATGCAAGACGGTACTTTTTGCTGCGTAAATAGCTTCGCCTCATTGAGTTTAGAAGGGCGTAGCGCAATTCGTCAATACGGATGTAATGAGCAATGCAGCAAGTTCATGTTATGTGCACATGTGGTTCGCGTCAGAACGAAGTTTGCCATCTTGCTCACCGGGACCACTCATTCGAGGTGGGGGAAAGCCAGGTGGAGGTGGTCGATGGGGCGGCACAACCACTGCGGCACCACCTGCATGTGAGGCTCGTATACTGTTCGACGGTGATGCTTCTTAATTTAGATAGTGAAGCAGCACATGAGCGATTCTTAGAACGCAAACGAAACGATCATCGAAATATATTGAAAGGCGGTGCTCTTGCAAGTAGAGATGTGTTTTATCGTTGATAAAGAAATACTAGACAATAGTTTTTCGTGCGTAAATAGGTTCGTATCGTATAGTGTACGAGGGTGCTGCGCAATTGTTCAATGTCAGTCTAATGAGCAATACATTAAATCGATGTAAAGCACACATGCGGCGTGCGTCACAATGAACTATGCCACCGCGCTTACCGGGACAACTCATTCGAGCTGGTGGAAGGACAGGTGCAGGTACTGGATGGAGAGTACCGACTACTTCTGCACCACCTCCAAGTGAAGTTCGTATAAATTGCGGAGGTGATGTCTCTCAAATCAGATAGTGAAACATTACATCAGCAATTGCTAGAACGCAAACCAAACGATTATCGCGATGTAGTGCAAGCCGGTGTATTTGCAATTCCTAAAAATATGCTTTTACCCTTGATACAGTAATACCAGACAATACTGTTTCGTGCCTAATTGGGTTCTCAACGTTAGGTTAACAGCGCCCTGTGCAATTCTCTCATGTGAATCGAATCAGCAATACAGCAAGCTGATCTAAAGCACACACGTGGTTTGCGTTAGAATGAAGCATGCCATACCGCTTACCGGGTACACTCATTCCAGGCGCAGGAAGGCCAGGTGGAGGTGCTGGACGCGGTGGTCCTACTGCGGCAGCACCACCTGCATATGAAGTTTGTGTAAAGTTGGTAGGGGATGTTTCTTGATTTATATTGTGTGCAGTACATCAGCGATTCTTAGAACGCAAACCAAACGACTATCGCGAATATTCAAAGGCGGTGTCTGAAATTCTTGGAAATATGCCTTTATCGTCGATACGGTAATATAAGACAATACTTTTTGCTGTGTGAAGAGCTTCGCATCATTGAGTTTACAAAGGCGTAGTGTAACTGGTCTAGGCGAATGTGTTAAGCTATACTGCAAGTTGATGCTAAGTACACATGTGGTCTGCGTCACAATGAAGCAAGACATCCCTCTTACCGGGACCACTCATTCGAGGTGGTGGAAGGCCAAGTGGAGGTGCTGGATGGTGCGGCACGAGCGCAGCAGCACCACCTGCATGTGATGCTCGTATAATATTCGACAATGACATTTCTTGATTTAGATGCTGAAGCAGTTCATCAGCAATTCTTAGAACGCAAACGAAATGATCATCGCGATATATTGAAAGACGGTGTCTTTGCGGTGTCCTTGCAATTCCTAGAAATATCATGTTTTCGTTGATACAGAAATACCAGACGAGATTATTTCGTGCGTAGATAGCTTCTTATCGTTTTAACAATGCTGCTGCGGAATCGGTCATTGTGAATCTAATGAGAAATACAGTAACTTGATGTAAAGCACACATTTTGTAGGCGTCACAATCAAGCATGCCATCTCGCTTACCAGGGCGACTGATTCCAGGCTGCCCAAGACTAGGTAGAGGTGCTGGACGGGGTGGCCCAACTGCTTTAGCACCATGCATATGAAATTGATATCAAGTTCGAAGGTGATGTCTTTTGATTTAGATGGTGGGACACTACATCAGCGATCCTTAGAACGCAAAAGAAACGATTATGGCGATATATTGAAAGGTGGTGCCTTGGCAATTCTTAGAAATATGCCTTTATCGTTGGTACACAAATACCGGACAAAACTCTTTCGTGCAGAAATAGCTTCCTATCGCTGAGTTTACAAGGGGGCTGCGCAATTGGTCAATGTGAATATAATGAGCAATATTGTAACTTCATGTAAACCACACATGTGGAAGCCGTCACAATCATCCATGCCACCCCAAATACTGGGGCCACTCATTCCAGTCGCTGGAAAACCAGGTGGAGGTGCTGGTTGGGATGGCTCAACAGCGGCAGCACCAGCTGCATATGAAGCTCGTATAAATTTGGAAAGTGATGTTTTTTTTTATTTAGATAGTGGAACATTACATGCTTACATGAACATTACTGTATTCATTATCCGCATAGAATAATACGCGGATAATGAATACCTTCTTTCGCAAGCGGGATAGCCGAAAGTGGACGTGGAGGAGCCTAACGGCCAGACTCTAAATGAAATAGACTTCATACTCTGCGCTAAGCCTGGCATCGTACAAGATTTGTACGTGCTCAGCAAGGTGCGCTGCAGCGATCTTAGAATGGTAAGAACTCGAATCTGCCTAGACATGAGGAGGGAACGGAAGAAACTGGTACATAAGAAGCCGATCAAGGAGTTAGCGGTAAGAGGGAGAATAGAGGAATTCCAGATCAAGCTACAGAACAGGTATTCGGCTTTAACTCTGGAAGAGGGCCTCAGTGTTGAAGCAATGAACGACAATCTTGTGGGCATCATTAAGGAGTGTGCAATATAAGTCGGTGGTAACTCCGTTACACAGGGTACCAGTAAGCTATCGAAGGAGTCGAAACATCTGGTCAAGAAACGCCAATGTATGAAAGCCTCTAACCCTACGGCTAGAATAGAACTGGCAGAACTTTCGAAGTTAATCAACCAGCGCACAAGCGTAAGCCAGCTGCCATAAGAAGGTAAAATATGGATAGAAATGAACATGCTCTCAGGAACGGAGGCTAAAAGCAGTGAAGAAGAAACTAGGCATAGGCAAGAATCAGATGCATGCGTTAAGAGACAAAGCCGGCAATATCATTACTAATATGGATGACATAGTTGAAGTGGCTGAGGAGTTCTATAGAGATTTATACAGTACCAGTGGCACCCACGACGACAATGGAAGAGAGAATAGTCTAAATTAATTGGAAATGCCACAGGTAATTCTGGAAGAAATAAAGAAAGCCTTGGGAGATATGCAAAGGGGAAAAGCAGCTGGGGAGGATTAGGTAATAGAAGATTTGTTGAAGGATGGTGAGCAGATTGTTCTACAGAGACTGGCCACTCTGTATATGCAATGCCTCATGACCTCGAGGGTACTGGAATCTTGGAAGAACGCTAACATAATCCTAATCCATGAGAAAGGGGATGCCATAGAGTTGAAAAATTATAGACCGATCAGCTTAGTGTCAGTTGCCTACAAACTATTTACTAAGGTAATCGCAAATAGAATTAGGAAAACCTTACACTTCTGTCAAGCAAAGGACCACGCAGGATTCCGTAAAGGCTACTCAACAATAGACCATATTCACACTATCAATCAGGTGATAGAGAAATGTGCGGAATATAAGCAACCCTTATATATAGCTTTCATTGATTACGACAAAGCGTTTGATTCGGTCGAAACCTCAGCAGTCATGGAGCCATTACGGAATCAGGGTGTAGACGAGCCATATGTAAAAATACTGGAAGATATCTATAGCGGCTCCACAGCCACCGTAGTCCTCCATAAAGCAAGCAACAAAATCCCAATAAAGAAAGGTGTCAGGCAGGGAGACACAATCTCTCCAATGCTGTTCACAGCGTGTTTACAGGAGGTATTCAGAGACCTGGATTGGGAAGAATTGGGGATAAAAGTTGATGGAGAATACCTTAGTAACTTGCGATTCGCCTTGCTTAGTAACTCGGGTGCCAATTGCAATGCATGCTCACTGACCTGTAGAGGCAAAGCAGAAGAGTGGGTTTAAAAATTTATCTGCAGAAAACGAAAGTAACGTTTAACAGTCTCGGATGAGAACAGCAATTTACAATAGGTAGCGGGGCACTGGAAGTGGTGAGGGAATACATCTACTTAGGGCAGGTAGTGACGGCGGATCTGGATCATGAGACGGAAATAATCAGAAGAATCAGAATGGGCTGGGGTGCGTTTGGCAGGCATTCTCAGATCATGAACAGCAGGTGACAATTATCCCTCAAGAGAAAAGCGTATAATAGCTGTGTCTTACCAGTACTCACCTACTGGGCAGAAACCTGGAGGCTTACGAAAAGTGTTCTACTTATATTGAGGACGACGCAATGAGCTATGGAAAGAAGAATGACGTGTGTAACGTTAAGGGATAAGAAAAGAGCTGATTGCGTGAGGGAACAAACGCGAGTTAAGGACATCTTACTTGAAATCAAGAAAAAGAAATGGAGCATGGGCAGGACATGTAAGGAGGAGGAAAGATAACCGATGGTCATTAAGGGTTACGGACTGGATTCCAAGGGTAGGAAAGCGTAGCAGGGGGCGGCAGAAAGTGAGGTGGGCGGATGAGATTAAGAAGTTTGCAGGGACGACATGTTAGCAATTAGTACATCATCGGGGTTGTTGGAGAAGTATGGGGGAGGCATTTGCCCGGCATTGGGCGTAACCAGGCTGATGATGATGACATTACATGCGGGATTGTTAGAACGCGAACGAAACGATTATCGCGATATATTGAAAGCCGGTGCCTTTCCCATTCTTGGGCATATCCCTTTATAGTTGTTACAGGAATGCATGACTGTACTCCTTGTTCCGTAAATAGCTCCGTATGAATGAGTTTACATAGGCCTAGCGCAATTGGTCAATGCGAATGTACCGAGCAACACAGCAAGTTGACGTCAAGTACACATGTGGTCAGCGTTTCAGTGAATCATGCCATCCCGCTTACCGGGACCACTCATTCTAGGTGGTGGAAGGCCAGGTGCAGGTGCTGGACGGGGCGGACCAACTACTCTGGCACCACCTGCAAATGAAGCTCGTATAAAGTTCTGAGGTGATGTCACTTGCTTTAGATGGTGGAGGAGAACATCAGCGATTGTTAGAAGGCAAAAGAAACGATTATCGGGACATATTAAAAGCTGGCGTGTTTGCAATTCTTAGAAATATGTCTTTACCCTTGTTACAGAAATACCAGACAATACTCTTTCGTGCGTAA
The DNA here is from genome assembly GCF_050947875.1 of Dermacentor variabilis. NCBI lineage: Eukaryota > Metazoa > Arthropoda > Arachnida > Ixodida > Ixodidae > Dermacentor > Dermacentor variabilis. The sequence continues at coordinate 237,816,763 of NC_134571.1, forward strand.
ATGGCTTCTCAACGTTAGGTTAACAGGACGCTTAGAGATTCGCTCATGTGAATTTAATCAGCAATACACGCAAGGTGATCTAAAGGACACATTTGGCTTGCGTTAGAATAAAGCATGCCATACCGCTTACCAGGAACACTCATTCCAGGCACTAGAAGGCCAGGTTGAGGTGCTGGATGCGGAGGACCAACTGCGGCGGCACCATCTGCATATGAAGCTCATGTAAATTTGGAAGGTGATGTTTTTTTTATTTAGATAGCGGAACATTTAACATGACATAATCGATTCTTAGAACGCGAACAAAACGAATATCACGATATATTGAAAGGCGGTACCTTTCCAATTTTTGGAAATCTGCCGTTATAGTTAATAGAGAAATGCAAGACTGTACTTTTTGTTGCGTAAATAGCTTCGCATCATTGAGTTTACAAGGGCGTAGCGCAATTGGTGAATGAGTATGTAACAAGCAATACAGCAAGTTGAAGTCAAGTACACATGTAGTCAGCGTTACAATGAAGGATGCCACCCCGTTTACCGGGACCCCTCATTCTAGGTGTTGGAAGGCCAGGTGGAGGTGCTGGACGAGGTGCACCGACTACTTCAGCACCACCTGCAGGTGAAGCTCGTGTGAACTTCGGAGGTGATGTCTCTTGATTTAGATGGTTGAGTAGATCATCAGCGATTCTTAGTACGCAAGCGAAACGATTATCGCTATATATTGAAAGCTTCTGTATTTGCAATTCTTAGTAATCTGCCTCTGCCCTTGATACAGAAATACCAGACAACACTTTTACGTGCGTAAAGAGCTTCGCATTGTTAGGTTACCAGGGCGCTGTGCAATTCGTCGTTGGGAATCTACTGAGCAATACGGCAAGTTGATGTATAGCACACATGTTGTTTGCGTCAGAAGGAAGCATGCCATCTCGCGTACCGGGACCACTCATTACAGGCGGTGGAAGGCGAGGTATAGGTGCTGGACGGGGTGGCCCACCTGCGGCAGTACCACCTGCATATGAAGCTCGTATAAATCTGGAAGGTCATGTTTCTTGATTTAGATAGTGTAACAGTACATGAGCGATTGTTCGAAGGCGAACGAAACGATTATCGCGATATATTGAAAGGCGGTGTTCTTGCAGTTATTGGATATATGCCTTTGTAGTTGATAAATAAATGCAAGACAGTACTTTTTCCTGCGTAAATAGCTTCGCCTCACTGAGTTTAGAAGGGCGTAGCGCAATTGGTCCATGCGGATCTAATGAGCAATACAGCAAGTTCATGTTATATGCGCGTGTGGTTTGTGTCAGAACGAAGTTTGCCATCTGGCATTCGAGGTGGTGGAAAGCCAGGTGGAGGTGGTGGATGGGGCGGCACAACCACTGCGGCACCGCCTGCATGTGAGGCTCGTATAATGTTCGACGTTGATGCTTCTTAATTTAGATAGTGAAGCAGCACATGAGCGATTCTTAGAACGCAAACGAAACAATCATCGAAATATATTGAAAGGCGGTGCTTTTGCCATTAGAGATGTGTTTTATCGTTGATAAAGAAATACCAGACAATATTTTTCCTGCGTAAATAGCTTCGTATCGTTTACTGTACAACGGTGCTGCGCAATTGTTCAATGTGAATCTAATGAGCAATACAGTAACTCGATGTAATGCACACATGCGGTGTGCGTCACAATGAACTATGCCACCGCGCTTACCGGGACAACTCATTCGAGGTGGTGGAAGGACAGGTGGAGGTACTGGATGGAGAGGACCGACTACTTCTGCACCACCTCCAAGTGAAGTTCGTATAAATTTCGGAGGTGATGTCTCTCAAATCAGATAGTGGAACATTACATCAGCAATTGCTAGAACGCAAACCAAACGATTATCGCGATGTAGTGCAAGCCGGTGTATTTGCAATTCCTAAAAATATGCTTTTACCCTTGATACAGTAATACCAGACAATACTGTTTCGTGCCTGATTGGTTTCTCAACGTTAGGTTAACAGGGCCCTGTGCAATTCTCTCATGTGAATCTAATCAGCAATACAGCAAGCTGATCTAAAGCACACACGTGGTTTGCGTTAGAATGAAGCATGCCATACCGCTTACCGGGTGCACTCATTCCAGGCGCAGGAAGGCCAGGTGGAGGTGCTGGACGCGGTGGCGCAACTGTGGCAGCACCACCTGCATATGAAGTTTGTATAAAGTTCGAAGGGGATGTTTCTTGATTATATGGTGGGCAGTACATCAGCGATTCTTAGAACGCAAACCAAACGACTATCGCGAATATTCAAAGGCGGTGTCTGAAATTCTTGGAAATGTGCCTTTATCGTTGATACGGTAATATAAGACAATACTTTTTGCTGCGTAAAGAGCTTCGCATCATTGAGTTTACAAAGGCGTAGTGTAACTGGTCTATGCTAATGTGTTGAGCAATACAGCAAGTTGATGCTAAGTACACATGTGGTCTGCGTCACAATGAAGCAAGACATCCCTCTTACCGGGACCACTCATTCGAGGTGGTGGAAGGCCAAGTGGAGGTGCTGGATGGTGCGGCACGAGCGCAGCAGCACCACCTGCATGTGATGCTCGTATAATATTCGACAATGACATTTCTTGATTTAGATGCTGAAGCAGTACATCAGCAATTCTTAGAACGCAAACGAAATGATTATCGCGATATATTGAAAGACTGTGTCTTTGCGGTGTCTTTGCAATTCCTAGAAATATCATGTTTTCGTTGATACAGAAATACCAGACAAGATTATTTCGTGCGTAGATAGCTTCTTATCGTTTTAACAATGTTGCTGCGGAATCGGTCATTGTGAATCTAATGAGCAATACAGTAACTTGATATAAAGCACACATTTTGTAGGCGTCACAATCAAGCATGCCATCTCGCTTACCGGGAGGACTGATTCCAGGCTGCCCAAGACTAGGTAGATGTGCTGGACGGGGTGGCCCAACTGCTGCAGCACCATGCATATGAAATTGATATAAAGTTCGAAGGTGAGGTCTTTTGATTTAGATGGTGGGACACTACATCAGCGATCCTTAGAACGCAAAAGAAACGATTATGGTGATATATTGAAAGGTGGTGCCTTGGCGATTCTTAGAAATATGCCTTTATCGTTGGTACACAAATAGCGGACAAAACTCTTTCGTGCATAAATATCTTCCTATCGCTGAGGTTACAAGGGGGCTGCGCAATTGGTCAATGTGAATATAATGAGCAATATTGTAACTTCATGTAAACCACACATGTGGAAGCCGTCACAATCATCCATGCCACCCCACATACTGGGGCCACTAATTCCAGTCACTGGAAAACCAGGTGGAGGTGCTGGTTGGGATGGCTCAACAGCGGCAGCACCACCTGCATATGAAACTCGTATAAACTTGGAAAGTGATGTTTTTTTATTTAGATAGTGGAACATTACATGCTTACATGAACATTACTGTATTCATTATCCGCACAGAATAATATGCGGATAATGAATGCCTTCTTTCGCAATCGGTATAGCCGAAAGTGGACGTGGAGGAGCCTAACGGCGAGACTCTAAATGAAATAGACTTCATACTCTGCGCTAACCCTGGCATCGTACAAGATTTGTACGTGCTCAGCAAGGTGCGCTGCAGCGACCATAGAATGGTAAGAACTCGAATCTGCCTAGACATGAGGAGGGAACGGAAGAAACTGGTACATAAGAAGCCGATCAAGGAGTTAGCGGTAAGAGGGAGAATAGAGGAATTCCAGATCAAGCTACAGAACAGGTATTCGGCTTTAACTCAGGAAGAGGGCCTCAGTGTTGAAGCAATGAACGTCAATTTGTGGCCATCATTAAGGAGTGTACAATATAAGTCGGTGGTAACTCCGTTAGACAGGAGACCAGTAAGCTATCGAAGGAGTCGAAAGATCTGATCAAGAAACGCCAATGTATGAAAGCCTCTAACCCTACGGCTAGAATAGAACTGGCAGAACTCTCGAAAGTAATCAAACAGCGTATATGCTGGCATTTTTCAAACATTGGTGAAGAATACATAACATAGAAGCAATTAACGCGTATAAATTCATAACATTTGCAGGCATTTATCAAACGTTGATAATTAATTCTGGTTAACAATATTAGAATTAAGAATATTCCAGTCTGTCATTGTCCTAGGAAAAAAAGTATATTTGAAACAGTATTCCGTGCGTTCATGGGGGTTATTGATAAAGCGTGCCTTCGTCTCGTGTTATAACCTGATGAGTAAGTAAATTACTTGGAAGTATTAACGTTATAATGGCCGTTTACAAGTTGAAAGAGGAACTTTTATCTGCTGATACGGTTGCACACATTCACCGGGGATAATCCACTGCGTCTTACGAGCTCACTAGCAGACACTGCCCTTTAAATTGAAAATAAACCTAACTACCTTATGCTCTACACGTTGCAGTATTTAAATATTGGTTAAAGCGAATGGGTCCAATATGTACGGCATATTCCAACAACGGACCAACGTAGGAATTGTACGCCAGTAAACGAACACTAGACGCAGATGATTTCAGTGAGCTCCTCAAGAAAAACAATTTACGCAAATAATTTCCGTTAACAGTATCAATGTGCTTTGTCCAGGAAAGCTCATTGGTTATCGATAGGCTTAAATATTCGTACTATCTTACCTCTGGTAGAGATACGTTGTCAACATTATATGCAAATTGAAGAGGTTCTTTCTTATGTGTGCTTCTGACAAAAACAGTTTTTTCAAAATTAATAGATATTTGCCATTATTCGCACCAAGCAATGACCGTTGCCAAGTCATTATTTAGACGCACCTGATCATCAACTAGGGAAATAAGGATTGGTGTAGCGCTAAGGGGGAAAAAAGAGCAGATTGGGCGAAGGAATAAACGCGAGTTAATGATATCTTACTTGAAATCAAGAAAAAGAAATGGGCATGGGCAGGACATGTAATGAGGATGGAAGATAACCGATTGTCATTAAGGGTTACGGACTGGATTCCGAAGGAAGGGAAGCGTAGCTGGGGACGACAGAAAGTCAGGTGGGTGAATGAGATTAAGATGTTTGCAGGGACAACATGGCCACAATTACCACATGTAAGGGGTAGTTGGAGAAGTATGGGAGAGGCCTTTGCCCTGCAGTGGGCGTAACTAGGCTGATGATGATCATCATCATCATCAACAACAGAACATATCTTTTCATACAAAATACAGTCGTCTGCGTAATGTTTCACGGAAAACTGAAAGTTGTGCGACTATGTCATTATTAAATAATAGAAATAAAAGTTGTCCCAAAAGGGATCCCTGGGGGACCCTAGACGCAACCGCTGCATTGTTAGAAGTGTTGTTTAAGGTGAGGAAGTGGTGTCTGTTAGTAAGGTAGGCTCTGATCCAAGTATCTGTTCATTTTTTACATAGTACCTTAATTTATGGATAACTTGTTATGCGACGCCCTGTCAAATACTTTACGAAAATTCATGAGCACAATATCTGTCTGCTTTCCTTCATTATTCGCCTGTGCGAGATCGTGAACCGTCTCAACTAAATGAGTACTTGTAGAAAACCTATGTCTCAAACAATGTTGGATATCTGTAAGTACCTTGTTCTCGTCTAAGGAACCTAATCTAAGTTTAAGGATTATGTGCTCTAAAATTTTCCATGATGCAGATGTAAGAGATACTAGTCGGTAATTCTCTATGTGTGCTTTTTCCCGGATTTATGTAAAGGTTTGATTTCGGCCGTCCTCCAGTAATCCGGTAGGGAACCATCGCGTAAAGATCTGGTGAATATGGCACACGCGTACTTCGCACACCATTCCGCATAACGCTTTAAAAGCGCGTTTCGTATATTATCTGGTCCTTGTGACTTTTTAGTATCAACGTTCAATAGCAAATTAAAAACGCCCCTGTCAGAATAATATTTTTCGTTGTCGCAAATTATTTTCTGTTTGAGTTGTTCTGAAGCGCCTTCTACAATAGATATTAAGGTTACAGTTTTTCTTGATTTCGTTTTTAACCTTTTAAGCTTTCGCTGTAAGCGTAACGTCCCAGGAGAAATCCATCGGTTGCGTTGCGGAGATTTTGCAATTTTGGGAACAAAACGGTGGATACATTCGGAGACAATTCCCCTTAAAAAAAGCCATAAGTCATTTATATTGCAAGTGCTGTTTCTGAAGTCATCGAAGTAGAATGCAAGAATATCGAGAATAGATTCATCATCATCACGAGAAAAAATTGGAATCAAATGAACACTGTTTTTGCGATCAGGGTAGACATTTGACAAGCTCAACAGGACAGCTTTGTGATCAGAAATCCTGTTTGTTACTTCACAGGTTATCGCACTTTGTATGACGCCACTTACAAAAAAATAAGTCTAGAATTGAACCTACGGCTCCCTGTACTCTCGTGAAATAATTTACAATTTGCAGGAAGTCAAACGCGAATACAATATCCAAGATTGTGTTATCATCACTCTGAGCCAGAATGCAATGAAAAGGTGTGCCAATCATTGTTTGGAATATAAAGTCCCCTGCCAGTAGTATTCTGTCATCCGATTTTACATGGCAGTGTATATATTCCCTTAAGTTTTCAAGTACCGCAACAGAAGAGTTTGGAGGCCAATAAAAAACGCCAAGGATGAAGCGGACCTTGTTGATGTATGCTTTCCAAAGCACAGGTTCAATATCTTGCGGATCGGGCATACTAAAAAGTTGTATTGATGTACAAAATGGCCACTCCTCCACCTCTTCTGTCGCGGTCACCCCGAAGGAACAAACTCACTGTAAAATATTTCACTGCTCAACCGCGCCTCCTTAAGCATGGCAACGTCTACGTCATGCGAGAACAGCATGCCCTGAAGTTTTACAGCTTTATTGACGACGCTACGACAGTTTATGTTAAAGATTTTTAATGCGGGACTGGTCTCATTTGGTGTCATTTATGGTTCATCGGGATTTTATATCGTGTTTTTTTTGCATTATCCCATCCAAACATCACCGCTAAAGCTTAACTTATGAAAAACCAGCTTAACTTTAGCGCCATTATTCTTTTGCAGTTATAAGCTTTCGCATAATTTCTTTCTGATATCGCAAATTCTTATTGAGTAGTCTTCGCTGAGTGAATATAATGAACCTTTCAATTTCGGCATTCCTTGATTATTAAAGTCTTCTCTCGGCAGCCATATAGATTTATGATGACAGGAATTTTCCTGATTCATTTCCTGCCTATTCGGTGGCAACTTTGCATGCTCTTTATCGTAAGTCCAAGTTTTTCGCTACAAATGACCTTTGTTATTTTGTCCGTAACTTGCGTATGTGTTTCCCTTTCCTGTTATCTTATACCGTAAATAAGTAAGCTATTCCTACGGCTTCTATTCAAGTAGTCAGTTTTAGATAACAGGTGTCATACAGTGGCTTCCAGTTTATTATTAGTTGACCTCATATGCCCTACTTCTGCTTTTCGGTGTTGATAGTTGCCACAGTTAAATTCTATAGAGAATTATACAGTACCAGTAGCACCCACGACGATAATGGAAGAGAGAATACTCTAAAGGAATTCGAAATTCCACAGGTAACGCCGCAAGTGCTAAAGGAAGCCTTGGGAGCTGTGCAAAGGGGGAAGGCAGCTGGGGAGGATCAGGTGACAGCAGATTTGTTGAAGAATGGTGGGCAGATTGTTCTAGAGAAACTGGCCACCCTGTATACGCAATGCCTCATGACCTCGAGCGTACCGGAATCTTGGAAGAACGCTAACATAATCCTAATCCATAAGAAAGGGGACGTCTAAGACTTGAAAAATTATAGACCGATCAGCTTACTGCCAGTTGCCTACAAGCTATTCACTAAGGTAATCGCAAATAGAATCAGGAACACCTTAGACTTCTGTCAAGCAAAGGACCAGGCAGCGTTGCTTAAAGGCTACTCAACAATAGACCATATTCACACTATCGATCAGGTGATTGAGAAATGTGCCGAATTTAACCAGCCGTTAAATACAGCTTTCATTGATTAAGAGAAAGTGTTTGCTTCTGTCAAAACCTCAGCAGTCATCGAGGCATTAGGGAATCAAGCTGTAGACGAGCGGTATGTAAAAATACTGAAAGATATCTATAGCGGTTCCACAGCTACTGCAGTCTTCCATAAAGAAAGCAACAATATCTGAATAAAGAAGGGCTTCAGGCAGCGAGATACGGTCTCTCTCATGCTATTCACAGCGTGTCGGCAGGAGGTATTCAGAGACCTGGATTGGGAAGAATTGGGGATACAAGTTAATGGCGAACCCATTAGTAACTTGCGATTCGCTGATATTGCCTTGCTTAGGAACTCAGGGGACCAATTCCAATGCATGCTCACTGACTTGAAGAGTCAAAACAGAAGAGTGGGTCTAAAAATTCATCTGCAGAAAACTAAAGTAATGTTTAACAGTCTCGGAAGAGAACAGTAATTTGGAATAGGTACCGAGGCACTGCAAGTGGTGTGGGAATACATCTAGTTAGGGCAGGTAGTGACGGCGGATGCGGATTATGAGACGGAAATAATCAGAAGGTTAAGAATGGGCTGGGGTGCGTTTGGCAGGCATTCTCAGATCATGAACAGCAGGTTACCATAAAAGTGTATAATAGCTGTGTCTTACCAGTACTCACCTATGGGGCAGAAACCTGCAGGCTTACGAAAAAGGGTTCTACTTGAATTGAGGACGACGCAACGAGCTATGGAAAGAAGAATTATGGGTGTAACTTTAAGAGATAAGAAAAGAGCAGATTGGGTGAGGGAACAAACGCGAGCTAATGACATCTTAGTTGAAATCAAGAAACAGAAATGGGGGGGGGGGGCATGGGCAGGACATGTAATGTGGAGGGAAGATAACCGATGGTTATTAAGGGTTATGGACTGGATTACAAGGGAAGGGAAGCGTAGCAGGGGGCGGAGATAATTAGGTGGGCGGATGAGATTAAGAACTTAGCCAACTAGTCCTCATCAAGGTCTTATCAAGGTTGCAGTGACGATATGGCCACAATTAGTACATGACCAGGGTTGTTGTAGAAGTATGGGAGAGGCCTTTGTCCTGCAGTGGGCGTAACGAGGCTGATGATGATGAGTTGCCACCATGTCTACCAAATTTTTTATTATCTCGGTCAAACCATCTATTTTTTCCTCAAGCGAGCTCTGTTTTGCAAGAATGTCATTGACAGAGGATGTCGGAGAATTTTAGCAAAATAGGACCTGCCGGAGCATATCGCTTTCAGTCATTTTTGGGCCTGGGTTCCATTCAATATGACCGCATTTTAAAAGATCGTCTTGGGAAAAGAAAGTATGCACAAACACTCTGTATACATAGTTGGCTGGGCAGCAGTAAAAAAAAGAGGCTGTCGCTGCGATAGCAGTAGACAGATAAGTAGTTACTAACCTGCGCAATGAAGCAAAATAGGTTCTTGAGCATTGGTTCTTGAGGTGCTGCTGCCAAGCCGACTGGTTGCAAGCGGCGATGGGAAGTTTCTTTTAAAGGTCATAGTGTCCCCGTGATGTGACGGTACTGTTGACACCGCAGGCCCAGACACGTTGACGGAAGTCATGATGAGGTCGTTGATCACGCAAAGATCAGCTCGTGCTGGATGCTCGAAGCCAATGTCACTTCCTTGGTAAGAAGGAGCTCGAGATAATCCCTCACTGAGATAAAACAGTTGTGCGGGCACCAAGAGCGTCAAAACCTGTGGAATGAAACAAAATAGGTTCTTGAGCATTGGGCCCGAGGTGCTGCTGCCAAGTCCACCGGTTGAAAGCGGCGATGAGAAGCTTCTTGTATAGACCATGGTGTTCCCGTGATGTGACGTTACTGCGGATAGCGCAAGCGCAGACACGTTGCCGGAAGTCATGAAGAGGTCGTTGATCAAGCAAAGATGAGCTCGTGCTGAATGCTCGTAGCCCACGTCATTCGCTTGGTAAGAAGGAGATCGGGAGAATCCCTCACAGAGAAAAAATGGTTGTGCGTGCAGCAAGAGGGTAAAAACCTGCGCAATGAAGCAAAATTGGATCTTGAGCACTGCGCCTGAGGTGCTGCTGCCAAGCCCACTTTAGATGGTGAACCTGTACATCAGCGATTCCTAGAACCTAGAATCAGTACCTAGAACGCAAACGAAATGATTATCGCGATATATTGAAAGGCGGTGCCTTTGCAATTCTTAAAAAATATGCGTTTACAGTTGATACAGAAATGCAAGACTACTTCTTGCTGCGTAAATAGCGTCGCATCATTGAGTTTAAAAGGGCGTAGCGCAATTGGTCAATGCGAATGTGATAAACAATAGAGCAAGTTGATGTAAAGCACACCTGTGGTCTGTGTTACAATGAACCATGCCAGCCCGCTTACCGGGTCCACTCATTCCACCTGGTGGAGGGCCAGGTGGCGGTGCTGGATGGGGCGGCCTGACTCCTGCAGAACCATCTGCATGTGAGGCTCGTATAATGTTCGAAGGTGATGTTTCATTCTTTAGATGGTGGATCAGTACATCAGTGAATCTTAGAATCCAAACGAAACGATTATCGCGATATATGGAAAGGCGTTGTCCTTGCAATTCTGAGAAATTTGCCTTTACCTTTGATACATAATATCAAGACAGTGCTTTTTGGTAAGTAAATTGCTTCGCATCGTTGAGCTTACAAGGGCGTAGCGCAATTCTTCAATGCCAATGTAATGAGCAATACAGTGAGTTCATGTAAAGCAAACATGTGGTCTTCGTCACAATTAGCCATGACACCCCGCTTACCGGGACGACTGATTCCAGGCGGCCGAAGGCCAGGTGGAGGTGCTGGACGGGGCTGCCCGACTACTGCAGCACCACCTGTATATGATGTTTGCATGAGTTTCGAAGGTTATCTATTGATTTAGATGGTGGAGTAATATATCAACGATTCTTAGAACCCAAAAGAAACGATTATCGCGATATATTGAAAGGCGGTGTCTTGGCAATTCTGAGAAATACGCCTTTATCGTTGATAGAAAAATACCGAACAAAAGTATTTCGCGCGGAAATAGCTTCGTATCGTTGAGTTTACAAGGGTTCTGTACAAGTGGTCAACGTGAATCTGATGAGCAATACAGCAACTTGATGTAAAGCACACATGTGGTCTTCGTCACAATGAAGTATGCATTCCCGCTTACCACGACCACTCATTCCAGGTGGTGGAAGGCCAGGTGGAAGTGCCGGACGGGGTGGCCCGACTATGGCAGCACCACCTGCGTATGAAGTTTGTATAAAGTTCGAAGGTAACGTCTCTTGATTTAGAAGGTGGGGCACTACATCAGCGATCCTTAGAACGCAAACGAAATAACTGAGGTTTTTAGCGCAGGAAAAGGGACGAAAGACAGTGGCGAAACGAGGGCACAGCGCTAACTTCCAACAATGATTTTATTCCACAAAGCGGTAGACACATATATATATAGGTAACACCCACAACCGGTACGCATGCGCATATGTACTGATTTTTAGTGAAATGAGACAGCACCGAGACATGTGTAATGGAAAGTTAAGATGATATCAAAGATGAAGACCGACCATGCATAGCTAAAAAATGTTTTTGTAATTGCAAGTCTAAAAGATTAAAATGTAATCTCCAGCAGACCACCCTCTGTGTCACGTTTAAAAAATCGAATTCTTTACTTGAAAGATCTATTGAAGGCGCGCTAACACACGCGCTCCCTAAACTAGCAATCTTTGCCGCTTCAATAATCTCACGTGTTGTTTGCAGTGGGCTTTTTCCTATCACCGTGCACTGTTTATAAATGGGACTGCACCCATGCTTTCTGCAGTGAAAAGCCAGATGCCTCACTCCTCCAGATCGCACATTATTTGCGTGTTCACGCAACCTGCCATTTAGGCACCTTCCCGTTTGGCCGATGTATTTTTTGCCGCACGACAGGGGCAGTTCATACACGATATTGTTCACACAATGAACGTAGCGTTCCTTGTGATTTGTCCGGCAACTGGGCTTCTCAGAACCACAGTAGCTGGCCTTGCACAAGTTGGACAGCTTGATTGGCGCTGAAAAGATGACGCTTACATTTGCGTTATTGCCAATCTTCTTCAGTCTGTGCGAGATATCGTGGATGTACGGTATGATTGCGCGTTTCTGCTTCACTCTCGTATTTTCCCGTGAAGTGGACTCCTCATCCTGTCGTCCGCGTTTTGTGGTCTTTAGGAGACCTTCGGCCACAGCTGTGATGATGTGCTGCGGGAAACCGGCCTGTTTCAGGCGATCCACTTGCGCCATATAACTGGACAAACACTTGTGAAGACATGAGCGGCGAAGAGCATTCATTAGGGTTGACTTTGCAATCCCCCTCTTAACCAACTTAGAGTGGCCTGATGAAAATGGCAGTAGCGGTTTTTTCGCCCTTGGTACACATGTCTCGGTGCTGTCTCATTTGACTAAAAATCAGTACATATGCGCATGCGTACGGTTGCGGGTGTTACCTATATATATATGTGTCTACCGCTTTGTGGAATAAAACCATTGTTCGAAGTTAGCGCTGTGTCCTCGTTTCGCCACTGTCTTTCGTCCCTTTTCGTGCGCTAAAAACCTCAGTTATGGAATACCAACACGCCCTAACCTACGCTCTTGCAAATGAAATGATTATCGCGATATATTGAAAGGCGGTGTCTTGGCAATTCTCAGAAATATGCCTTTACCGTTGATACAGAAATACACTTTCACGTTGATACACAATACACGCTGATACACAATACACTTTCGCGCAGAAATCGATTCGTATCGTTGAGTTTACAAGAGTGCCAACATGTCAACAAGTCAACATTTGTCAACATGAATCTAATGAGCAATACAGCAACTTGATGTAATGTGCGCATATGGTCTGCGCCACAATGAAGCATGCCATCCAGCTTACCGGCAGGCCTGATTCCAGGCGGGGGAAGTCCAGGTGGAGGTGCTTGACGGGGTGGCCCGACCACTGCAGCAGCACCTGCATGTGAAACTCGTATAAAGTTCGAAGGTGATGTCTCTTAATTTAGATAGTGGAACATTACATGATCGATTGCTAGAATGCAAACGAAACGATTATAGTGATATACTGAAATGCAGTGTGTTTTAAATTCTTAGAAAAATGCCTTGACCGTTGATGCACAAATAGCAGGCAATACTCTTTCGAGCGTAAATAGATTCAAATCGTTGAGTTTTCGTGGGCAACTTGATTTAGCTTCAGAATGAAGCATGCCATCCCGCTTACCGGGAGGACTGATCCCAGGAGGTGGATGGGCAGGTGGAGGTGCTGGACGGCGCGGCCCGAGTGCTTGAGCAGCACCTGCATGTGTTGCTCATGTAAAGTTCGAAGGTGGCGTCTCTTCATTTAAATAGTGGAACATTACATCAGCGATTGCTAGAAGCAAACGAAATGATTATCGCGATATACTCAAATGAGGTGTGTTTGCAATTCTTAGAAATATTCGTTTACCGTTGATGCTGAAATACCAGGCAATACTCTGTGCGGCGTAAATAGCTTTGCATCGTTGAGTTTATGAGGGCACAGGCAATTGGTGAATGTGAATCTAATGAGCACACATGTGAAATCTAATGGAAGCTAGTGAAATGCAATGACATGTAGTGAAATCTAATGAAAACACACCTGTGGTCTATTTCACAATGAAGCATGTCCTCCCACTTACCATGATCACTAATTCTAGGTGGTGGAATGCCAGGTGGAGGTGCTGGATGAGGTTTCCCGGCTGCGGCAGCACCACCTGCATGTGAAGCTCGCAGATAATAATAATAATAATAATAATAATAATAATAATAATAATAATCTTTATTTCAGACAACAAGGTCTCGGATGCAAGGGCGAAAGCCAGATGTGTTGTGCCTGACGGGACACAAGCACCCGAATACACACACACAGAGCATGCAGCAAAAGAAAGAACATAATAAAGTACCGTTACATAGACAGCAGAGCTTTATACAAAGAAAAAAGCCGAACAAGGTACAAGCTTTTACAATCTATAAGGAAATTCGTACAAATAAGGAACCCTAGGATCATAAAGAATTCTGTACACACAACCTATTTATTGTTAGAACTGGAAAGGAGGTAAACTTTAACATTCTTTTTGAAAGAGTTCAGGGACACGCATTTCTGAATAAGTTCTATGACCTGTGTATGTCTGTTGAGATGAGTGGGAGTTAAGTATGAAAGCATTTGGGTTCCGTAGTTGGTCCTCACAAGGGGTGTTCTGTAATGGTCGTGCCTTAATTTTGAAGACACATTGCTACTAGAGTGCAATTCAAGATATTTAGAAGGATCGAGCTGATTTCGTTATAGACGTAAGAAAGCAATTTCAACTCATATAAGTGATTTCACTTTTAGAACAGAGTGTTCGAAAGAATACAAACCTGTATGGTCGTTATACGAGAGATTTTCGACATATCGTATCGCTTTTTTCTGTAGTGTTATCAACGTCATAAGATTAGTTGTGGTATTTGTTCCCCATATCAGTATACAATAGTGAAGATGAGAATGTATTATAGTGTAATATAACTGCCATTTCAACCATTTGGGAACCAGGTTTGTAATTTTGTAGAGCACACAGAGTGACCTAGATACTTTGGCATCAATTTTGTTGATATGCTGGGACCAGCTCAAGTGTTCTTCGAAAAGTACACCTAAAAACTTGTAGAAAGAAACACGTTCAAATGCATTGTTTTCAAATGTAAGTTGAAGTTAAGAATCATCACGTTTGTTGCGTGTGTGAAGAAGAAGACGCGTCTCGCGACACAGCCGCATCGCCAACACCCGGCTCGGCTCACGCTGTTGATTGCTGGCGTCTTTTTGGCTTCGGGCTGTCTCGCAGTTCCCGGTCGCTGTGCCTTTGCATTAGGAGCCGCCAATAAACCTCTTGTCAATAGGTGGATGTGCTAAGACTCAAACCCCATCGCTTGAAACCCTGGAGCTGCGGTCAAGAACGCTACCCCCTGCCATGACCGACAGCACATCCAAACGTCACCGACAGCACAATCCGTCACCTGCACCGGCGTTCCACGACGACGCGACCCCAAGACCTTGAGCGGTGCCGACGATGAAGACGTAGAAGACTGGTTCGCGTCATACGAATGGGTGAGCGCGCACAACAAGTGGGATGATCCAGCGAAATTAACCCACGTCATCTTTTATCTGGCTGGTGTTGCCCAACTCTGATTTTACAACCACGAAAGTGACGTACCCATATGGTCAATCTTCAAGACAATCTTTACGTAAGTGTTCGGCCAACCTGCTGTTCGCAAGCTGCGCGCTGAACGCTTGCTCGTCCGATCACAGCAGACGGCAGAATGGTTCACGAGCTACATCGCAGACCTTTGTAAATGAGTGAGCGTCGCAATGTCCGAAGTAGAGCGAATTCACCATATACTTAAAGTCATCGATGACGGCGCATTCCGGATCCTCCTAGCTAGGAATCTGCGCACCTTTTCCGAAGTCGTCAGCCTATGCCAAAGTTACGATGAATTAAGGAAGGAACGCCCTTCGACTCGGTGTGCTCTGCAGAGCGACGACTCGTTGGCGAGCCTTGACAGCATGTACGACCCATCCTCATTCTTTCAGCTGGTCAAGGACTTCGTGCGTGAGGAAGTTGCCCGCCAACTTTCTTAGTCCCCTTCACTCAGGAGCCCACCTCCCGTCTTCCAAACACGCTCCGCACTCTGATTTCCGAAGAGGTTGCTCAAGTTGTCCTGTCCGCACACCACCAGCCGCCTGCAGCCGCGAATTTCAACTCTGCGCTGGCAGTGCAGCCTGTCACCACGCCTCTCGCCTATGCGCAGCCAGTCCTGCCTGTGGCCGCGCCTCTTATGTATGCTCAGGCAGGACGCAGGCCTCCGCCGGCGTCTTTCTCGACCCAGTCCCAACCGGTGCCACCGGAAGCCCATGCTGCATCTTGGACCACATCGAGAGCTAATCCTTCGAGGACGCCTTACAATCGTCCCATCTGCTATTCTTGCTGCACTGCTGGACACGTCGCCCGATATTGCCGCCGTCGCCTTCAAGCGTTCGGCGACGCCTCTCGGCCCTTCCAGTAGGCGAGCCAGCCCTTTCGCCAATACGCGAAAGGGCTCGGTGCCGCTTGGCGTCGCTCGCCATCCCGTCGCCGACGCTCGCTCTCCCCAATGCGTCGGCGACCCGTACCACCTGACCAGGAAAACTGGACGTCGCAGTGCAAGAGGCGAGAACTGTGCCCTATTCGAACTATCTAAGTCCTCGCGCTTGTCCTGGTAACGTGGTCGAAATTTGTGTAGAAGGTGTGCAGCCGTTTCTGTGATAGCCGCCAAACTGCGCCGTTCGCTGCGCAAGGTGACCACGCCGCTTTCTGGACTGTCGCTTCGTACAAGCGCGCAGCAAGTCTCTCCGCACGCAGCCTGTACTGTACGTGTGCTTATTCGCGGCATTGTTTACATCGTCGAGTGTAGTATTCATCCTACCTGCTCGCATGTGGCATCCTTGGATGGGTCTTCTTATCCCGTCATAAAGCCATGATCGACTGCGCGCGCGCCGAAGTTGAATTTTCCCCTTGTGACGCACCCTTGGACGAAGATTGTGACCGCCCTTCTAAACTTACCGTGCGCGAGGACAAAGATATTCCATCTGGCTCCTTCGTCAACGTACCCGTCTCTTGCGATGCAATCCCTGATGCAACGGTCTTCTTCACGCCTTACCACTTCTTCACGAGCCGTAGATCTCTCCCACTACCCTTCGCAACGCTTGACATGGCCGGCAGCAGCAGCAATATGTACTTTTACAATCCCTTCTGTGCGCCTATTACGTTGCTCGTTGGTGAACGCTTTGGCTCCGTGGAACTCCTCGACTCTTCGTTTCTCGTTGACGCCCCCGGAGAGTCTTTTGATGTCGACTTGGGCCAACCATCTTCGATTTCTGCGCTTGAGAAGACGTCAGGGATGCGTTCTCGAGTGCCCTCGCCGATGCCCTCACACCTGCCGCACGCGTCGACCTTCTTGATGTGCTGCACCACTTTAGAAGTTCATTCGACATTTCACAACCTCACCTAGGCCGCACGTCGGAAGTGCAGCACTACATTGACACCGGTTCACATCAGCCGTTGCGTCAACGACCGTACCGCGTCTCTGCCGAAGAGCGTCGTGTCATTACCACCCAAGTCGAAGATATGCTGAGCCGTGACCTTATTCAACCTTCGCACAGTCCGTGGGCATCTCCTGTCGTTCTCGTTCGCAAGAAGGACGGGTCTATTCGCTTTTGCGTCGGCTAGCGTCGGTTAAATCAGGTAGCATGCAAAGACGTCTATCCTTTGCCATGCATCGACGACGCCCTCGACAGTCTTCAGGGAGCAGAATTCTTCTCGTCCCTCGACTTTCGTTCAGGGTACTGGCAGGTCCCGATGGCTGCGGCCGATCGCCAGAAAACCGCATTCATTACGCCAGACGGCTTATATGTGTAAGCCAGGCGAGCAGCAGGTAACAAAAGCACTTTATTCCGAAACGCGGCCGAGTATAGAAAGATCACTGCGACAAGTAGTGGGCGTGTCGCACATGCGCACTTGTTGACTTCTAGGCGTGATATTGCGCTCCAGTACATCTTCCCTTCTTTGGGAAAAAAGAAAAAGCAACATTGATGAACATTTTAATTTGCAAACAAGGATTGCTTTGCGATTTACATTCTGGATGTGGATAACGTTGCGGCTGTTGGCATACCCGTTCACTTCTTCAAAGTGGGACTTGAATTGAGTCTGCTGTGGTACTTGGCGCAGCCTGTCTTGGGGTTTCTGCTTGTGACTTAGCGGGCTGAGCAGCATCTGTGGCCCTGAGATGCTCTCTCGTGCGGCGTAACTGCTGTCCACTGTCTGTAGCCACTACGTACGATCGCGGTGGCCCTGCAGGACCAGTTACCATGGCCGGGGTCCACGTTCTACTGTGTGTGTCGTAGCCGGACACTCTGTTTCCGCTATGAAGGTCACCGAAAATCCGTGTCGTTCTGTTGTAGTAGGAACGCTGTTTATGTCGTATTTCTTGTAGTCGCTGACGAACTGCCTCCGTGGGTATCGTCTTGGGCTCTAGGTGACAGTTGAGAACCGGGAGTTGGCGTCTGGTGTAACGTCCCATGAGCCTTTGAGCTGGCGACTGCAGCTGTTCGTCCCTCGGAGTATTCCGCCACTCGAACAACGTACTGTAAAATTCAAGGGTGGAAAACGGGCATTTGTTTAGGAGATGTTTAGCTTCCTGAACGACACGCTCTGCCAAGCTGTTGTCGCGCGGGTGGTACGGGCTAGAAAAGGTGTGGCTGATATTAAATTGACTTGTGAACGCTTGGAAAGTTTCACTGTTGAAAGGAGAGCCGTTGTCACTGCACAGTTTGGCGGGAATGCCGTGTGTCGCGAAAATTTCTGCACTTGCATGGATTACAGCAGCAGCGGTAGTCCGATAAAGCTTGCGAAACTATAAGGAAAACGAGTAAGAATCTACCACTATGAGGTAATCATTGCCTTCGTGGTGAAAAAGATCGACCTCGACAACCTGCCATGGCAAACTCGGTAGTTCGTGGCTCAGGCAGCCTTGCATTTCTTTTTTGTACTTGTCGCAAACAGCGCATGACTTCGCTGTATCAGAAATGTTGGCGTTCTTGTTTGACCAGTACATTACCTGTCTTGCTCTCGCCTTCATTTTGTCTTCGCCACAATGTGCAGCGTGGGGCAGGCCGAGAACTTTCTTGCGTTTTGATGGAGGAATTACAAGCTTGTTGCATCTGAGAAGCAGCCCATCCTCGACGTGTAGCTCATCACGGTAGCTTCAGTATGGTTTTAAGGCATCCGGCAGCTGCTGCTTGCTTTTGGGCCACTCTGTACTCGGGTAACGGCAGAGTTCGGTCATGAGGGTGTCCTTATCAGTCTCCATATCGCATATCATATTGACCGCAAATAAAGACGTTATTTATGAAACATTTATTTATTTATTTAATAAATAATGTTACCGCCCGTGCTGTTTATGTGTTCTCTCCCTCTGTCCCCGTCTTTATTTGCGGTCAATATGATATGCAGTAAACACCAACTAGGCCAATGTGAAGTTCTTATCAGTCTCCGTTCTGATACTAAGCAGCTGCTGATCTGAAACAGGTAACGAAGAAATAACATTGCCTTGAAATTGCTCTGTTTCCTCCAGCAGCTCTGTTTTGCAAGGAAAGCGCGAAAGTGCGTCGGCCAAAGGAAGTTCCTTTCCCGGTTTGTATATCACGCTGATATGGAATCTTTGAAGCGTGGGCGCATGCGTTGAAGGCGAAGAAGGCAATCGCGAAGTGGTTTCTAGAAAATCGATTCCAGTGGTCGGTAGTCGGATTCTACCGTGACTAGTGCTTGTCCGAGTATGTAGTCCTTGAATTTCATGCAGCCATTAACTATGGCTAGGGTTTCCTTTTCAATTTGTGCATACCGCTGTTGTGTGGCATTTAAGGAGCGGGATGAATAGGTAACGGGGTGGTCATATTGCAAAATGACCGCTCCGACACCGTACTGGCTCGCGTCCACGGTCAGTTTCACTTGCTTGGACTGGTCAAAGTATGCTAGGACTGGTCCTGTGGATAGACTAGCTCGTAACTTTTTGGAAACTGTTTTCCTGCAATTCTGTCCACGTCCCAGCGACGTCCTTCTTAAGTAGCTCCCGAATAGGTGCAGATGTGAGAGACAGGTTTGGGATGAACCGAGATACAAAGTTTATCATTCCGAGGAACACTTAAAGCCCCTTACGGTTCTTCGGTGGTGGAACTTGTATGATGCCTTGAACCCTGTCTGGGTCCAGTGACAGTCCTTCAGCGGTGAGGAGGTGGCCCATGTAACGTGCACTGGCCTGCAAGAATTTGCAGTTCTTTTTATTGAGCTTTAGATTGCGTTCCCTACATTGCTCAAACAAGGCGGTGAGGTTCGTGTCGTGCTCCTGCGTTGTTTTTCCCTAGACCAATATATCGTCCATTACGACGGCTACGCCAGCCAAGCTTCCAACGACCTCTTGCATGGTGCATTGAAAAACATCTGGTGCTGATGTGATGCCGAATGGCATACGCAGAAATCTATTCCTTCCGAACGGCGTGCTCATGGTGCAAACGCGCGAACTTTTTTCGTCGTGGGTTATTTGCCAGAACCCTGGCGCGGCTTCGAGAGTGGAAAAATGTTTGGCTCCTTGCAGCCGCGGCGGTACGTCTTCCAATGTAGGCATATGGTAATGCTCCCGGAAAATCACCTTGTTTAAGTCGGAAGGATCCAAGCACATGCGTACCTTATCCTTTTTCAGTACTACGACCATATAACTAGACCAGGAACAATGACGCAATGCAATGCGATGACGCCATCGCGTTCCATCTTGTCGAGCTTCGCTTTCACGGGCTCTTGGAGGGCGACGGGAATTCTCCTCACTGGTTTTATGGTTGGTCGTACATCGGGCTTCAGCTGCAGGCGATAGGCGATGCCCGCAAGGTGTCCTAGACCCTGGAAGATTTCTTCAAAGCCAGAGAAGAGGATCTCGGACACTTCGTTGACGGCATCTATGCGTTTTATCAGGCCCAGTTTCTCAGCGACGTGTCCGCTTAATGTAACTGATAGATCTTGGAGAACAATGAAAAACGCAACCTCGGTGCTTCGAGTCTTATTAGAGACGAGCAAGTTTATCTTTCCGATTGCTTGTTCTGTGCGGCCGAAAAACGTACGCAAGGTTGCGTAACAGTTCTGCGCTGGCGCCGCGGATAACTTTCGAAAGACCGTTTCTGGCATAACACAACAGTTCGCTCCTGTGTCTATCATACATTTGGTCATGATACCAGCCATATTTAACACAGACACCCAGTGCTCGTCACTCGCAACCGCTTGAAGTTCCAGCGGTTGAAGAAAGTATGCCTCGCCGCCAGCCTCATCTTCGTCGCCAGTCATTTCCACCTGTCACACGCGTCATCTTTCTGGCCTCGTTTTCGAGCTTCGTGTGCGGCATACACTACCAGAATGGTTTCGGCCATTACAATTTTTGCAATACCTCCCTATTGCTGGACATCTTGCCGCTTTTTGATGTTTGAAGCTGCATTTCGGGCAGGTGGCAGTTTTTGCTTTTACAGCGTCAATGCTCATTTCCGATACAAAGGAACTGCTGTCGCCCTGGTTGCCTCGGATTTCAGCGACCTGTTCTTTGTTCTCTTCTTTAGTACGGCCAATCTCAACCGTTTTTGCGCAGTTGGGATTTTCAGAAATAAGTTTGTGCTGCAGTTCTTTGTCTCTTATGCCAAGGATTATTCTGCTGCGTGGAAGTCTATCTTCAATCTCGCCAAATCCACACTGCGCAGCTAGAGTCTTCAGTTCTGTGAGCCATTCGTTAACTGACTCGCCCTCGCGCTGGTTCCTCGAACCAAACCGAAACTCGTTGTAGGTGAGATTTGTAACTGGTCTGCAATGTTGTTCGAACTTCTGCATTAAAGCTTTCCGATCATTCTTCTGCTCTTCGTTTTCAAACTTGAAGGTGTGGTAAACACGCCTTGCATCTTCACCGATAGTCATGAAAAATGTAGCGGTCTGAACATCCTTGGGCTGTAGACTCAGCCTTTTCGCTGTTTCAAAAAGTTCGAACTCACTTTTCCAAATCTTCCAGTTGTGGAAAATGTGGACAGTAACGTCAAGCGGCTTGGGCGATGGTAGCAGAGTCTAAGTCATCGTCGTGGCTCGTGGTTGTCGTTCCGGATGAACCCTTGTCTCCTACGTGGGAATTAATACTGCTGTATTGCTGCTGTTAAGCTGTGATCCTACGGAAAAACTTGCCGCATGGGCAGGAACTAACTGCCGATCCTACTTCTGACACCATGTAAGCCAGACGATTAGCAGGTAACAAAAGCTCTTTATTCCGAAACGCCGCCGAGTATATAAGGAGCACTGCGATGAATAGTGGGCGTGTTGAACATGCGCACTGGTTGACTTGCAGACACGATATTGCGCTCCAGTACAATATGAATTTAACGTGATGCCTTTCAGGCTTTGTAACGCCTCGGCCACCTTTGAATGACTCATGGACATTACGCTGCGTGGCCTCAAGTGATCTATATGTCTTTGTTACCTGGACGATGTCGTGGTTTTCTCGCCTCATTTTCCGACTCACCTGCTCCGCCTGAGACTTGTTTTGACCTGTCTAACGAACGCCGGCCTCCAACTCAACCTCAAGAAGTGCCGCTTCGCCGCGCGAGAGGTCACCATTTTATGCCATGTTGTGTACATGCAGGGCGTTCTACCCGATCCTGCAGAGCGTCGAGCAGTCGCTCAGTTTCCGAAGCCTCCGACCATCAAAGAACTTCGAAGCTTTGTGGGCCTATGCTCATACTTCCGGCGCTTTGTTCGGAATTTGGCATCGATCATGGCGACATTGACTCAGCTTCTGCGATGTGACGCCACCCTCTCCTCCTGATTCCTTGCATGTGACTCCGCCTTTGCTACGCTGCGTCGTCTTCTCACCTCCCCCCCTATTCTTCACCATTTCGACCAATCAGCTGCAACTGAGGTGCATACAGATGCCAGCGGGGTCGGTCTCGGCGCCGTCTTCGCACAACGAAATACCCGGCTACCTCGAATACGTAGTCGCCTATGCGAGTCGCATGCTGACGAAGCCAGAGGCGAATTACAGCGTGACCGAAAAAGAGTTATTGGCCTTAGTATGGGCACTTGGCAAGTACCGCCCATACCTGTACGGGCGCCCATTTGATTTGGTCACAGATCACCATGCGCTTTGTTGGCTCGCCAAGGTCCAAGATCCCACTGGCCGCCTAGGCCGTTGCACACTGCTCATCCAGGAGTACGATATTCGCGTCGTTTACCGCAGCGGACGCGCTCACAGACGCCGACGCCCTGTCTCGTTCAACTTTACCTCCAGATTCGGCCTGCGGAAGAACTTCCGCACACCGTGTCACCTCTCGACATGGACTCCTTTGCTACCGCGCAACGTCATGACCCGTGGATGACTTTTCTTTTCGACTATCTATCTGGATCATCGACCATCCCTGTAACCCGAAATTTCCGACGCCAAGCAGTTCATTTCGCCCATTGTTACCAGCTGCTCCACCGACGCAATTACACTCCTGAAGGCCTTCGGTGGCTTCTGGAGATTCCCCGCAGTTTAAGGTCACAAATATGTGCCTCTTTCCACAACGATCCGCAGTGTGGCCATGCTGGAGTCTTCAAGACGTACGAACGAATTCGCCACCCCTACTACTGGCGCAGCACCGAACAAACTACTAAAGTTTGTTCGGTGCTGTCTTGAGTGTCAACACCACAAATCACCACTTTTACGCCCGTCAGTTGCCTTGCAGCCGCTCCCGTGCCCTACCACACCCTTCGATCGCGTCGGCATCGACCTATACGGCCCGCTTCCCAGATGGCAATCAGTGGGTCGTAGTTGCCGTTGACTATTTGACACGCTACGCCGCAACTGCTGCTTTACCAAGTGCTACAGCGCGGGATGTAGCCTTTCTCGTCCTACATCGCTTCGTGCTTCGACACGGCGCACCTCGAGAACTCCTCAGTGATCGAGGAGTGGGCTCGGCGACTGCGCATCTGCATAGCTCGCTAAACCTTTTGCTCTTGCAATCCAGATCGTCACCTTCGCTACCGTGCATTTCCTGCTGCCTACGATAACCGCTGCTGCTACGTTAGCTTCGTCGAGGTGCGTGGTCGACTCCCAAGGAAACGAGCCAGCCAACATCCAGGTTTTCCGTACCAGCGATGCGTCATACCCGGACATCCAACAGAAGAAGTGGCGGCCTGTGGTCCTCAGTCGGGGGTGGCAAATCCCCATGGTCAGCAACAGCAACGCAAATCCCCATCGTCATAATCCCCATAAACTGGGGGCGGCCGTCGACACAGCTTTGTGGGCTCGGCGACTGCGCATCTGCATAGCTCGCTAAACCTTTTGCTCTTGCAATGCAGGTTAGTCAACCATATGCTCTCTTTGCTAAAAAATCTAGCAATTATTTCCTGATGCAGCTGCCGAGCCCGCACTGCTGAGCCGCCATTGCTGTCGAATGTGCTCATATTATTCATGCCTTGCTGATTTTTGCCGGTGATGTGCAAACAAACCCAGGTCCTAACATTCCTGAAAACCTACTAACCGAATTGCGAAAACTAACCACCTGTCAGAACCAGCTGATCACTGAAATTCATGGTCTTAAGTCGCAACTTACTTCTACCGATAAAGCAATTACTGATCTAAGCAAACGAATGAATGATCTTGAGAGTCACTACCAGACGCTCTTGCCCATTCGAAACGAAGTGGATGCGATGCGCACCATGACTGAACAGGCTATTTATCGCATTTTCGAGCTCGAAGCACGTATCGACGATGCCGAAAATCGCTCACGGCGGGACAACCTAATTTTTTACGGCATTCCTGACCCTTCCAGCTCGGAAACCACTGCCGACTCCGAAAGATTGATTGTGGAACTTTGCCGCGATAGGGTGCAACTAACCATCGACCCAAAAGAAATAGAACGTGGACATCGCATTGGTCATCACTCTCCCAATCACTGTCGCCCCCTCATAGCAAAATTTACTTTCCATAAAACCAACGTTAACATCCTTTCGAGTGGCCGAAAGCTTAAGGGCACTGACTACAGTATTAGCGAGGACTTTTCGCGATCAGTGCGAAATTCCCGAAAACATCTCGTTGCTTAAGCAAAAGGTAAAGGCGTTCCGTTTTCACTCCGCTTTAAGACTTTGTTCATCGGTTCAAGAAGATACACCTTTGATGCCGCCTCGAGTAGTGTCAAAGAGTTGTCATAGCAACTACATCGCCCCAAACAGAAAAATAACATAACACCGACTGGCTCCAGAGATAGCGCTTCGCTTTCTATAATATACCCGAACGTGCGCAGTTTCCTCCCAAAGCGTGAATTGGTGTCGAACATAGTTTCATCTGCCAGTGGCAACATACTATTACTAACTGAGACATGGCTGAGCAGCGCCGTTACTGATAGCGAAGTTCTAGCCGACCTGCTCGGTTTCTGCCTCTATCGGAAAGACCGTGCAGGAGCCCGTGGTGGTGGTGTGCTAGTCCCTGTTCGTGAGCAGTTGCCATGCTCGCTAATTAACGTCACATCAGATCTTGAGATGTTATGGGTCATAATGCATACCTATCCAAAAAAAGTGCTGCTTGGTATCTGTTACAGACCGCCCAGTGCTACTTCTGATTTGTGCCATCAACTTAACAACGTCATAAGCGAACTGGTAACCACCCACCGAAACGCGCAAATCCTGCTCTTCGGTGACTTTAACTTCCCACAAATAGACTGGCGTACCATACAATCATTCTCGGTATCCGGACACACAGAGGCCAAAAATTTGCTTGATTTCTGCCTTAACTTTAACCTTTCCCAGCTAGTAACGGAACCAACCCGGATTTCGCAGCAAACAGCTAACGTCCTCGATCTCATACTAACCGACCACCCTGACAGCCTTTGATCCATTTCTTATTTACCTGAGATCAGTGATCACAAAGTCATCCATGCCACTTTTTCGTTAAATTTGTTGACACGGGATACCTTTAAGAAAACAATATGTCTATACGACAAAGGAAATTACGGAGCTATAAGAGCTATAACTGAAGCTATGAATACATTCTTCCCTATATTCGAATCAACTTTTCAAGACCATTCCGTTAACAGCAATTGGACGCGCTTCAAGAACAAACTAAGTGATCTTGCACATCAATTCATTCCTAAAGTCACCTTTCGTTCTTATCGGCAAAAACCATGGTTCACAAAGGCCTTAAAGCGCCTAGAAATAAAAAAAAGCGTCTGTATCGCGCCGCCAAACAGAGAGGACGCCCATGCGCATGGGATAAATATTATGAAGCCGAACAGAGCTACGTCGACGCACTGCGTCACGCTAGACACTCCTTTTATCACAATTATCTACCAAACCTATTAATCAATAACCCGAGGCAATTTTGGAGAGTTATAAACGATAGCGAAACGTGCACTATTAAGATAACCAATCGAACGAAATTATTAATGATTCCGATTGCGCCGACGTGTTCAATTCGGCCTTTGCTTCTGTGTTCACAAACGAATCTAATGCGCTTCCCATTTCGTCATCGCTTAGTATAAACCCGTCAATGCCAGCCATTGCTTTCAATGTTGACGGTATTTGTGCGATCATTGACAAAATCAAGTGTTAATCATAGCCCGCACCGAACATATCTTATCACCTCACTTGAATCTGTTCAGAACCGCGCTACTAGGTTCATTCACTCACAATATCCATATGATGTCAGTATTTCCGCACTTAAAACACAATCCGGACTAACATTACTATCTAATCGCCGACGCACTGCTAGTCTTGAGCTCTATCACAAGTTCTTTTTCAGTACCCTTCATCATGCGCCATACATCGTTCCTGCGGCACGCATCTCTCACCGCACCAGTCATCCACAGCAAGTCGCACGCCCGCATGCCCGAACCACTCATTTTTCCGCTTCATTCATTCCTCGAGCAACTAAAGACTGGAATGGCCTTCCTGCTGACATTGTTAGCATCACTTGCCTGTCTTCATTCCTACAGCGTGTGATTGATCACATTGAATATAACTTATGAAGTGTACCAAATGTGGAACTTATGTTAAACCCACCCCTTATGTAATACCCCCTCCGGGGGTCTTTAAGGACAATAAACTGAACTGAACTGAAACTGAAGTGCTACAGCGCGGGATGTAGCCTTTCTCGTCCTACATCGCTTCGTGCTTCGACACGGTGCACCTCGAGAACTCCTCAGTGATCGAGGTCGCACCTTCCTCTCCGAAGTCGTCGAAAGTTTGATTTCGGAATGCCATATTATTCTTTGAACAAGCTCGGCATACCATCCCCAGAATAACGGGCTCACAGAGTGATTTAACCGCAGACTTGGTAGCTCAATTGGTAGAGCATCTCACGCGAAATGCGAAGGTTGTGGGTTCCGTTCCCACCTGAACAAAAAAAAAAGCTGCAGCGGTGGCGTAGAGGTAGAACACCCGCCTCGCGTGCAAGACGTCCGTGGTTCGAATCCCAGTGCCGCGCAATTTTCCAGCGGATTAAAAAAAAATCCGCGTCTTGATGAAATTGCATAAACAGGCCTGGAGTGTGGCCTGATCCTGGTGACAAGAACCGGTAACGCACTCCCTCAACAAAGCAGGATTGGCCATACTGGTGCAGTACTTGGCCACAACCTCCTATATGAACACAAAAATCAAACCCCGGCCCTGCGAAGTCCACAGCAGCTGCGAAGCAACTGACCACGGCGGCGGTCAGACCTGCGACGCTGCAGAGGGTGCTAAGAATCGCCGGCTCCGGACAGGCCGCCATTGGAATATGAACATGGCAACGTTTAACGCTAGAACGTTATCTAGTGAGGCGAGTCTAGCAGTACTATTGGAGGAATTAGAGGGCAGTAAATGGGATAGAATTGGGCTAAGTGAAGTTAGGAGGCCAAAAGAAGCATATACAGTGCTAAAAAGTGGGCACGTCCTGTGCTACCGGGGCTTAGCGGAGAGACGAGAACTAGGAGCCGGATTCCTGATTAATAAGAACATAGCTGGTAACATACAGGAATTCTATAGCATTAACGAGAGGGTGGCAGGTCTCGCTGTGAAACTTAATAAGAGGTACAAAATCAAGGTTGTACAGGTTTACGCCCCTACATCCACTCATGATGACCGCGAAGCCGAAAGCTTCTATGAAGGCGTGGAATTCCGCGATGGGTAGAGTCAAAACAATATACAGTATACTGAAGTTCAGTGTTTGACGGAAGCCCGTCTGGTCGGGATGAAACATGGTTAAAAGGTTAACAAAAACCCGGGGCACTTCGCCGACCAAATAAAGATTTAAAAGAAAAGAAGACGTTTCGGCTCCCACACGGGAGCCTTGTTCACAGGTAAAATAAACAAAAGTGCTCGAGCAGCTCGCTTCAATAGTCTAGAACACGTGACGCAGGCAGCGCGCATACACTGACGGCTCACACACAGGACGCTACTTGCATTTCGGCTCCTTGCAACCTGCTTCTCACAAAAGGGCAGTGGTTTCGACGCTTCTACGACGCGCGGAGAAAATCTGCACGAGACAAGAAGACTACGCAGCCGACGTAAGCGTGGTACGGCGGGAACTATCAGCCTGTGGTTACCCGTGCTCTTTCTTAAATGCTGTCGAACGACAAATGGTACGTCCACAGTTACCCCATGCTGCCTCTAGTCAAAAGCGCGCCGGAATACCCTATATCCCATGCACGAGTGAAGCTCTAAGCCGTATTCTGCGTTCATACAATGTTCAAGTGGCACACATTCCAAACCAGAAACTACGGCAATCACTCGTCAATGTTAAGGACAAATTACCAAAAGAGAAATTCCCAGGTGTTGTGTACGTTGTCCCATGCGCGGATTGCGACTACGTGTATATTGGCGAAACTGGTGACTTTGAAAGGCGTCTTAAACAGCACAATTATGACGTCAAAAAAGAAAATGTGAAATCCAGTGCCTTGGCTGAGCATGCCACTTCAAGCGGCCACGCAATCGACTGGGGGAAGGCACGTGTCCTTGCCAGGGAAAAGGGGCTATCTCGACGCCTTTATCTTGAGTCCCTCATGATCGAGACTACGCCACACACTCTGAACAGGAGCGATGGTAATC
Organism: Dermacentor variabilis; assembly: GCF_050947875.1. NCBI lineage: Eukaryota > Metazoa > Arthropoda > Arachnida > Ixodida > Ixodidae > Dermacentor > Dermacentor variabilis. The sequence goes on from NC_134571.1 coordinate 237,845,430, forward strand.
TGCCGTCAGTGTATGCGCGCTGCCTGCGTCACGTGTTCAAGACTATTTAAGCGAGCTGCTCGAGCACTTTTGTTTATTTTACCTGTGAACAAGGCTCCCGTGTGGGAGCCGAAACGTCTTCTTTTCTTTTAAATCTTTATTTGGTCGGCGAAGTGCCCCGGGTTTTTGTTAACCTTTTAACCATATACAGTATACTGATGGGCGACTTCAATGCCAAAGTAGGCAAGAAGCAGGCTGGAGACAAGGCAGTGGGGGAATATGGCATGGGCACTAGGAATAGCAGGGGAGAGTTATTAGTAGAGTTTGCGGGTCATAATAATATGCGGATAATGACTAACTTCTTCCGCAAGCGAGATAGGCGAAAGTGGACGTGCAGGAGCCCGAACGGCGAAACTAGAAATGAAATAGACTTCCTACTCTGCGCTAACCCTGGCATCATAGAAGATGTGGACGTGCTCGGCAAGGTGCGCTGCAGTGACCACAGGAAATTAAAAACTCGAATTAGCCTATACATGAGGAGGGAACAGAAGAAACTGGTACATAAGAAGCCGATCAATGAGTTAGCGGTAAGAGGGAAAATAGACGAATTCCGGATCAAGCTACAGAACAGCTATTCGGCTTTGACTCAGGAAGAGGACCTTAGTGTTGAAGCAATGAACGACAATCATGTGGGCATCATTAAGGAGTTGCAATAGAAGTTGGTGGTAACCCCGTTAGACAGGATACCAGTAAGCTATCGCAGGAGACGAAAGATCTGATCAAGAAACACCAATGTATGAAAGTCTCTAACCCTACAGCTAGAATAGAACTGGCAGAACTTTCGAAGTTAATCAACAAGCTTGAGACAGCTGATATAAGGAAGCATAATATGGATAGAATTGAACATGCTCTCAGGAACAGAGGAAGGCTAAAAGCAGTGAAGAAAAAACTAGGAATTGGCAAGAATCTGATGTATGCGTTAAGAGACAGAGCAGGCAATATCATTACTAATATGGATGAGATAGTTCAAGTGGCTATAGTTCTACAGAGATTTATACAGTACCAGTGGCACCCACGACGATAATGGAGGAGAGAATAGTCTAGAGGAACTCGAAATCCCACAGGTAACACCGGAAGAAGTAAAGAAAGCCTTGGGAGCTATGCAGAGGGGGAGGCAGCTGGGGAGGATCAGGTAACAATAGATTTGTTGATGGATGGTGGGCAGATTGTTCTAGAGAAACTGGCCACCCTGTATACACAATGTCTCATGACTTCGAGCGTACCGGAATCATTGAAAAACGCTAACATAATCCTAATCCATAAGAAAGGGGACGCCAAAGACTTGAAAAATTATAGACCGATCAGTTTACTGTCCGTTGCCTAAAAAGTATTTACTAAGGTAATTGCAGATAGAATCAGGAACACCTTAGACTTCCGTCAACGAAAGGACCAGGCAGGATTCCGTAAAGGTTACTCAACAATAGACCATATTCACACTATCAATCAGGTGATAGAAAAACGTGCGGAATATAACCAATCTTTATATATAGCTTTCATTGATTACGAGAAAGCGTTTGATTCAGTAGAAACCTCAGCAGTCATGGAGGCACAGCGGAATCAGGGTGTAGACGAGCCGTATGTAAAAATACTAAAAGACATCTATAGCGGCTCCACAGCCACCGTAGTCCTCCGTAAAGAAAGCAACAAAATCCCAATAAAGAAAGGCGTCAGGCAGGGAGATACGATCTCTCCGATGCTATTCACAGCGTGTTTACAGGAGGTATTCAGAGACCTGGATTGGGAAGAATTTGGGATAAGAGTTAATGGAGAATACCTTAGTAGCTTGCGATTCGCTGATGATATTGCCTTGCTTAGTAACTCAGGGGACCAACTGCAATGCATACTCACTGACCTGGAGAGGCAAAGCAGAAGGGTGGGTCTAAAAATTAATCTGCAGAAAACTAAAGTATTGTTTAACAGTCTCGGAAGGGAACAGCAGTTTACAATAGGTGTTGAGGCACTGGAAGTGGTAAGGGAATACATCTACTTAGGACAGGAAGTGACTGCGGATCCGGATAATGAGACTGAAATAATCAGAAGAATAACAATGGGCTTGGGTGCGTTTGGCAGGCATTCTCAGATCATGAACAGCAGGTTGCCATTATCCCTCAAGAGAAAAGTTTATAACAGCTGTGTCTTACCAGTACTCACGTACGGGGCAGAAACCTGGAGGCTTACGGAAAGGGATCTACTTAAATTGAGGACGATGCAACGAGCTATGGAAAGAAGAATGACGTGTGTAACGTTAAGGAATAAGAAAAGAGCTGATTGCACGAGGGAACGAACGCGAGTTAATGACATCTCATTTGAAACCAAGAAAAACAAATGGACATAGGCAGGACACGTAATGAGGAGGGAAGATAACCGATGGTCATTCAGAGGGACGGAATGGATTCCAAGGGAAGGAAAGCGTAGCAGAGGGCGGGAGAAAGTTAGGTGGGCGGATGAGAATGAGAAGTTTGCAGGGACAACTTGGCCACAATTAGCACATGACCGGGGTAGTTGGTGAAGTATGGGAGAGGCTTTTGCCCTGCAGTGGGCATAACCAGGCTGGTGATGATGGCGATATCCTCTCCATGTACGTGGCATCTGATCATGGTGCGTACAGCACCGCGATCCAGGCCACTACGGGATTTTCACCTTTCTTCCTCCTGTATGGCCGCGAGCATACAAATACTATCGGCACGCTCCTTCCATACCGTCCTTACGCTTCCGAGTGTCTACCTGTGTCCGACGTCGCCCGACAAGCTGAAGAATGCCGCCAGCTAGCGCGCTCTTTTACGGCAGAGCAACAGCAGCGCCAGAAAGAAAACCGCACCGACAAACTTCCAAACACCACCTACGCTCCAGGCATTCTTGTGTGGTTGTCTGTCCCTTTCGAAACACCGGGGCTTTCCTGGAAACTCGTTCCAAATTCGCAGGGCCTTACCGACTCTTGGAGCAATCATCTCCGGTGAATTTTCTCATTGAGCCACTGTCACCACCTGAAGACTTACGCCGGCGTGGACGTAACATGGTTCAGGTCTCGCGTCTCAAGCCCTACCACGACCCTCTGCCTCCCGATTCTTAAGGTGCCAGGATGGCTCTTTTTGTCCGGTGGGAGATTGTGAAGAAGAAGACGCGTATCGAGGCACAGCCGCATCGCCAACGCCTGGCTCGGCTCGCGCTGTTGATTGCTGGCGTCTTTTTGGACAGGGCTTCGGGCTGTCTCGCCGTTCCCGGTCGCTGTGTCTTTGCATTAGGAGCAGCCAATAAACCTCTTCTCACGTGCTTTAAGTACAATCCCCTTTGTTTTATTTACATTTAATTCGAGTTTATTTAAGTTCAACCATAATCATAATTCTCCTAACCATGCATTAGCCTCGACATGAATATTATCGAGATGCATGCCAGAAAAAAACACATTGTTATCGTCTGCATAAATAATTATTGCAGGAGTTCTGGGGATGGCTACTGAACACAAGTACGTGTTTCCAAGGCAAAAACAGAGGAGCCTCTTGAGGTCGGGAACATGAATGGGTGACCTGTCTGGCAAAGTACTGTCAGATTCCAGAGCAGAAGTGCATACTTCCACAGCCATGCCAGTCGGAATTGAGGTAAACAGCGACACCACGTCGAAAGGCAGAACGACGTACTTCTGTACGACGTACAGAAGTACGTCGAACGCGTACTTCTGTTTCGACAAGGTCTTCTACAGGCAATTCCACGGTACGGCAGTGGGTACATCTGTCTCTGTTGCTGCTGCCAATCGTACGATTGAATGTTTGGAAAGGCGTGCTCTCGCGTCCTTCAGTACTAGTCCAAAAGCTTTTCTGCACTGTGTGGACGACTGTTTTTGTCTGATTCGGCGCAGCGCTTTGGATTCGTTCACTGTGCACCTAAATAGTCAGGAAAAAGCCGTCCAATTCACAGGTGAGACAGAGGTGGACAGCAGACTCCCCTTTTTAGACGTACCTGTCACCAGACGCGATGGACGGCTCTTGTTCAGCGTATACCGTAAGGACACAAACACTGGCCGCTACCTGAACTTTCAATCCGTTCATCCTGACGCTCAGAAAAGGTCTGTTGCTGCCTCACTGCTCAACCGTACGAACCGCATTTGCATCACAGCAGAAAGTCGTTCCACTGACTTGGACCACGTGCGAGGTGATCTCTGGGCAAGCGGCTATCCCACATCTTATTGAGCGCTGTGGAATGCCGTCTGTCCAATCCAGCTCGTCCGGCTACTCCCCGACCTAGAAAGTGTGCTGCCATACCTTACGTTTCAGGGATAAGCGAAACCTTATCTCGCATTCTACGCAGTTATGCCATTGAAGTGGCGCACGTGCCCGTGTGTAAGCTGAGGCAAGCACTCGCTGGCGGTAAGGAAAGGCTTCCGAGAGAATCGTTTACCGGCGTGGTCTATAAGATAGAGTGCGCACATTACGACTACGCATACATCGGTGAATCGGGCAACTTCACACAGAGACTGAGGCAGCATCAGAAAGATGTCGAAAAGAAACGTACAGTTTCGAATGCCCTTGCCGAGCACACGGATGCAACGGGCCACAAGATTGATTGGGATTGCTCGAGAGTTGTCGGCCAAGAAATAAACCTGAAATCGCGGCTGTATTTGGAATCGCTGGAGATAAAAAAAACAAGTCACACGCTCAATCGAAATGAAGGAACCCTCCCCCCGTCATACACGCGCTGCTTACGTCACGTTCTGAAGTATATATAAGCTTCCATGAACCTTCCGTCATCCCATTGTGAACAAGGCTTCCGTAGGGAACCCAAACCGTCTTTTAGATTTTTTTTCATTTTGTAGCACTTCTGTTGTTCGATGTCCATCGTTTTATTACTTCAAACATGTATACTGCACGCGACCGGAAAGATAACTACGAGTCAGATTTATGGCAACTCGTCGAATGGCATAAAACGGTAGGTTATAAAATAAAATATCATGTTTAATAGAATCAAATGTCTTTTTGAAATCTAAGAAAAGTCTGACTGTGAATTGTTTCTCATCAATATTAGAAAGTATTTTTTCCTTTATACTATGTAGTGCCATTTACGTTGACTTCAAAATCAAATCAAAATCAAAATCATGTTTATTTTTCCAAAGAACTTTGGAAGGAGGCCCGAACAAAAAGTGGAAGCTAGTCCACTTGACGGGGGTTCGGGCCCCCTTTTACAAGGCACAGCGAAGGTGACAAGTCGACAAATAAACAATAGACTCAATTATACATAACAAAATAATAACTAGTTTACAATAGCACAGGCGTACAAATGAGAAGAAAACAATCTTAACAACATATAAGTGAATTTTACATTTTCTTATAAAGTTGTTATTCGACATGTACAAAAAAGTTGCGGAGTCTTGTTCTATTACTATTTTTTATCGTTAATGTCTGTTTGTGTAGATAATTTATTAGCATAGGAAGAGAACAGCGAAGCATTTGCTCCCCGTAGGATGTTCTCGAAAATGGTATTTGCCAGGGTTCCGTGCTACGAGTGTCATGTATCGGCGTTCGAATTGTCAGGTCTGCAAGGGAAGCTAATAAATTTCCAGGTTTGTTGATGCTTTGTTTATATCTTATCACCAGATGATACGAGTAAAGATTGTGAGTAGAAGCTAAATTAAAACGATGAAAAAGTGGTTTAGTATGAGCGTGGTAATCTACATTGGCTATATGTCGAAGAGCTTTCTTTTGGAGTACGAATATGCGATTTAAGTTCGTTGTTGTGGTTTTCCCCCAGACAAGGATACAGTAATTAAGATGAGAAAGGAACAGAGCATTGTAAATTTTTAGTTTAACCTCTTGTGGTAAAAAGAATCGAAATTTTGCTAAAATACCAACAGACTTTGCAATACGGGTAATAACGTGATTGATGTGCAGATCCCAGGACATGTTTTTATGAAAATGGACACCAAGTGCCTTAACAGAGTCCCCAACTTCTACAATGTCATTACCGAGGAGAAGATTACCTTCTAGCACAGCACGTGATTGTTTGGGTGAAAACAGGATTGCCTTTGTTTTATTAACGTTTATCTCCAATGAATTTAGCTTGCTCCAGGAGTTCAATTTGTCAAGGCAATCGTTTATATGGAGGTGAAGTGTCGATTGTTAGAGTTTCGGAACAGTAGTGTCGTGTCATCCGCATAAATAAGAAATGTCGGTTTCGCGCTTATCTTAATTATGTCGTTAATGTAAAAGTAAAACAGAAGGGGACCAAGGATGCTCCCTTGGGGAACACCAGCATTCACATTTTTAAATGAGGAAAGAGAATCACCTATCACTACGGCTTGTTTACGAAATTTTTGGTGAGACGTTAGAAGTCGTAGGGGTGTGCCTCGTATACCATACAGCTCGAGTTTTTTTAGCAACGTTATGTGGTTCAGGCGATCGAAGGCCTTTGAAAAATCTATATATATACCAGCTATAAATTCCTTCTCTTCAAAAGCTTTTAAAATTATTTCCTTTTGGTTTAATAAAGCGAGTTCTGCCGATCTGCCCTTACGAAAGCCGTATTGAGCGTTAGTTATTAAGTTGAAGTTAGAGGCGAAATTTTCTATTCTACCATGTGTTATTTTTCTAGTGCTTTTGAGAACACTGAAAGAATGGAAATAGGGCGATAGTTAGAAAACTGGTTTTTATCACCTCCTTTGCGAATAACAATTACTTTAGACAGCTTCATCCGCTCGGGGAAATTTCCAGTAATAATCGTTTGGTTATAAATATGTGCGAGTGGTGCTGCAATTATATCAATGGTGTACTTAACAGGTTTTAATTGTAGGTTATCCAGATCGCAGACATTACTATTTTTAAGCAGGTTAAATGTCATTTTAACCTCATGCACACTCGTACGGTTCAGATATATACTATTTTTATTACTCTGGATTTGATTAACAGCCTCAGGATAGTGGTACGTGTTCACTAGATTGACAAAAAAATCATTGAATGCTTCAGCCAATTGGCTGCCCTTTAAAACCAGACCATTTACGCTCATCTCTTGAGCACTTTGAGCCGCAGGTGAACGATTCAATAATTCATTTATCCTTTTCCATACTACATCTGCCTTTGCATTACATTCCAAATTGAAAGATGTTAATAGGTACTCCCTTTTGGCATTACGAAGAAAGGCGGTTGTATTGTTTCTATGTTGCCTAAATTGTTTCCAGTCATCAGGGTTTCTCGTGTCTTTCTTTTTTATCAGTATAAGGCAGAAGTTCGAAATCCAAGGTTTCCGCGATCGGCTGGATTTTTTTATAGTAATTAAAGGAAAAGACTCATGGTAGGCTTCCTTAAACAAACGTAAGAATGTATCATACGCTTCATCAACTGTTTCTGCGTGATGTATAGGTTCCCAATCTATCGTTTTTAGCTTAGAGCGAAATGTTTCAAGCGTGATTCGATTAATGTTTTGAATTTTCCGATTATCTGAATGTTGTGTGAGAATCTTATGGTGCGGCAACCTAATAAGCAGAAATATAGGTAAGCGATCGCTAATATGGGAGGCGAGAACACCACCTATATTATCATGCGGTGCTAAATTGGTAATGAATAGATCGAATAATGTGCTTGTGGCCGATGTAATGCGTGTTGCCGTGTTAACCGTGCAGTGAAAACCATTCGAATCTAAAAGCGTCTGGAACGTGTGCCGTGGGGTGGATGCGTCCAACATGTTAATATTAAAATCTCCACCAAGGACATGTGTCAGTTCATTTTGGTTTACATACATGAACAGATCTTCAAGGTAGGCAAAGAAATTGAGTAAATTCCCATCAGGCGGGCGGTACATGACAGCAAACATATGATCATTGGATCGGACAACAAGACTTTCTACGTCATTCGTCATTAACGAATAGTTTTCCATTAAATCGCATCTGACACTCTTCACATACATAAGCAACCCACCACCATTTCGGTTACTTCTGCTTTTCGAAAAATTGTTGTAATTTTCATGTTTTGGAGTGTCACTTTCTGAAGTAAGCCATGTTTCGGTTAGGAATATGAAGTCAAACTTAAAATTGAAACTGTTTAGCAGAATACCTAACTGATCTTCTTTGTTCCGTAGCGACCTTACATTCAAGTGGAAACATGTGAATCCTTTAATATTTTCTAATACAAATATTTTATTTACGTCATCGTGTGTAACGGCCATTCCTTTGTGAACCGAGCAAAGAAATGCAGTTATGTATGCTTACTGAATCTTATCAATGTCCCGTGCACATGTCACTCGGACAACTCGGGAGTCTTCATCTTTACGCGCGAAAATATGACCATTTTTGACCCGCACGAACTTCCAGTTTGACACTCTCTTTTTCTCAATGGCCATGCCCAGGAGCCGCTTCAATGGTGGACACAAATGTTCGTTCACAAAAATGGGTTCATTTGAGGAGCGGCCAAGGTCATGCATGGTAAGCCTAGTCTTTTTCGCCTTCTGAAGAAATGCATCACGCTTGCAGCGGCTCTTAAACCGCACGACAATGTTAGATGGCGCCTGGTCGTTGCGAGTTTCCACCCTGTGCACGACTTCAATATCATCCGGTTCAACCTTATACTGAAGCGATGTTCCAATCTGGCACACTGTCTGTACAAGGTCTTCACTTTTGCTCTCCTGCACTCCCTTTATTTCCACGTTGCAGTTCCGGGAGTATTGCTCATTAGCTGTAATCCTGAGCTCTTGCTCCTCTAGTTCCTTTTTAATTTTAGTGCATTCGGTCATGAGAGTGTCATTGGCTTCCTTTAACTCCTGGTTTTCTTTTTGAAGGGTTTCATTCTTTTTCATGACCTCTTCAAACCTCGCGTTGAAATTGTCAAGGCTTTTCTCAAAGACGCGAAGTTCCTTCCGTACATCGCGTTCAAGCTTACTCTTGAATTCCTTCATTTCCTTTCGGTACTCCTCTCTTATTTCTTCAAAACGCGAAGTCATGGTGTTTCACATACAGCACCGGCCAAACACGATAGAAATTATTGGCAGCGGCGAGTACGACTGGGAAAGAAACAGATTCGGACAAGCTTTGAACTATGAAAACCAACTAACCTGGAGGGCGAAAAAGTAGATACACGCTTAATTCTGCGTCCTCTCCTGTTGTCTCGCTGCCGCCAAGTGACCGCTTCCAACGATGACTGCGGCTTTTGTAGCCTCAATTGGCTCCCGGCGCAGACGCAGAAGCGTTGAGTGAAGGCACACGCCCCCCGCCAAGGCAACGACGGTAGCACGTTGTGAAGTTCAGCGCAGTTGCAGGTCAGAGCGGTCCACGGCTGGATTGCGCTCCGGGCTTATCTGGAGGGCGAAAAAGTAGATACACGCTTAATTCTGCGTCCTCTCCTGTCGTCTCGCGGCCGCCAAGTGACCGCTTCCAACGACGACTGCGGCTTTTGTAGCCTCAATTGGCTCCCGGCGCAGACGCAGAAGCGTTGAGTAAAGGCACACGCCCCCCGCCAAGGCAACGACGGTAGCACGTTGTGAAGTTCAGCGCAGTTGCAGGTCAGAGCGGTCCACGGCTGGATTGCGTTCCGGGCTTATCTGGAGGGCGAAAAAGTAGATACACGCTTAATTCTGCGTCATCGCCTGTCGTCTCGCTGCCGCCAAGTCCTCTCCCGAAACCCGAACTGTTCTTTCCCAAGAATTTGTCTGGTGTCGAGAAACTTCCACAGTCTTTGTTTCATCAAATATTCCAGTAGTTTAGAAAGAAAGGAAGGACAGATATAGGCCTATAGTCATTTATGTTGTCATAGAGGCCACCTTTGTGCAAAAGAACCACTCTTGCAATTTTCATACCGTCTGGAAATACACCTTGGTCTAAAGCATCATTACAAATATGTTGTAGTGGCGAGCTGATTAGATCGCCAAGAGCAATAATTGGTTCAGCCTTAATTTCATCTGCTCGAGCCACCGAGGATTTGTCTAGGTTTCGAAGGAACGGGAACACTTAATGTTTACTGCACGGCTTTAAGAATATAGAACCTACAACTGGAGAGGCAATGTAGACGTTAATTTCATGCTTTCTATCTTCTTTTTGAACCGATTCACCAGAGGATAAGAAATGTGCATTAAATTTGTCTGCCAGGGCAACGCCACTCTAGTCAACATTATTGAGTGTTAATGCGTTAGGAACATTACACGTAGCCCTTCCCATAAGGTCACTAAGACCATTCCAGACTTTTTTAGGACCATTTGAAATTGCAGCAAATTTATTCTTGTAGTAATCTTTCCGTGCTTTTTTATATCAGCACCTAACTTGTTGTTTAATTGTTTATATTCCTTAGGTATGACTGGATCTTCTAATCGGATGAATTTGTCGAAAAGTTTCTCACGTGCTACAATTCATTTATAGGATTCCCTTGTATACCCATGGCTTTCTAGACTTTTTTGTAGTTTTTTTTAGTAACAAGGAAGGAAGGAAGATTTACTAGCTCAATGAAGATACTGAACGCTATACTAGGATTTTTTTCATTGTAAACATCGCTCCATTCCGTGCTTTCTATCATAGATCTAAATGTAGCCAGGTTATCTTGATTGAAACTGTAGTATACGATTTGTTGAGCTGGCAGGTTTTTTTCGTTTTCTTATTAACCGGGGAAAAAGCAGAAAATAGGTAGGTGGTCGCTTAAATCAAAGGTGAGAACGCCAGATAGAACACTAGACAACTCATGGTTTGTGACACACAATTCTATTAACGTGTCGCTCTCTTAGGTTATTCTGGTTGGTGGCTGGATGACATTGGTGCAGTGAAATGTATCAATAGCTTCATAAAAAAAACGTCGTCGGGAGCTGTTAGTCAACATATCAATATAGAAATATCCCACTAAAACAACAGGCATAATTTGGATACATGCTTATTCAAGCAGATCACGTACAAACTGAACAAATTCGGCAATTTCACTAGATGGCGGTCGATAAATACAGGCAACCAGGGTTCCACAACATTTCACAGCAATCGATTCGTAGTGTGTACGAACAAAAGAAAAGTCTGACAAAACTTCATACTGAACATTTTCTTTAACGTACAATGCTACGCCACCACCTCTACGGTTTTCTCTGAACATCCCTTCAAATTTGTACTCAGGGAAGGATACAACACCATTTAATAATAAATTATGGGGTTTTACGTGCCAAAACCACTTTCTGATTATGAGGCACGCCGTAGCGGAGAACTCCAGAAATTTCGACCACCTGGGGTTCTTTAACGTGCACCTAAATCTAAGTACATGGGCGTTTTCGCATTTTGCCCCCATCGAAATGCGGCCGCCGTGGCCGGGATTCGATCCTGCGACGTCGTGCTCAGCAGCAACATCATCTTCACTGGTGAACCATGTTTCTGTGCATGCAAGTATATCAAATCTGTCATTTAGGCAACCCAAGGCCGTCTGTATTTCAAAGTGCTTATTTTTTAGGCTTCTAGTTTTCACGTGAAAAACTGACATCCTGTCATTTTCGTGAACAAGCGAACTGCGCCCAGCAGAATTAAAGGATAAAGCATCGTAGCAGAAGGGCCTAGTTTGTAATGCCATCAAAAAAGAAAAGGAAGGCGAACATATAAAGAAGACACAGCAACAGTGGCGTCTGTTAGATTATCTTGTCTAGCTCGGCATCACATGCAATCTGTATTGCCGGTTCACCGTTGCACTGGCACACCAACAGCTTCCCTTTACTATGCCATGCATATGCACACTGCTTATATGCAGCCTTTGCCCTCATCATCAACATGAGCTTTTTGTTCTGCGCTGCTAAATTATCAAGAAAGTATACCGTGGACTTAGCTTCCCTCATACTTTGTTTCTTTGCCATCCATTGATCCTTCGTTGAACGCGAAGAAAAACGAACCAGAACTGCTGGGGTTTTACCACGTTTAGTTGGAAGTCTATGAAGGCCTTCTACGTCCTGTTTAGTGAACTGAACCAGGCCTAAATCCAAAGCTTAATCTTTTGGAACAGATTTTCATTGTCGGCTTGCACAAGTCCATGTAGTTCTTATTCTTTCTACTAAATTGTTCCAAGCTGTTCATTTGTTGTCGTAGTTCCACGAATTTTTGATAAGTGTTCACTGCCTTGATCTTTTCAACTCTTTTCTTTAAAGCAACAATTTCAGTTGACTGAAGCTTCATTCCTGCGAGTAGTTGATCGTACTGATCTGCAAGATGCTGGACAGACTTTTCCATACTTTTCACGGTTTCTTTCACATGGAAAAGGACATCTAGTTTCTGTTTAACATCTGGCAATTCACAAAGCTTTGTCGTTGATTTTTGTGGCATCTTTTCAGTGAATGAATGCTCTTTCTGCACCTGCTTTGTTACCTTTGGGGGGCCTCGAGCAGCTGAAATTACACATGTTTGACATCTCCAGCTTCTTTAACAGTTTCTGCCATTGCTTGGTAGGTAGTCTTGTTCGTACCAGAACAGGCGCCCGAATGTTAACTATACCCGCTATCTGAAAATACAAAGAACGAGCCATCTGTTAGAAGCGACTGTTTACAAACCAGACATATATCGGAAGCAGAACTAGCCATTGCACCCGGGAAGAAAAAGCATGCTGCACTGAAGCAGCAGTAGAGAATTAAAGGCAGGCACACGCTCTTGTGTATGCGCGATCAAAGTAAATCGATAGTGGTATTACTGAAATCGCTCAGCAGCAATGACATGCAACATAAATCAAAAATAAGTGTGGAAAGGTGAAAAAACCAACCTGTGCAGTAACGGATTATTGTTAGCTGCTTGAAGAAGGTCTCGTTCATGCCACTGCCACTGAGTGTATGTAGATTCTTCGTCGGTACGTAGCACAGCCTTTTGTAGGTTCTTGTCAGTGACGTATGGTCCGTGTTGACTTGGCCAATGGCAGTCCATCTTGGCGCTGCAGAGTGGTGGCGGCTGTATCGAAAGGTTTCCGAAGTTCCTGCGTAGTAACAGATTATTGTTAGCTGCTTGAAGAAGGTCTCGTTTGTGCCACTGCCACTGAGTGTATGTAGATTCTTCGTCGGTAGCACATCCTTTTGTAGCTTCTTGTCAGTGACGTAGGGTCCGTGTCGACTTGAGGGCCAATGGCAGTCCCGCTTGCAGATACAGTGTGGTGGTGGCTGTTTCCAAAGGTTTCGGAAGTTCCTGCGTAGTAACGGATTATTGTTAGCTGCTTGAAGAAGGTCTCATTTGTGCCACTGCCGCTGAGTGCGTCTCTTGATTTAGATTTATTTATTTATTTATTTATCCAATATACTCTCAATGCCTGATGGAGTTACAGAGAGGGGTGGTGAATCATTACATAATATTAGATATAGCAGTCTGAAAGGCTGAATGAACCGGATTGCTGGTGTCAGAGGCGGGGAGGTGGTTCCATTCAGATGCTGTCTTGGGCAGAAAAGAATTGAACAAAAGGTTTGTGCGGCATCTTGTTACTTGTACCTTGACGTTGTGGTCGAATCGCGTTGAAATATGACGGGGTGATATACAAAGGTCATTTTTTTATTCTGGGTTAGTATAGTACATTTTATGAAAGAGTGATAACCGGGCGAGTTTCCTTGATGATAGGTCTGGCAGATGAAGGCTAGTTTTGATGGCGGGTACACTGGCACTGCGGGAATAATTGGACATAATGAAACGTGCAGAGTTGTTCTAAATGGCTTCAAGTAAGTATGTTAGCTGTGCTGTAGATGGATCCCAAATTGACGAAGCATGCTCTAGTTTAGACCTTTTAATGTTTTTTATAATGTAAGTTTTAGGGAAGAGGGCGCGCGAGAAGAATTGCGACGTAAAAGACCTAGCGTACGATTGGCAGAGTTTGTTATGTATTCAATGTGAGTTTGCCATGAGAGATTGTTAGTAATGTGAACACCTAAATATTTATAGGAAGTGACAGAGGACAGAGTACATTTGTTAATTTTGAATGACGATGTAGAAACAGCACTACCGCGAGAAAATTTCATCATTTTACGTTTGTTGACATTTAATTTCATTAATAACTGGTTATACCACGAATAAATGGTGTTAAGGTCAGATTGAATTAAAAAGGAATCATCTGCGATAGTTATTTCACAATAAATAACACAGTCATTTGCATAAAGACGGATGTTAGACGTCAGTTTCTCCGGCAGATCGTTAATGTAAATAAGAAATAAGAGACGCCCTAGGACTGAGCCTTGTGCCACACCGGAAGTTACGAAACAGGCTGGTGAAACGGAATTGTTAGTGGATACGAACCGAGTTCATTTGTCGAGAAAGCATTCTATCCGCTTAAGTAAATAAGGGTCAGTGTTAAGTTGACTTAATTTCAGAAGGAGACGATGGCACACTCTGTCAGAAGCTTTTTCAAAGTCTAAAAAGATACATTCAATGGAAGAACCTCGCTCTAGAGAAGAGAACAGGTCATTAGTAAACATGACTAGTTGCCTGGCACATGAAAGTTTTTTCGGATACCATGCTGATATTTACTAAAGAAAGGTGTTATATTCAAGGAAAAGCATGAGATTAGAGAAAATGATGTGTTCCAGAAGTTCCACGGAAATGCTGGTTAACGAGATGGGCCTGTAGTTGATAGTGCTTGAAGGGTTACCTTGTTTTGGAATAGTGACCACCTTCCCCGCCTTCTAGACTTCTTCCCCGCCTTCTAGACACTGCCTTCTATACTGCTTGAAAAGTTTAGATAAATTTATAGATGAGTCGGTTACAGTGCATTTCAAAAACTGAGCAGTTATTTTATCAAGGCCGGTTGCAGATACCTTTAGATTCTCTATGAGTGTTGTTATTCCAACCCAGTCAATGATTATGGTATCCATCGTGGTAAACAAGGGGCTATTAAATACGGGTGATGAAAAAGACTGATCATCAGAAAATGAACCTTTAGATACGTTATGCAAAGCAACACAGCACATATCAGATGGTATGACGTTCCCCGTTTCATCATATAGTTGAATATCTTGTTTCAGTTTATCACTAACCACTTCCGAAATTTACGCGGTTTATTTCGAAGCAGCGAAGGAAGGGTGCTTGAAAAGAAATTGTGCTAGGCCGCTTCAAGTTCACGCTTGTAATCAGAGACGCAATTTCGATAAGCTTTCCAGCGCTCAGCATTATCACTTGATACTGCTTTCCTGTATATTCATTTTTTTCTTGTTTCGTAGATGGCTGAGCAGTGGAATGAACCAAGGAGAGCGAAATTTGGAATGAATTTTACGCAAAGGCCCATACTTCTCGATAAGGGAAAGCACTTTTGCTTCATATGTTGCCCAGTCCTCTTCTGCACTATTATACGTGTTGAAGCGCAGTAACGATTCGCAAAAATATTGCATTTCGATGTTAGTAGCGGTGCTGTTCGCGTTAGCATATTCTCTTATGATTTTGCCGTGCTGTGGCGCTCGCTCGAAAGGAAACTTGCAAAGAAAGTGAAGGATGCAATGGTCACTTAACCAAGGCAAATATGTAAATGCTGAAAACACATCTGGGATTGAAGTAAGGACTAAATCTAGCACGTTTGAAGAGGTAGTAATAACTCGCGTAGGTTTTTTTACTAATTGGGTTAAATTGAAATCATGACAGATATTAGCAAAATCCGAGCTTTCATTTGTATGCGTGCAAATAAAGCCATAGCTGCTATCCCACAAAATACCTGGGAAATTAAAATCACCTAATACTAGAAGGCGACATTTCGGGTATTGTACAAGAATATTACTTAAAGCGTCCTATAAAGTGTTACAGAACGTCAAACAAGATTGAGGTGCACGGTAACAGGCACAAATAATTACTACTTCGTGACGTCTGAAACGAAAGCATGTGCACACAATTTCTAGTGGAGATATGGCTGGAATATCTTGACAGAAATGACGCGTTGATACTGCAATGAGCATAATACTGCCTTTCCTTGCGCTTCAATCAGATCTCAAGAATTTATAATCATTTTGACAGTGCAAAATTTCATTGTCAGCGATTTTACTTGAAAGCCAAGTTTCTGTCAGTACTACCACAACTGCAGCACAATCATCAGTGATAGAAGTCAAATCATCTCGTTTGTGAATTACACTGCTAATGTTTGTAAAGACAAAAGATATGTTGCTCTCTGTAGGCATGCCCCTCTTAGAAGAGTAATGCTATCTCTTTGGCGGGTTATTGTGCCGTGACGTAGAAGCGATTGAGGAAAGCGGAGAACGATGGGCACTCTGGGGAATTTCGTACACAGTATTTGTTTGCGAGGACTATATCAAGCATTTTTTGTTGGTGAACAAACTATTGTATCACAAGGAAAAGGGCTGTCCGCTGGCGTTGCCATACTCGGCAACTTTCTTTTGGCAATTACGGGTTGCTTGCAGAAGTCTGCCGAAATGCATGCACCTGATCCTTTAAGTTCGCCCTTATTAGAAAATATAGCATCTTTTGTTTTAAAGCTTGTAAATTTTACAATTATTGGTCGACATTTAGCAGCTACGTATGCTACTATTTATGGACTCGAGATATACTGTCAGATGATAACTGCATACCTAAGCTACTGCATGCAAGAGCTTCAACTTTTTCTTCCGATTGAGCCCAGGATTCACTTGACGAGTCAGCAAGACCGTAAAAAATTAGGTTCTCCCTACGTGCGCGGTCTTCAAGACCGTTTAGCCTGCTCCGAAGTTCGGCACCTTCTTCACAAACTCTGTCCGCAATTACTTGCTGCAGGCCATTAGTTTGGCAGTCATCTAAATTGTTTATGCGGTCCTCTACGATGGTAAGTCTAGAGTTAATGGCAGAGACAGTTTCTTCTAGGGCAATTTGACTTTTTTTCACGTCGTCGAGCATTATCCTTAGTTCATCATGACGCGAGTGAACATGTGCAACAATAGTTTTAACAGCTACTAACTCTGGCGGTAAATTCAGGTGATCAGGTCCAGGGTTTTCTTATATGTCCCCACACAATATTAGCAGTTTCATAACATTGAAACAATCAGAAGTAATGGTGTAAAAACACTGGGGCATAGTAGGAGCAGCAGAAACACATTGTTTGATTTTTTACAATAACAAGGAGGAGCTTCACCAACCTGCACCAAGAAAAGGAACAGGTTTATGGCCGGCTGCATCCCTGCTGCTCCCAACATGCCCACTGGAAGGTTCACCTAGCATCTGGCGTTTTAAATAGTCGGGTAGGTGTGATGGCACTGACGATAGTGAAGCATCCGTATGAGGAAGCAGAACTTGTGCGTAGGTGAATATTTCCGGTATCGCGCATCGAGCATTAGGCGGTGAAACAGGACATTGGGTTTCTGACAATGCATCACATATGGATGACGCCATTCCTGTCACTTGAAATTGGTTCGGCGACACAGTTGCGCAGTGCAAAGCTGAAAGCGTCACATCAAGTTGGCTGGTCACCGTCGGGCAGCTGGCGCATCCCGATGCAAGTGCAGCGAACTGCACCAAGAAAAGGAACGAGTTTATGGCCGGCTGCGTCCCTGCTGATTCAACATGCCCAGATAGTGGAACATTAGGTCAGGAATTGTTACCAGCCACTGTTAACAGCGATCAGCCTTTCTCATGGTCAAATGGACAAGGACGGTGGCCAAATGGTCAATGTTACTCTAATGACGAGCAAAGCAGGTTTATGTTCTGCGCGCATGTGGCCTGTCTGAAAATGAAGCATGTCATCCTGCTTACCGGGACCACCCATTCCAGGCGGCGGACGGCCAGGTGGAGGTGCTGCACGCGGTGGACCGACTGCTGCTGGACCTTCTGCATGCGAAGCACTTATTTAGTTTGAAGGTAAAGGATTTTTGATTGCTAATGCAGAAATACGAAACATTACTCGCGCATATGAAATAGCTTCACATCGTTCAGTTGATCAGGGTGGTAACATCGTCAGTTTGACTATTATCACGCAGACAACAAGTTGTTCAGCGCAGATATGGTATGCTTGACAATGGGACATATCATCCTGCATACCGTGACTAGCCATTCCAAGCAGTGGGCGGCCAGGCGGAGGTCCTGGCCCTACTGCTACTGGACCTCCTGCATGTGAAACTCATATATTTTTAATGTGAATGCTTTGTTGATTTATACATCGAGAGAAATTTCAGTGATTGCTCGAAGTGGTACGCAACAATTCTTCTCATGTTTTGAAATGCGATGCCTTGGTATTTCTTAATAAAATGCTCTTGATGATGCAGAAATACGAGATGATAGTCCAGCATCTGAATGACCATCGATCGTTGAATTGACAAGTGCGTTGACATGGTAATCGTCACAAATTTTACCGGCACTAAACGGTGATGCTCACTGCTTGGTCTGCTTGAGAATTAAGCATCACGTCCTGCATACCAGGACCACCAAACCCATGCGGTATAACCCCTGATGGAGATGGTGAGCGCGATGGCGCAACTGCTTGTAGACATCATGCGAGGGAAACTCGAATAAAGTTTGAAGGTGACGTCTTTTGCTTTCTATAGCGTAAGATAAGGTCTATGATTGCTAGAACGCAAATGAAATGATTACCGCGATATTTCGAAAAGCGGCGCCTTTGTAAATCGTTAAACTAAGCATTTACGTTTGATGCAAGTATTACTAGGCACAGCTCGTTTCTGTGTGTATAGTTTTGAATCCTTGATTTGACAAAGGCGGTACCAAAATGGTGCATGTTTTCTAATGACCAACACAGCATATTGATCTTCAGCACAGATGTGGCCTGCTTGACAAAGAAGCATGTCATCGTGCTTACCGTGACCATCCAGTACAGGCGGCGGACGTCCAGGTGGAGGTCCTGGGCGCGATGGCCCTACTGCTGCTTGGACTCCTGCATGTGAAGCTCGTATGTAGGTGGAAGGGTGAAGGGCTTTTTGATTTATAGAGTGGGAGATAAGGACAGCGATTGCTCGAAACGATAGGATTATCGCCATATTTTGAAAGCGGTTCCTTTGTAGTTCTCTAAAAAATTCCCTTACTACTGATGCGGAAATACGAGACATTGCTCCCGCCTGTGTAGATAGATACGCGTCGTTGAGTTTACAAGGGCGGTGACATGGTCAAGGCGAATGTTATTACTAACACCGTAAGTTGGTGTTCATTGCACATCTAGTCTTGCTGACAATAAAACTTTGAATCCAGCGAACAAGAACTACCAATCGCGGATGGTAAAGGCCAGATGGAGGTGCTGGACGTAGTGGCCCAATTACTGTTTAACCACCTGCTGTGAATGTCGTGTATAATTGGAAAGTAACACCTCCTTTGTTTAGATAGTATGGGATTGCTGTAAGGATTGTTAAAACGGAAGCGAAAAGATTATCTCGAAATTTCGAAATGCGGTGAAATTCATAAAATTTTTCTTTGCAACTAATGCAGATATAGGAGACAATACTCTTTCCTGCATAAAGAGCTTCCCATCGTTGAATGGACAAGGACGGTGGCCAAATGGATAATGCTACACTAATGACCAACAAAGCAGGCTTATGTTCATGCAGGCTTAGGTCATGCTACTGACCGGGACGACCCATTCCAGGTGGTGGACGGCCAGGTGGAGGCGCTGCACGTGGTGGCCCAGCTGCTGCTGGGCCTCCTGCATAGAATGAGAATCAGTTTTATTTTCCTCGAGGAAAGGAAAAATGGACCCCAGACAAAAAGCTGCTCATTGAGCAGCTTGACGAGGCCTGAGGCCCTACAAGCAGTGGCAACAGCGGCAAAACAGCAGTGTATGTCGGACTAGAAGAGGAAAAAAAAAAGCAACTTGAGAAACAAAAAAAAGAACTAAAAAGGAAAAAGAAAAAAAGAAACTGTTCGCACCAAGCTGTGAAGAACGACAACAAAAAAAATATTTACACATACATACACCAATAACAAACCAATATTGTACACTGACATGTTATATTCACACGTACACACGCAAAAACCTGTAGAAGTGGCGCGCATACGCCCCTATATATATACATATATGTACACCTACATATACATATACACGCGTACATGGTATATATACACACACACACCATTCAAGTGCACACATGCTTAACTTCAAGTTAAATATTTCATGAAGAATGAGCTGTTAGAAAAAACGGGGAGCGAGAAAAAGAAAGTGAAATTGGACAATGTGTGCAAAATCATTCCACACTAGTCCACACAAAAGAACGCCAAATGCCCAATGTAAACTGCATGATATAAATCTGTTGCCGATTAAGCTATACTGTTTAAAAAGTATTCAATTAAAGCACGTTTATTTATTGCGGGGCCATCAATTAAGGTTGTATTATTGTTCAGGGTGTAAGGTATTATATACTTTAACATTTGTTGACCGTAATTCGTTCGAGTTTTGGGAAGACACCACTTTTCTAATTGTCGAGTGTTGGCTGCCGGTACACGTTCCTTGAGCATTGATATTCTGATAAGGAAGTTAGTACGAAACGTGGTTTTAGCGGTGAATAAAGATACAATAATGTGCGGTAGCATAACACTGATGGGCAGAATTTTTAACCGAATAAAAAGCGGTTTGGAATGTGCGCAGTACTCTTCGTCTGCAATGATACGAATGGCTTTCTTTTGCAGGCTCACAATTCTATTCATGTTAGTCGGTGATGCCGTGCCCCAAACAAGATGACAATATACAATGTGGAAGGTGTTATGTAGCTTGAAGCTAAATGTTGTGAAGCACAGACTGTTGGGCCAGTTGGTGCCTTATGTACTCGTTGAACGGAAATATAGGCAGGAAGAAAGTGAGCGGAAATGACAGGCGCAAACTTAAAAATGCAGTTTATTGAAAGCTTTTCCAGAAAGCGGAGGGCCGCATATGCGCTGTCAAAAGGCAGATACAAAGTCATGCATAATCACATACAAAAATTGAAAACAAATGGTAACGCCGGAGGATTTATTATTTTACCAAAGTATTTACATGAAGATATACCAAACTTCTTTATCCGTCAGGGCAACGGACCAGACACTGAAAAAAGTGGCAGATTGTTTGTACATCTGGCCGGCTTCAATAATTTCTCTCGCCAGTCTGGCATTACAGTTGTTTAATATAGCTGCATTTATAAATAGTAGAGTGCAACCGCAAACTTTAGCGTGTGCAGGTAGGCGCACACCACCCGCAAGAGCCTATGAAGACGCTGAGTGCGCCATGAGTCCGTTATTTAAACATCGATCCGGTAACTCAATGTAAAATTTAGCGCGGTGAGGCGGTGGCGTGGAGGTAGAGTATCCGCCTCAGGTGCAAGTGGACCGTGGTTCGAATCCCGGTGCCGCGCAAATTTACACCGGGATAAAAAAAATCGGCGAATTCATAAAATTGCACAAACAGGCCTGGAGTGCGACCTGATCCCTGTGACCAGAACCGGTAAGGCACTCCCTCACCAGAGCAGGATTAGTCACCCGCGTGCAGTACTTGGCCACAACCTCCTATATGAATACAACAATCAAACCCCGGCCCTCAGTCCCCAGTGGCTGCGAAGCAACTGACCATGAGAGCGGCCAGACCTGTGACGCAGCAGAGGGTGCTAAGAACAACGGGTCCGAACAGGCCGCCATTTGATTCTGAACCTGCCAACGTTTAACGCTAGAACGTTATCTAGTGAGGCGAGTCTAGCAGTCCTATTGGATGAATTAGAGGGCCGTAAATGGGATATAATATGGTTCCGTGAAGTTAGGACGACAAAAGAAGCATATACAGTGTTAAAAAGCGGGCACGTCCTGCGCTACCGAGGCTTAGCGTAGAGACGAGAACTAGGAGTCGGATTCCTGATTAATAAGGATATAACTGGTAACATACAGGACTTCTATAGCATTAACGAGAGGGTCACAGGTCTTGTTGTGAAACTTAATAAGACGTACAAATTCAAGGTGGTAAACGTCTACGCCCCTACATCCAGTCAGGATGACCAGGAAGAAAGGTTTTATAAAGACGTGAAATCGGCGAAGTAAAAAAAGTATATATACTGATGGGCGACTTCAATGCCAGGGTAGGCAAGAAGCAGGCTGGAGACAAGGCAGTGGGCGAATATGCCAAAGGCACTAGGAATTGCGGGGGACAGTTATTAGTAAAGCGGAAAGTTGGGCTATTTGGTGAGTGATCATCATACCTTGCTGGTGAAGCAGCGCACTGACACGGACACAGTGGAGACAAACAGGAAAAGACGACACTCGCTGCACTCGCAACTATTTTATTTCAGAACACGTACTTCATATTTACATACCTGCGCACCCTCAGGCGTCAAAGAAAATCAAGGCAAGATTAAATGCATTTTCTAAAAATCATTTGCCCGCGCATACTCGGGCGTCAAAGATATGGCACCTATCTATCATTGGCGTGGCAATCGTATCATAATTTGTTGCAACCCTAACAACCATTTTATTACACTTTTTTCTTTTTAGTGTACTTTCAAAAAGGCAACCTCACCATGGCTTAGATGTACAGATGGCTGACTGATACAACCCTCTCCCCTCTTGTGAATATGAAAGGCTTCGATTATTTCCCTGGTTAGTTGGTCCTTATGGTGTGATAAAACTGGGGTATCATTGTAAAGCGGCCAGCACCCATGTTGTGAGCAGTGCCCCTTAATGTGGGAATGAAAGTTTCCCCCCAGTGACCTTTGTGCTCCAAAAGTCTCGTGTTTACACACCGACCCGTTTGGCCGATGTATACTTTTCCACACGATATTGGCAAACAGTAGACTACAGATGACCTGCACTCGACAAGTTTTTCTTTATGCTTGACTATGCAGTTTACTTTTACTTTTGTTTACTTTACTTTTACTTTTACTTTTGTAGAAACTCTACGATCCAGTCCGGCACATATTTTTCCGAGTTTGTTAGGCGCTGAAAAAACTACTCGTAGACCATATCTGCCACTTACGTTTTTTAAGTTATGCGCAATTTTGTGTGCATATGGTAGTGAAAATTTTTTTGCTATCAATCTCTTTTCTGTTGCGCTCTTTCTGATAGCCATTGCGCACATAACGAATCAACTTATAAGCTGGCGTACAGAGTACATGTTTTTCATATCCTGCATTTTTTAGTCTGATAACCTGTTGGCTGAAAATTTCTTTTATTTTTTCCGGGCAAGGCTTAGTTAAGGCCGCCCTCAGGCACGAGAAAGCTATGCCACTTTTTACAATTTTAGACTGTCCCGAATTATAGCTAAGCAAGGGTTTTTCTGATCGTGGATTGTATGACCAGCAAACGTGGTCCGGTGTGGAAGTTAACGCCAAATCTAAAAACTGTAGCTTGCCATTCTTCGCCAACTCAATAGTGAAAGCCAGTCCTTGGCTGTTGTCCTTGAACACTTTTAAGACGTCATTCACTCTTACGTCCAGAACACCATGTTCGACTATAACCAAAGAATCGCCAACAAAGCGGAATACTTTTACCGCTAGGTCTTTAAGGTTTGCATGCATCGCTTTGTCTATGCTACCTGAAAAAATTGTGCTAAGTACCGGAGCTACTTTTGAGCCTATAGATATACTGGACTTTTGTCTGTACATAACATTATTCCACTTACGAAGGTGGACTCAAGGTAAAAGGTTAATAGTTAATAGTATTCTTATTTAGTTAATAGTTAATAATAGTTAATTATTGAGTTAATAGGTAATAGTATTCTTATTTTGTATACGATGTTTTTTGCCATGTTGTTTGCCTTCCTTCCTTATTTTGTGATTTGCCTCTGTATTTACTTACTTTGCCCCTCCCCGCAGGGGCGTCTGCGCAAGCAGGCGTTTGGTGTGTTGCGACACCACGTACCCGAGCACACGAGGGTTGGACCCTCCCGCGTGTTGCCGTGCGCGGCTTAGCCGAGTCTGGGGAAAAGGGGATCCTGGGGGTTGAGTCGATGCTGGGTGTTTGGACCTTTAAGGCCCCCCGGCGGAGGCAACACACTTCTTTGGCCTCTGCTTCACATAGACGGCACCTCCAGACTGACCCACCTGGAGGAAATCGGCAGTCGCCTTTTCCTGTCTCTCTCTTCCAAACAACCTTCGTCTTTCCCTTACTTTCCACCTTTACTGTCTCCTTCTCTCTTCTATTCAATTCCTTATTCTTGGCGGCAAGGGTTAACCCTGTGTGGCTATCCAACCTTGGGTACACCATATTTGGTTATAGTGGCGGCGTACGACTGGCGTCGTGCAGACTTGCATGCAAGCTCTGCCGCGTCCCCTCGTTGGGCTCCGTGGTGGGCGGTCGGCGCTGTTGCCGAATGTATACATTTTTCATGGAAACTTCTTTCCCCTCCCTTGCTGATCGGCCTCAAAAACGAGGGCGCACCGAAGATGTTTTCAAGTTTTTTGGACGCCAAACCCAGAATTTTCCCCGCTTCCACGTTATTCATTCCGAAAAGCCAAACAAAGCAGTGCGAAACATTTCACCATTCCTTGTTTCAAAGTCCCTGACTGATGTTTTTGGTCCAGGATACAAGGTGTCCAGGATGGCAAGCGGTGACCTCCTCTTGGAGCTCCGCGATCTGAAACAATATGAGAATTTACAGAAATTAGTGTCACTCGGGGAGACCCACATAACAGTAACGCCGCCCCGTACGATGAACACCACCCGTGGTGTTGTGTCGGATGATGATCTGCTTGAGCTGACTGAAGCGGAACTCCTGGAGGGCTTCAGTGAGCAAAATGTTATCAATGTTAGAAGAATAAAGATAAGGCGAGATGGTAAAGAGATTCAGACGAAGCACTTAATAATCACCTTTGGTTCAAGTGTCCTGCCCGATTCAATCGAGGCCGGGTACATCAAGCTCCGTGTTAGGCCGTACGTGCCCAACCCACTCCGTTGTTTCAAATGCCAGCGCTTTGGCCACAGCTCGCAGAGCTGCCGAGGCCGCCAAACTTGTGCTAAATGTAGTGCCCACGAACACACATCTGAAGCTTGTGAGAATGCTCTCCACTGTGTAAACTGTGATGGGGAGCACGCCGCATACTCACGGTCGTGCCCCTCCTGGAAGAAGGAAAAAGAAATTGTAACCATAAAAGTAAAAGAGAATATATGGTTCAAAGAGGCACGAAGGCGGGTAGCATACCTGCCAAAGAAAAGCTTTGCCGAAGTGGCGCGTCAGGGGGCAGCGTCACAACGGCCTCCGGCGGCTGTCCGACCTACAAGCAGTGAGTCGGCAGTTACGCCATCTGCCCCCGCGACGGTTGCAGCCAGTGCTGCTCCGTCAACCGAGGAGAAGGAACCATCGACCCCGAAGGTGGGCGCAGCCGAGGCTGCCTCAACTTCCCAGGTCCCTTCCTGCGCTGGCAACGGCCGGCGTAGCCAAATCCCTCTGGGAGCCCCATTGACCTCCGGACTGGTGGGCGCAGGGGTCTTGCCCTCCAAGGCGGGACTCCCTCTGAAAACTTCCCGCTCGCAAGAGCACGTGTCCGGCGCCTCACAAGAGGCAATGGACACTACACCCATCCTCAAGGCGCACCAAGCGCCTAAAGAGCGGCGAGGCTCCCTCGAACGCTCCAGAAAGAATAAAACCCCTATTACAGGGCCTCGAAAGGGTTCTGTAATCTAAGGCATCCCGTCCGTTTCCGTAAACACAGCACCAATTTATTTTAAATATGGATACACAAATCATTCAATGGAACATTAGAGGTCTCCTTACAAACCTTGATGATTTGCAAGAACTCATCCACAAACATAATCCAAAAGTGCTGTGTTTACAGGAAACACATTTAAAATCCAGACACGCAAACTTTCTCCGTACGTATGTTACGTTTCGCAAAGATCGCGATGATGCCATCGCATCATCGGGTGGTGTTGCTATTCTCACTCATAAAAGTATAGCATGTCAACCTTTACAGCTTCGAACGCCCCTTGAAGCAGTGGCGGTGCGAGTTGTTCTGCTAAACAAACTCATCACTATTTGCTCGCTTTATACACCCCCGCATTACAAATTAACTAAACATGAATTTCAGTCCTTTATAGATGAACTGCCAGAACCTATGTTGTTCTTGGCGACTTCAATGCGCACAGCTCCCTGTGGGGCGACTCTCGTATAGATGCGCGAGGTCGTCTTGTTGAACAGTTCCTTTTTTCTTGTGGTGCGTGCCTTTTGAATAAGAAGGAACCCACATATTACTCTCTAGCAAACAGAACCTTTTCTTCAATCGATCTCAGCATAGTTTCTCCTTCTATTCTGCCTGAACTTGAATGGGAAGTTACAAAGAACCCTTACGGAAGCGATCACTTCCCCATACTACTAAGAACACCTGAAGAAAACGAATATCCACCACAGGCACCTCGGTGGAAGATTGAGACAGCTGATTGGGACGAATTTCGAACTCTTACTGGTATCGCATGGCATAACATCTCCTCGTTAGAAATTGATGCTGCTGTGGAGTATTTTACAGCCTTTATACG
Organism: Dermacentor variabilis; assembly: GCF_050947875.1. Classification (NCBI taxonomy): domain Eukaryota; kingdom Metazoa; phylum Arthropoda; class Arachnida; order Ixodida; family Ixodidae; genus Dermacentor; species Dermacentor variabilis. The sequence goes on from NC_134571.1 coordinate 237,871,735, forward strand.
GAATAAAAAATGGCAGGTGCCGCATCTAAATGCATATCACAAGTAAATGGCCTCTCGTGCAAACGGCGCGTCCTGTGGTGGACCGAAGATTGTAGGATCGCACGTAAAAAACAGAACAAAGCGTTGGGTTTGCTACGCGCTTCTCCCACTGCAGAAAATCTTATGAACTTTAAAAAAGCAAAATCCGAAGGCAGGCGAACCCGCCGACAGGCTAGAAGAGAAAGCTGGCAGAACTTTTTATCGGGGATCAACTCGTACACAGATGAGGCGAAAGTCTGGAACAGGGTTAGTAGGATAAGAGGGCGACAAACATACTCCCTGCCTTTGGTAAACACACAAGGCGAAACTCTGCAAGACCAGGCAGATTCACTTGGGGAGCACTTTGAGCGTTTGTCGAGCTCAATCAATTATTCCCAGTCCTTTCTTAAACATAAAGAAATAATAGAACGTAAGCCAATCATACGAAAATCCAGGCAGAATGAACCGTATAACCGGCCTTTCAGTATTGCCGAGTTGAAAGCTGCCTTGAACACATGCAAAAGCACTGCATCTGGACCTGACAGAGTCATGTATGACATGATCAGAAACCTACATACTGACACACAAGTTACACTACTTACACTATTCAACACTATTTGGGCTTCCGGATACCTCCCATCCACATGGAAAGAAGCGATTGTAGTCCCTGTCCTGAAGCACGGAAAAGACCCCTCCTTGGCGGCAAGTTACCGTCCGATAGCTCTAACTAATTGTCTGTGTAAGCTTTTTGAAAAAAATGGTAAATCGCAGACTTATACATTTCCTCGAGGTCAACAATATGCTCGATCCTTATCAGTGTGGATTCCGAGAAGGGCGGTCGACGACCGATCATCTTGTGCGCATGGAAGGAAATATCCGCGATGCCTTTATACAGAAACAGTCTTTCCTATCGATATTCCTCGATATGGAGAAGGCATATGACACGGCATGGCGTTACGGTATCTTGCGAGACCTGTCGGAAATTGGCATCCGTGGAAATATGCTGAACACAATTGAAAGCTATTTGTCAAATCGTACCTTCCGAGTAAAAGTCGGCAATGCACTGTCACGTCCCTTTACGCAGGAAACGGGTGTACCCCAGGGAGGCGTGCTCAGCTGCACTTTCTTTATCGTCAAGATGAACACGCTACGTGCTTCACTACCACCTGCCATTTTTTTATTCCGTATACGTAGACGATATACAAATAGGCTTCAAATCCTGCAACCTCACAGTATGCGAAAGACAGGTACAGCAGGGCTTGAACAAGGTTTCCAAGTGGGCAGACGAAAACGGATTTAAGGTCAACCCCCACAAAAGTTCTTGTGTTCTCTTCACAAGAAAGAGAGACCTGGTCCCAGACCCTTGTGTAGAACTGGGCGGACAACAAATCCCTGTCAACAAAGAACACAAATTCCTTGGTGTTATTCTTGACTCCAGGCTCACTTTCATACCTCACATAAAACATCTTAAAGAAAAATGTCTTAGAACAATGAACTTACTTAAAATCCTATCCCACACAACGTGGGGTAGCGACAGACAGTGTTTATTGAATATTTACAAGAGCCTAGTTCGATCACGGTTAGATTATGGTGCCGTAGTATATCACTCTGCCGCACCGAGCGCACTTAAGATGTTAGACCCCGTTCACCATCTGGGTATCCGTCTGGCCACTGGCGCATTTAGGACAAGCCCTGTTGAAAGCCTATATGTAGAGTCAGATGAGTGGCCACTCCATCTTCAGAGAACAAACATCAGCTTAACGTATTTTCTCAAGGTTCGCTCTAATAAGGAACATCCGTGTTTCCCAATCGCTAACGACTTGACGTGTGAAACACTTTTTCATAACAGACCCTCTATGAGACTTCCTTTCTCACTGCGTGCAAGAGAACTTAGCACGGAAATAAATGTCCCAGTTCTCGAACAACGCCTAATGCCTCCAGCTAAGCTAGTACCGCCCTGGGAGTGGCAGCTGATAGAGTGTGACACATCCTTTGTAGAGGTCACTAAACATGCGCCAGAGACACATATCAAAATGCATTTCTTGGAGCTACAGTACAAGTACTCGTGCACAGAGTTTTACACAGACGCTTCTAAGTCGCATGCCGGGGTGTCCTACGCAGCCATTGGTCCGTCCTTCTCGGAATCTGGTGTACTGCACCCTGAAACAAGTATATTTACGGCTGAGGCCCATGCACTATTGACGGCTGTGAAACATATAAGAAAATCAAATATTCAAAAAACAATTTTATTTACAGACTCCTTAAGTGTCGTTAAAGCCTTGAAGTCACAGTGTAAACACAGAAACCCCGTAATAATCGAGTTCTATTACATTCTCTGTAGAGCATACATGTCTAACCAGCATGTCATTATATGCTGGGTGCCCGGGCATAGGGGCATTGAGGGTAACGTTCTAGCAGACCAGATGGCCACATCAATTTCATTGCATGCAGCTAATCCTACTGCTTCGGTCCCTGTCACAGACCTGAAGCCTTTTTTAAGAAGGAAACTGCGAAACCACTGGCAACGTAAGTGGGACGCAGAAGTACATAACAAACTGCACGTGATAAAGCCACAATTAGGTTCTTGGCCTTCCGTAACAAAATCACGGCGAACAGATGTCCTATTCTGTCGCCTCAGAATAGGACACACATTTGGCACACATAATTTTTTACTCCATGAAAATGATTCTCCAACCTGCGGTAGATGCGGGGAGAGGCTGACCGTCCTCCACGTCCTCCTGGAGTGTCGGGCAGCCGAATCTGAGAGAAAGAAGCATTTTCCCCTAGCATACAGGCAGCAGATCCCCCTTCATCCCGAAATGTTACTCGGCCCAGAACCGCTATTTGATACCAACGCAGTCCTAAGTTTCCTGAAAGATGTTGTCCTGCATGTTATTAGCCCCACATGTTCATAGCGGGTCCTCTCTTCAGAGGATACCGCTGTGATAGCTCTTTCGTATAGCACGTGCCTCTAGGCCCTTGTGTTTCAAGTGCTCCGGTGAGGCAACAGTGCTCCAGCCATTTTTACCATCTCATATATTTTCTATGCTATGTCATTCTTTTACGATGGATTTTAATGTTCACAGTATTCGTCATTAGTCATCGCCATAATTTTATATCACGTAGATTTTATGCACTTTACAGCAACTATTTTTAGGCCACTTTACAGCCAAGTCACATCTCCATAATAAATCGTCAACATCACCACTTGTCATGGCGCTCTTTGGCCACACCTGGCCCTTGCGCCATTAAACACCACATATCATCATCATCATTACTTTGCCCCTCCCCTCTGCAATGTACAACCGTACCTTGAGGGTATGATAAATAAATAAATAGTTCAAGAAAGGTATTAACTGATACGCCACATTTGCTGATAAATTCCATGTCGTCTTTGTCTTCCGTTATACAATGCCGAACACTCGATAATTAGGCACCATGCGGAATATTCTAATATAGATCCTGTACATCTATACTGAAGATTCACATCGTCCAGCGTTAGACGTGCTTAAGTACGTTACTAACGTTTCAGAGTTTGGTAAAACGAACGGATCGGTAACTATCAAACCATCAAGGTGGTTTTGAAGAAGTGAAGAGACAACCAACTGCCACGGGTCCCTTTCTGATACTATAGCTCTGAACGGAACGTCAACCTTATGTGTTTTTGCCACGAAAAACAATTCGAGGTGTAGGTCGCACGAGCGCTTAACTGCTGAAGCAAGTCGCTCAAAATTGTTGCTTGCCAATAATGTGACTGCTTTATCCCTCACATTTTAGCTTTTACGTCGACACGTACGAAATTCTTTCCGACCGCTGTCATCGCCTCCTCTTGGAAGAAACCTTCACGCACGACTACAAAACAACCTTCCTTATCAGAAGTCAGAAACCTTAAATCGTTCTTCACGCCAAAGTTCACTAGATTCCTTACGTGTTGCTCTTTTCCGTGGGCAGTAATTGTCCTGGAAAGCACATCCATACACTCTGTGAAGAAACGTGGACGCTTTTCTTCGGCCACACGACGCGCCATGGTCTTGGTCAGTGCTACTTTTTCTGGTGGAGTGAAGGCCGGCTCGAAGCAGAACTTCGGACCGAGTCCAAGAATCCTCTTGTAGTTCTCGGCAACGGTGGTGTCTCCCAAGGTGTCCACCCTGCCTTCCGGTTGTCTGTGCTTCCTTGATCTAGGTAGGTGTGGTCTCGTGGTCGCCCATAACCATTCCGCCAAACTGTCGGACGTCCTACACCATTCCCTGAAGCGCCTGTTGTGCTCTAGACCGTGAAGCAAGGCGCACGTTACTCTCAGGGAATTCTTGAAATGTCTTGCTTGTCTCCATAATTCGGCTTTCACAATCCTACAAATTCGTTCTCAGTGTGTTGAAGATGGCTGAAGGAAACCGCATATGGTTTTGAGTTCCTGGGGGCACACGTTTTACCTTACATGCCAAGATGCCACTCTTGCCTTGCAGACGCATATCGCCATAACTGTAGCCAGGGTGCTAGGGTCATATTGCTTGAAGTTGTTCGAACATATAAACGGGCCCGTTGTAATGGAAATGAAGTTCAGTAAAGTGGAAAGTTGGGCTAGTTGGTGAGTGATCAGCATACCTTGCTGGCGAAGCAGCGCACAGACACGGACACAGTGTAAGTGCGCTGGACGACGAGATGGAATTTGTCAGCAAATGTGGCGTATCAGTTAATACTTTTCTTGAACTATTAACCTTCTACCTTGAGTCCACCTTTGTAATGTGAAATAATGTTATGTACAGACAAAAGTCCGGTGTATGTATAGGCTCAAAAGTAGCTCCGGTACTTAGCACAATTTTTTTAGGTAGAATAGACAAAGCGATAGATGCAAACCTTAAAGACCTAGCGGTAAAAGTGTTCCGCCTTGTGGACGATTCCTTGGTTATAGTCGAACATGGTGTTTTGGACGTAAGAGTGAATGAAGTCTTAAAAGTGTTCAAGGACAACAGCCATGGAATGGCTTTCACTGTTGAGTTGCCGAAGAATTGCAAGCTACAGTTTTAAGATTTAGCGTTAACTTCAACACCGGACCACGTTTGCTGGTCATACAATCCACGATCAGAAAAACCCTCGCTTAGCTATAGTTCGGGATACTCTAAAATTGTAAAAAGTGGCATAGCTTTCTCGTGCCTGTGGGCGGCCTCAACTAAGCCTTGCCCGGAAAAAATAAAAAAAAAACTTTCAGCCAACAGGTTATCAGACTAAAGAATTCAGGATATGAAAAACATGTACTCTAAACATCAGCTTATAAGTTGATTCGTTATGTGCGCAATGGCTATCAGAAAGAGCGCAACAGAAAAGAGAATGATAGCAAAAAAATTGTGTCACTACCATATGCACACAAAATTGCTCATAACTTAAAAAACGTAGGTGGCCGATGTGGTCTACGAGTAGTTTTTTCAGCGCCTAACAATCTCGGAAAAATATGTGCCGAACTGGATCGTAGGGCTTCAACAAAAGTAAAAGTAAATGGTCGTAAGTGCACAGTCAAGCATAAAGAAAAACTTGTCGAGTGCGGGTCTTCTATAGCCTACTGTTTGCCCATATCGTGTGGAAAAGTATACATCGGCCAAACGGTTCGGTGTGTAAACACGAGACTTTTGGAGCACAAAAGGTCACTGGGTCACTTTCATTCCCACATTAAGGGGCACTGCTCACAACATGGGTGCTGGCCGCTTTACAATGATACTCCAGTTTCATCACACCATAAGGACCAACTAACCAGGGAAATAATCGAAGCCTTTCATATTCACAAGAGGGGAGAGGGTTGTATCAGTCAGCCACCTGTACATCTAAGCCATGGTGAGGTTGCCTTTTTGGAAGTAAAGTAAAAAGAGAAAAGTGTAATAAAAATGGTTGTTAGGGTTGCAACAAATTATGATAGGATTGGCACACCAAAGATAGATAGGTGCCATATCTTTGACGCCCGAGTATGCGCGGGTAAATAATTTTTAGGAAATGCATTTAATCTTGCCTTGATTTTCTTTGACGCCTGAGGGTGCGCAGGTATATAAATATGAAGTATGTGTTCTGAAATAAAATAGTTGCGAGTGCAGCGAGTGTCGTCTTTTCTTGTTTGTCTTCACTGTGTCCGTGTCAGTGCGCTGCTTCACCAGCAAGGTATAATGATCACTCACCAACTAGCCCAACTTTCCACTTTACTGAACTTCAGTTCCATTAGAACGGGCCCTTTTATATGTTCGAACAACTTCAAGCAATATGACCCTAGCACCCTGGCTACAGTCATGGCGATATGCGTCTGCAAGGCAAGAGTGGCATCTTGGCATGTAAGGTACAACGTGTGTCCCCAGGAACTCGAAACCATATGCGGTTTCCATCAGCCATCTTCAACACACTCAAAAGGAATTTGTAGGATTGTGAAAGCCAAATTATGTAGACAAGCAAGACATTTCAAGGATTCCCTGAGAGTAACGTGCGCCTTGCTTCACGGTCGAGAGCACAACAGGCGCTTCAGGGAATGGTGTAGGACGTCCGACAGTTTGGCGGAATGGTTATGGGCGACCACGAGACCACACCTGCCTAGACCAAAGAAGCACAGACCACCGGAAGGCCGGGTGGTCACCTTGGGAGACACCACCGTTCCCAAGAACTACAAAAGGATTCTCGGACTCGGTCTGAAGTTCTGCTTCGAGCCGGCCTTCACTCCACCAGAAAAAGTAGCACTGACCAAGACCATGGCGCGTCGTGTGACCGAAGAAGAGCGTCCACGTTTCATCACAGAGTGTATGGATGTGCTTTCCAGGACAATGACCGCCGACAGAAAAGAGCAACACGTAAGGAATCTAGTGAACTTTGGCGTGAAGAACGATTTAAGGTTTCTGACTTCTGATAAGGAAGGTTGTTTTGTAGTCGTGCCTGAAGGTCTCTTCCAAGAGAAGGCGATGACAGCGGCCAGAAAGACTTTCGTACGTGTCGACGTAAAAGCTAAAAAAGTGAGGGATAAAGCAGTCACATTATTGGCAAGCAACAATTTTGAGCGACTTGCTTCAGCAGTTAAGCGCTCGTGCAACCTACACCTCGGATTGTTTTTCGTGGCAAAAACAGATAAGGTTGACGTTCCGTTCAGAGCCATAGTGTCAGAAAGGGACTCGTGGAAGTTGGTTGTCTCTTCATTTCTTCAAAACCACCTTAATTGCTTGATAGTTACCGATCCGTTCGTTTTAACAAACTCTGAAACGTTAGTAACGTACTTAAGCACGTCTAACCCTGGACGTCTTGTGCTGCCGGAGCTTATCGGAGAGAAGAGAACTAGGAGTCGGATTCCTGATTAATAAGAATATAGCTGGTAACATACAGGAATTCTATAGCATTAACGAGAGGGTGGCAGGTTTTGTTGTGAAACTTAATAACAGGTACAAAATGAAGATTGTACAGGTCTAAGACCCTACATCCAGTCATGATGACCAGGAAGTCGAAAGCTGCTATGAAGACGTGGAATCGGCGATGGGTAGAGTGAAAACTAAACACACTATACTAATGGGCGACTTTAATGCCAAGGTAGGCAAGAAGCAGGCTGGAGACAAGGCAGTGGGGGAATATGGGATAGGCACTAGGAATAGCAGGGGAGAGTTATTAGTAGAGCTTGCGGAACAGAATAATATGAGGATAATGAATACCTTCTTCCGCAAGCGGGATAGGCGAAAGCGGACGTAGAGTAGCCCGAACGGCAAGACTAGAAATGAAATAGACTTCATAGTCTGCGCCAACCCTGGCATCATACAAGATGTGGACGTGCTCGGCAAGGTGCGCTGCAGTGACCACAGGATGGTAAGAACTCGAATTCGCCTAGACCTGAGGAGGGAACGGAAGAAACTGGCACATAAGAAGCCGATTAATGAGTTAGCGGTAAGAGGGAAAATAGTGAAATTCTAGATCAAGCTACAGAACAGGTATTCGGCTTTGACTCAGGAAGAGGACCTTAGTGTTGAACAAATGAACCGCAGTCTTGTGGGCATCATTAAGGAGTGTGCAATGGAAGTCGGTGGTAACTCCGTTAGGCAGGATACCAGCAAACTATCGCAGGAGACGAAAGATCTGATCAAGAAGCGCCAATGTATGAAAACATCTAACGCTACAGCTAGAATAGAACTGGCAGAATTTTCTAAATTAATCAACAAGCGTAAGACAGCTGACATAAGGAAGTATAATATGGATTGGATAAATTGAACATGCTCTTAGGAACGGAGGAAGCTTAAAAACAGTGAAGAAGAAACTAGGAATTGGCAAGAATCACATGTAAGCGTTAAGAGACAAAGCCGGCAATATCATTACTAATATGGATGAGATAGTTCAAGTGGCTCAGGAGTTCTATAGAGATTTATACAGTACCAGTGGCAGCCACGACGATAATGGAAGAGAAACTAGTCTAGAGGAATTCGAAATCCCAAAGGTAACGCCGGAAGAACTAAAGAAAGCCTTGGGAGATATGCAAAGGGGGAAGGCAGCTGGGGAGGATCAGGTAACAGCAGATTTGTTGAAGGATGGTGGGCAGATTGTTCTAGAGAAACTAGCCACGCAATGCCTCATGACCTCGAGCGTACCGTAATCTTGGAAGAACGCTAACATAATCCTAATCCACAAGAAAGGGGAGGCCAAAGACTTGAAAAATTATAGACCGATCTGCTTACTGTCCGTGGCCAACAAACTGTTTACTAAGCTAATCGCAAGTAGAATCAGGAACACCTTAGACTTCTGTCAAGCAAAGGACCAGGCAGGATTCTGTAAAGGCTATTCAACAATAGATCATATTCACACTATCAATCAGGTGATAGAGAAATGTGCGGAATATAACCAACCCTTATATAAAGCTTTCATTGATTACGAGAAAGCGTTTGATTCTTTCAAAACCTCAGCAGTCATGGAGGCATTACGGAATCAGGCTGCAAACGAGCCGTATGTAAAAATATTGAACGATATCTATAGCGGCTCCACAGCCACCGTAGTCCTCCATAAAGCAAGGAACAAAATCCGAATGAAGAAAGGCGTCAGACAGGGAGGTACGGTCTCTCCAATGCTATTCACAGCGTGTTTACAGGAGGTATTCAGAGACCTGGATTGGGAAGAATCGGGGATAAAAGTTGATGGAGAATACCTTAGTAACTTACGATTCGCCTTGCTTAGTAACTCAGGGGACCAATTGCACTGCATGCTCACTGACCTGGAGAGGCAAAGCAGAAAAGTGGGTCTGAAAATTTATCTGCAGAAAACGAAAGTGACGTTTAGCAGTCTCGGATGAGAACAGCAATTTACAATAGGCAGCGATGCACTGGAAGTCGTAAGGGAATACATCTACTTAGGGCAGGTAGTGACGGCGGATCCGGATCATGAGACGGAAATAATCAGAAGAATAAGAATGGGCTGGGGTGCGTTTGACAGGCATTCTCAGATCATAAACAGCAGGTTGCCATTATCCCTCAAGGGAAAAGTGTGTAATAGCTGTGTCTTACCAGTACTCACCTACGGGGCAGAAACCTGGAGGCTTAGGAAAAGGGTTCTACTCAAATTGAGGACGACACAACCAGCTATGGAAAGAAGAATGATCGATGTAACGTTAATGGATAAGAAAAGAGCCGATTGGGTGAGGGAAGAAACGCGAGTTAATGACATCTTAGTTGAAATCAAGAAAAATAAAGGGGCATGGGCAGGACATATAATGAGGAGGGAAAATAACCGATGGTCATTAAGGGTTACGGACTGGATTCCAAGGGAAGGGAAGCGTAGCAGGGGGCGGCAGAAAGTTAGGTGGGCGGATGAGATTAAGAATTTGCAGGGACGACATGGCCACAATTAGTACAAGACCGGGGTTGTTGTAGAAGTATGGTGGAGGTCTTTGCCCTGCAGTGGGCGTAACCAGGCTGATGATGATGATGAATTACCGATATACACAGCAGTATAACTTGCTACGGCAAGTTTATAAGGCAACACCGTATGCACTAGAGGCGCTTTTTTCCCACTGTGAACCATCGAAGTCATGGCTGAGTGGCAGCTTTTCCGTCTTACACTCGGGAGACACTGGTTTGATTCCCACCCAGCCCAGCTTGCAAGTTGTTTTTATTTATGAATTGCCTTCCGCCATTTCTCGCTCACGGCCAACGCTGCCGACCCCGACGTCACCGGCTTTTCTGCGACACGAGCTCCTTAACCCTGTCGCGTTAATATGGGAGAGGCCTTTGCCCTGCAGTGGGCGTAACCAGGCCGATGATCATGAAAATTTGGCGCTGCGGAGCGGAATCTGGCAAACGACCTCATTTGCACAAGTCACAAGTGTGTTTGCATGTCTCTTCTAACAGAAAGGATACCACATTTGTAAACGCAGCTAGATACAGACAGAAGCGCGCCTACACAGCAGTGGTGATACATTACGAGGGAAAATGCACGACGAGCGCTACAGTCAACAGGCGACATGCAGAAACCGCAGAGGAAATAGGTATTGCGTTAGCCATAGCACAAACACCAGCGGGTGTAATCATCAGTGATTCCCAGACGGCCATACGAAACTTCGACAACGGTCAAATCTCCCCAGAGTTACTACGACTCCTAAAATTAGCTAATAACCGCGACAAAAGTGTCGATCTCATCTGGACACCAGCTCACACACTACCAGACGGTAGCAATGAGGTGGCGCACCGCATGGCTCGAGAACTTATGGACCGAGCATCGGTAAACCCCACCTCACCGACTACCGATGAGTAGGAGTGGGAAGATCGAATGACCAGATTTCACGAAATTACTCAACACCATAGATTGCAGAGGCGTACATTCCCGCCACCACACCCAAAATTACGCACAAACCAGTCTATAGAATGGCGGCATTTACAGACCAGATCCTATCCGAGTCCAGCAATTATGAACCTAATACACCCAAATTTATACCCAATGGACAAGTGCAGACATTGCAACTATAGAGCCACCCTGGATCATATCCTATGGGAATGTGCGGCTGTAATACAGGGTAACGGTGACGCCGCCTCAAACAGCGACAGCCTCCGCGTGCGCTGGCAGTCTGCGTTGCACAGCTCGGACCTGCAGCACCAACTCTGGGCCGTTCAGCGAGCCGAGGAAGCTGCCAAGGGCCAACAACCCTTGGCTGAAACCTAGGCGGGGTCCAGGCCCACCCCACCAAATCGCAGGGCACTGAATAAACTTATTTGAATGAATGAATGAATGAAAGAATGAACATAGTCGTCCCGTGTAATATAGTAAGCGAGGTTGGATGAACGGACGGATGGATGTTATGAGCGTCTCCTTTGCAAGGTGGTGGTGTGTTGCGCCACCAAGCTCTTGCTGTGATAATGCCTAATGTCAAAACTAAATTAAAAAAAGAAGAAAGAACACGATGAACACCCCCAACCGAATTTCTTGACCCCCTATTGCAAACTTTGCTTTTGTACATCTTCCTTTTTTGTCGTGTCCCCACTTTTCTTCCATCAACTTTCCAACCGCCACTTACTAATCTCTATTGCGGAAAACTCTACTTTTCTCCTGCTCTCGCTGGGCTCAACGGCTTCAAGGGCTTCAATGGTGCCTAAATCGACCGCTGGGCAGACGTATTCATATTCTAATAAAACATGCTTCATCGTTTCCCTACCTTTACCGCAGCAGGCGCATGCTTTTTCTTCCTTCTTATATTTAACTTTATAGCTGCGTGTTCCATCTCGCTTCGAAAAGTAATGAGCTTTCTTTGAGTTATCATAAATTGTTTCTTTCCTGATTCCGTTTTTCCCTCCTAAGTAGTTACTCATGGCTGGATTCTTTTCCACTGCCGCCACCCACGACATTATTTCAGCCTCTATTACTTTTCGCTTGCCGCATCTTTGATGCTGTGTTGCCCACGCTACCGGCCACATACTTGCTGGTAAGCTTCCTAGCTCTTTTCGTCCATTGTGACGCAATGTTATTCCTTTACAGAGACCTCAACATTCTCCCCACCCATATACTTTCTACCATATTCCTCAGTTGTTCTTCATAATCAATTTTACTGTGAGGTTCCCTTACTTCAAAACAAGTCCAACCCATATCACCCTGCACATCTTCATTTGTTGTCTTTCCGTGAGCGCCCAATGCGAGGCGTCCCACTAACCCTTGGTTCCTATCATCCTGATTCAAAGCAAACAACCGCATTTCCAAAATTAGGTCCTGGAACCATTACAACTTTCTCCATGCCCCGGAGCACCTCGTACCTATTCTATCAACATAGCGCTCTGTGCTTCATTATGGCTGCATTTCCCTTCCCATTACATTTATTGTTTTTCCTGTGTTTCCATATATCGATTGCCTTCGTGTATCTATATACCAAGTTATTTATATTACCTTACCAGCGGTATTTCCTGGCCATGTGTGGCCACTGTCTGTTCACTGCTTTCATTGAATACCATAAAGCCTGATTTTCTAACACTAAATTTCAAACCTAAATTCTTGCCTTCTTGTCCGTAGATATCAGCCGGACGTTGCAAATCACTTTGCTTGTTAGCTAGCAACACAATGTCGTCCGCATAAAATAAACCTGGAAGCTGCTGCTCTATTACGGTACCCGCCTGTTTGTATGAGAGATTAAACTCGACATGACTTCCTTCTAGCACCCTTTCCATCCTCACCATGTACATCATAAACAGCAGTGGGGATAAAGCGCACCCCTTACTCAGTCTTTTATTGATATCAACTTTCTGCTCGCTCCTCATCCGTTCCCCTTCAACGCAAAATGTATTTTCCAGGTAAATCTTTCACAGGCTGTAGAGAATCGTCACCTAAGCCTTCCCCTTCCAGAATTTCTCAGAATATGTTGCGGTGTTCGTTGTCATAGGCTCTTGTAATGTCTAAAAAGACCACATATCACGCTCTGCTTTCTAATTTTAATATTTCAGTACACTGAGTAAGAATAAATAAGTTATCACCCAAACGCCTACCTATTCTGAAGCCGTTCTAAAGTTCTCCCAAAATTCCATTAGTCTCTGCACATGCTTGCAGCTTTAATTTCATTGCCTGCATTGCTAGCCTCTATATTACCGATGTAATGGTCAAAATTCTATACGAGTGAATTCTGTCTTTCTCCCTCTTACCTTTATAAATTAAAATAATTCTACTTTGTCGCCAACTGTCTGGTATTCGTCTATTTTTTATAGTTTTTTGCACTAGTTTCACTAGAGCTTCCTTACTTTTTGGTCCAAGCTCATTAATCAGTCAAACGGGAACCTCGTCTACCCCTGTGGCGGTGCGCTTAGGAATTGCCTCCTCGGCTTTCATCCAGTTGAAATTTGTCAGCACCAGCTCCTTTTCCTCCTGGTTCTCTTTCATGCTCGTTTTTCTTCAAATACAACCTCGTCATTGCCTTGGAAAAAGTCGGCTGTTATTTTTCGAATGTAATTTAATTCCGCTTCCCTTCCAGATTGTTTCCATCTTCGTCTAGGATATGTTGTATTGTTGACTTCCTGCGTAATAGTTTTATTGGTTCCAAAATATTTTAGGCGTGGCCTTCTTTTTCTCATGTATTTCTGACAACCAACGTTCACTTTCACCTTTTATTTTTTCTTGCACTAGTATTTGAACCATAGACTCATGGTATATTTCCCATTTACCGGCTGCTTCATCCTGCGGCACTTGCGACTTCTTTGCTTGCCTCTCCTCTCATGATGCTTTCTGTCGCTCCGCGATTGCCTTTCGTATGTCTCTGTTCCGCCAGCTTTTCGGTTTCTTTTTTTCCTTTCCGTATTTCTGTCGTTATTACACTTAGAAGCTAACTTTATTGCAACTCTTGGCCATTTGCCAAGTTCTTCCTCGACTCTAGTGACAATATTTGTTACTTGCACAACATTCCAATTTCAAGTAGCCATTTTGCACTCTTTGCTCTCTTTTCCAACGACATATTCCATTTTCAAAATGACGCGTTTATGGTCACTCCCTATGCTGTTTATACCCTCCCTCATTAATGACCATTTCTCTCAAGTTATCATGAATTCTTTCGGTCATCAGCCAGTAATCAATGGTGGATTTCCCATTTCCCCCTTCCCACGTGATCTGCCCTTCACACTTAGGGCCTGTATTTACGATAACGAGATTATGTTGCTCACAAAGGTGCAGCATTGACTTTCCGTTGTTTTCGGTATAGACATCTAAATCTTGTATGTGGGCATCCATTTCACCTATTAGGATAATTTCAGCATAATTCCCGAAACCCTTAATATCAGCACGTATACGTTCCACTAACTTTTTATTCTTCTGTGCGCAATCATTTTCGCCCCACAAATACGTAACGCCCAGCCATGTTTTCTCCCCACATATTGTACCTCAGAACCAAAGATGCTTTTCACATTTCAAATTTACCCTTTTCCATTTGGCTCCCTGATGGACGAGCATTCCGACTCCCACTCCCTTTCTTTCAGACTTAGTTCTGTAGCACCCTTCCCAAACATAATTCTCAATCTCTGGGGGCTCTTCCGAATCTCTAAGGTGCGTTTCTGTAAGCGCATACACCCCTTTTTTCTCTCCATTTAACTGCTCCTCATCTCTGCCCATATTTCCTTTCTTCTGCCACGCTGCATATTTGTTTATGTAGCCTATTGCATGGCGGAGCTCACTTTCTTGCTTTCCTCCTTTTTCTGTTATTGACAGCGGTGCTATTCTGAAGTTCCCTTAGAGGACCTTCTTCATTACTACCTACTGTGGCATCCTGAACCCCCTTAGGCCCCCAAAGAGCATCAGCGCGACCATCAAGTTCTCAGCCCACTTTGCGTGCAAGTCTGTAATTGAAGTGTATCCCGTCTCGTTAAAAACCACGCCCCCTTCTTACTTCTCTGTTTACTTGGACAACCTCGAAGCCTGTCGCTCGGCTCATTTTCCATACCGCCTCATTAGCCGCCACTACGGCTCTTCGTACTTGACTGTCACGTACAGGTACCTCCGGAACCGTGCACACCACGATCTGCACTGAGGGGACAGCTCGCGAAAGTCGCCCACCCCCTTCGGCAAGCGCTGTGCTAGTCCTCTCCCTTTCCTGTTTAGGTCGTCATTTTCCCAACCTGCTACTATGACAAGGTTGTGCACGTAGGCATTTTCCGCGAGCTTTTGTTTTGCTCGCTCCATAACAAAACCCAGTGTCCGCCCTGGAAATGACCCTAGCGGCACTCTTTTATCGCCTTTCACCCTGTCCACAATTGCTTCTGAGCGCCTAGCCCGGTTTGAGTCACCGGCGATAATCACCAGTTCACTTTTTCCTGCCTATCCCTGCTTCCCTTTGTCCTTTCCCGCGTGATTTGGACTCGAGAAGGGGCATTGACCCCTGCGCTCCTCCTTTTTCCGCGTGGTGGCTCCAAGGTAGGTGCCGCTCTTTCCAGCTAACTGCCCACTGGGTTGCACGCATTCCGCGTACTTTTATGGCACTCCTCCTGTCACGTCGGGGGACTGCGTTCCATTGTCATGACAATTCTCATTCACAATGGCTGCCCTGTTCAACTTTTCCTCGGAAGCTTCAAGTCTTTTTCCCACAACCTTCCGCGCATCATGCTTTCTATTTAGACCATCTCTGAGTTGTTCAGCCTGCATGATGAGTACTATCTGGAAAGCTTCTATTTTCTTCAGCCTAGTATCGACATTACAGTGTGTGCCGATTGACTCGATTTCCTCTCCATTCTCATCCGTCCCCTCATCTACCTTGAGGGGCCTCCCACAAACTGCTCGCTTTCTTGGCTTTCTTGCCATGCATTGCACGGCTTTTTCTAAGGCAAATACTATATTACGTTAATATTATAATAATGCAGGGCAGGTTGCTCCTAGCAAAAACCGATACGCACAGGATCTAAATCCTAATGTTTCGTAGAATAATTCTCACCAATGTTTAAAAAGCAATCTATGCCGCAGAAACTTAAAGTATGACACATTTTCACACGTGTTCAACCACGCGCGAATGCTCTCACTTTCCTATCAAAACAGTAAAACCAGTAATAGCTATTAGTACTGCCACTTTTAAGCGACTAATAAAAGGGTATGGAAATTTGATTTGATTTTGATTTTGATTTATTGATTTCTATTTACACACACACATGTACAGAGGAGTGGTAAATAGAGGTGGATGAGGGAAAGAAGCCGCACAGGCGCGGCTTGAGGTAACCTCCCCCCCTTAGGTACAATATGGCTGCATGGGGTAACACATCAAGCGCCATATAATTTACATTTACGTCATTGATTCATTCTTTCATTCATTGAAACTGTCAGCCTTTCTCAGGCTATTACAGGAGTAGAAAATCTAATACATTCACATTCTAAACAAGGTGCATTTCAGAACTACGATATCGACACAAAGGACAAAGGAAAAATCAAACAGCAGATAATAAAACGCATGCAAGTGCTGAGGCACAACTATTACATTGGTGTACTACAGTCCAGGCAAGATTTCAGGCATTCTAGAAAGGCATCGAGGGATATAATATTTACAATGGAATCAGGCAGCATGTTCCATTCTTTAATAACACGAGGAAAAAACTGTACTTAACACAATCGTTAAAGAACGCGGCACAGGAATGTACATGGAATGGCGATGTCTTGATGTCTCATTAGGGTGTATTGTAAAATATGATGTGTTGATATTCAAGTGGCCATGAATTAAAAGGTAAAGAAACTTCAGCCTATCTACCTTAGTGCAGTATTCTAAACTTTTAAGGTTTGATAATTTACATAATTCGGTTGGTGAATCAGTTCGGCGATATTTATTGAAAATAAAACGGGAAGCAAGTTTCTGAACTTTCTCAATTTTTAATTTGTTCGACGCAGTGTAAGGATCCGAAACAATTTTGCCATATTCAATTGCAGGTTTTACAAGGGTGTTATAAGTGAGTGTTTTTACATCGGGAGTTGCATTACGGATTTTTGTGTCTCAGTGCCCAAATTGATTTGCGTGCCTTGGAGCATACATTATCTAAGTGTGTATTCCAGTATAGGCCAGAAGTGAAGGTTAAGCTGAGATACTTATGCTGAGGGACTCTATTAACTGGTTTACCTGCAATGGAGTAAGGCTATATCATTATATTTTTCTTTGTAGTAACAGACATAATTACAGATTTGTCAGAGTTAAGCACCATGTGCCACTTAGCGCACCAATGTTCTATTGCATGCAGATCAGCGTTCAGTTCTCCTTGATCAGTTGGGGTCCAAGTTGTTTTGTATACGACACAGTCATCAGCGAAAAGTCTGATTGGGAGCGTGATAGCTTTTGGGAGGCCATTTATGAAAACCAAAAATAAAAGTGGGCCCAAGACACTTCCCTGTGGAACACCTGAAACCACAGGGAATGAAGACGATTGAAAACCTTCGAGGTGTACAAACTGTTCACGGGAGGTGAGATAAGAAGCAAAACAGTGTGTTATTTTGGAGTTCCTTAATATAGCATTAATCTTTAGCAGCAACTTTGGATGGGATACCGTATCGAATGCTTTTGAAAAGTTCAAGAATAATATGTCAGTTTGGCCACGGCTGTTTATTCCCTCGGAAAGATCGTGAGCGGTTTCTATGAGCTGGGTAATTGTAGAAAGGCCTTTTCGGAACCCATGTTGAGAAGGATGAAGTATGTTATTATTTTCAAGACATTCCATAAGCTGTTTAAATACAATATGCTCAAGCAACTTAGAACTTGTACAAAGGAGAGAAATTGGTCGGAAATTATTGAAAACCGATGAAAAACCACTCTTAGGGACCGGAATAACTTTGGCATATTTCCAAGCGGACGGGAAAGAACTCGAGGTAATGGATATTTGAAAAAATTTTGTGAGGTATTTGGCAACACGTTCTGTGTATCTAAGCAGGAATTCATTGGGGATTCCATCAGGGCCTGGGCTTTTCTTTACAGACAATTAAAGCAGCAAGATAAGCACTCCTTGCTCTGTGACTTCTAAGTCTTGAACTGGAGGGCAGCCAGGCGCGTCTGCTACATTTGGTGACAAGCCGTCGTCAGAAGTGAAGACGGATGAAAAGAACAAGTTAAGGTTTTCAGCTCTTTCTGCATTATTTTTGTCTCCATTTTTTCGAGGATTTGAAGGAATAACATAGTGCCAAAATTTGATAGGTGCCTCTATTAAAATTTGTTTTAGTGTTACATTGTAGAACTTGTCCTTAGTCACCTTGACAAGATGCCTGAGTTGCTTACTCATTTGGGTAATGGCACTGCTATCGCCAGGAACACAGTTAATCCTGTTTGCCCTCCGTTTTCTTTTTAATTTCCGCTTCATGTGTATGATTTCTCTTGTTATCCAGGGATTCTTCTTCCTTGTACATTTTTAAAGCTTGGGAATAAAATGTGTAATACAATGTTCCACCATGTTTGAAAAGTAGGCCTACGGTAGCACTATTAAAGGCAAGATGCATAAAATCATCAAATGAACCCTCGATGCATTCCAACACACCAACGTCGTCAGCGGCTGCAAAGTTTAGAAACATCTTACGTTTACTGTGTGAACGATCTGGCACCATATCTAAAACCATTATCACAATTTTGTGATCAGATATACCTTCGCAGGGTTCGCAATGACAAAGATGTGGTAATAGTTTTGAGGATATAAAGACTAGATCGAGAAGTGATGATGTTTCGCATACTCTGGTGTAGCCTTCTACAACTTGAGTTAGGTTATGACAAAATGCAAGATCAATTAGTTCTTCACAGCTACGCATATCCGTTGCACTAAAGGAGAGTGTATTCCAGTCAATTCCGGGCAAGTTAAAATCACCTAAAAGTAGGATTGAGTCGTCCTGTTTTAAATTACTGTCCATGAAATTTCTTAAGCTAACAAGCATGTCTACAGGAGAGTTTGTGGCTCTGTACACACCACCTGCTATCACCGAGTGGTTATTTAACCTAACTATACTATCCATACAGTCCATGCTATCCATACTGATTCAATGTTACTTGGACCATCTAAAACAGAAAATACTATACCGATTTTGACCATTATTGCCACTCCAACCCCTTGTTTCCATCCGATCTCTTCTTACTATTAAATAATTTGGTGGCGTGACTTCCTCGTCCGATAAATCCTGATGAAGCGAATTTTCAGTTATTACTAGCATATGTGGTTCGTGTTCCAAGATAATGCTTTCAATGGCGGTTACTTTGTTTACAATGCTTCTAGCGTTTATATCCATCGCCTTAAAGCCTGCGTCGGGAGAATTATTGAAGCACACTTGATCGTTTTCTGCAGGGGTAAGACACTTCACTCTCTGAGTGGTTACTTCATCCCAAATTTAAAGGTCGTCGCCAATTTTAATCTTATCGAAAAGTAATTTAACTTTCAGGCCATTGCTCCTCTCCACATCTGACGAATTCCACAGCTTTTTGCGGATATCAACAACTATTTTAAAGTAGTCCTCAGATATGCTTGTTTGACTACTTTTGAGCTTGTGGCAGCTCTGCATAATTTTCGTCTTATCTCTAAAATTATTTAGCTTGAAAATAGCAGGACGGTCCTTGCCCGGTGTTTTCTTTCCTAGTCTATGAATTCTTTCGATAGAGTTAAGTTTGTGTCCGAGTTTTTCTCCGAACATACTGTCATTTACCTTCTTCAGCAAGATCTCTTCAGATTCGCGCCCTTCCTCTTTTACACCTCGAATTATGAGGTTGTTGCGACGAGATCGCTTTTCTAAATCGTCAAGCTGCCTGGAGATACTATTCATTGTCAAGCCGTGACCTTCCGTAGCAGTTTCTAAGTAGTCAAGCCTTTTGTGTGTTCCGTCAAGGCTCTGCAGTTTGTTTTCAATAGCCTGAAGCCTGGTTTGTATTTCAAGAATGCGTGACTCAGACGATGTTTGGTTTTGCTGAATTTCCAATACTTTGGACAAAATTTCTTTCTGTGTGCTGATTAGTTCAGTAAAAATTTTTTCAGTAACAGGGCCGGGAATGGATTCAATGTCTCCAGACAGCTAGAGTAAAAGAAGTGAAATCGAAAAACAGTCCCACACATAATTGAAAAACCCGTGTGGACAAGGCAGCACTAGTATACAAGGGTTATCACTACGGAAGCCATACTTTTCATCACCAACCTGCACAGGTAGAGGTAAATTTGGAGACATTGTCACGGCCGTACCGCCGTGTCCACTGAAGCAGGAGCTTGCAGGAGTGCCTTTTATGTGCATTGGTCTTGCTGTCCCGTGATGGTGTGGTGACGTCAGCGTGCCCGAAGATAGTGCGCCGTAGACCTTATCGACGTGTGGGAGGCGGAAAATGTCGAAGCCGGATGAAGATGCGCAGAACGAGCTGTATCCATGGGGCAATTGCGCAGCGTTGATTCCGTCAAGGTGCAGGCAGCATCCTTCAGCAGGGAACGATGCCGATCCGCCAGAAACGAAGAGCAAGCAGCCAGCGAAAACCTGCACAGTAAGAGGTACGTTTGGTGACATTGTCATGGCCGTGCCGCCGTGTCCACTGAAGCAGGAGCTTGCAGGAGCGCCTTTTATGTGCACTGGTCTTGCTGTCCCGTGATGGTGTGGTGACATCAGCGTCCTCGAAGATAGTGCCCCGTAGTCCTTATCCACGTGTGGGAGGCGGAAAATGTCGAAGCCGGATGAAGATGCGCAGAACGAGCTGTATCCATAGGGCCATTGCGCGGCGTTGATTCCGTCAAGGTGCAGGCAGCATCCTTCAGCAGGGAACGATGCCGATCCGCCAGAAACGAAGAGCAAGCAGCCAGCGAAAACCTGCACAGGTAGAGGTACGTTTGGTGACATTGTCACGACCGTGCCACTTGTGCAGCTACCCGGTTGCACGTGTTGAAGCACGTGGTGCGAAAGGACACTCTGACTATCGTGCACAAACCAAATGTACATGACAGAGAGAGAGAGACAGAAAAGAGGGAGACAAAAGAACGAAAACTGCCCCATTTTTATTTAAAGGCTAAAAAATCTGCATATGAAACACAGAAGCAAGCTCTAAGCATGCGTAAAACCTTATGATTTCGTCGCCGCCACGGAGCCCCAAAAAGCACGTCCATTCACCACAAAAGCTCAAGACAACCACCAGGTTTAAAAACAGCAACACGCCATTGGCGCAAAGTTCAAGGGTAAAAGATAATGAACATGAAGTATTATTCAAACATTTAACACGCTATTAGCCTGTTTTGTGGAAACAAATATTGGTATAATATTATTTATTTATTTATTTATTTATTTCAGGAGTACTGCCGACCTCTCATTGGGGCCTTAGGCAGGAGTGGGTTATAACACAACATATTTGAAAACAAAGAGAAACAAATCTAGAAGCGCAACAGAAGAAGTTGCCAAAGCAAGTCCAATGCAGGTACTAGAAGAACGTGATGCATGCACAGGTACAAGAAACAAGCGCTTGAAACACGAATACCAGAAATTATACAATTCAAGGACAGATTGACGGCAACAGACATCTCTTGACAAACATCTCTGCAACGAGTGAAAATACCATAATCAGAGCAAGATAAATATGTAAACATTACGCCTTGCGAACACCGAAAGATACACATGACGCCAAGCAACTATTTTTAACACACTGCAAAAATACTAGAAAAAGTAAATTGAAACGTAGTGCGCGTGCGTTGAACGAGGCCAGATAGTGTAAGGGCGGGGCATGTACGATGAGGTAAATCATCGTACATGCAAGTGGATTGTTGCCGCAGCTTTGCCATGAACGATTCAACAGTAGTACAGTTTACTGTATCAGCAGAAAGAGCATTCCATTCAGTAACGGTGCGCGGAAAAAACGAATTTTTAAAAGCTCGTGTCTTGCAAGAATACTCCCTCTGTTTCTTTGGGCGCTCGGATCGCGTGGATCGCCGATTAACGGGTTCTATGTACGTGTCCTTGTTTATGCGCAGCTTGTCATGATAAAGTAAAAATATGTATTTCTAACGATCATGTAGTCTTCTTGTCTGCAATGTATCCAGGTTAGCGTTATTTAGAAGTGTAGTGGGGGATGTAAAGGAACTGTAGCGATTGTAAACAAATCTAATTGCTTTCCTTTGAATCATTTCAAGCTTTTTAGTGTTTTCTTGGCTATGCGGATCCCAAACCACGGAAGAGTACTCGAGGATTGGACGGATATAAGTTTTGTATGCAATTAGTCTTAATTTTGGGGTGGATTTGCGCAGAGACCTTCTTAAAAATCCCAATTTCTGCATAGCTTTCTTTTCGATGTAGGCAACATGCTCGTTCCATCTAAAATCAGCGCTAAGTATGACGCCCAAGTACTTGTAAGTATCAACGAAAGATAGTTTTTGGCCATTAATAAAATAATCGCATCTTAAGGGAGACAGTTTACGCGTCACGCTCATAGCCACCGTCTTCTTTTCGTTGACCTTCATTTGCCAGACTTCACACCAAGAAGATATTTTCATTAAAGCTGTGTTTAAGAGAGCCTGGTCGCGTGGACTGCGTATTTCCTGATAAAGGATGCAGTCGTCTGCAAATAAATTAATAGTGACCGGAATATCAAAGGTGATGTCATCTATGAATATTAAAAACAACAGTGGCTCAAGCACTGAACCTTGAGGGATTCCCGACTTCACCTGTCGTGAATTGGAGCACACGTTGTCGATAGTGACAGTTTGATTTCGATACGAGAGGTAGTCCTCGATCCTTGAAATTAAGGTATCATTTTTCAGTATAGGTTTGAGTTTTGTGAGAAGTTTGGGATGAGACACGCGATCAAACGCTTTTTCAAAGTCTAAGAAGATCATGTCAATTTGGCCTTGTTTATCTAGGATAGCCGCAATATCGTGAACTGTTTCCAACAGTTGTGCGATAGTTGAGAGTCCCCTACGAAAGCCTTGCTGTCGGTCGTTGGTTGGGTTATGTTGCTCGAGAAAAAGTGGCAGGTGCTCGAATATGATGTCTTCCAAAACTTTTGCGCATGAGCACAACAAGGAAAGTGGTGTGTAAGATGAAATAAGGGAAGTGTTTGAAGCTTTAGGTAAAGGAACTATTTTTGCAAATTGCCAATCGCTGGGAAGCTCGCACTGAAAATGGTCTCTGAAAAATAATGCACAAGTACTTAGAGCACCATTCAGCATACCTCACAAGAAATGCGTTAGGTATGCCATCTATACCAGACGACCTTTTTTGATCGATATTAAGTAACAGCGAGAAGATTCCTTCCTCAGATGTCGAGATGTCACTTATTGGTGGAATATCATTAGCTGTGTTGGGGCATGGCCTTCTACCATCATCATCGGTAAACACTGAACAAAAGAATGCATTAAATGATTCCGCAATTACTTCTTTGTTCGTAACAATAGCACCATTTATACACATAATAAGGAAGCACTTCTTTCTAGGAGAAAGGTGCTGCCAGAATTTCGCTGGTGACGAAAGTAAAAAGTTCTCTAAAGTAACGTTCTAATAATAATCTTTTGCTTCTTTTATACTGTCTTTCAATTCTTTGCGCACGACACTGAGTTTATGCATGCACGACGGAGATGGCTTCTGATGATGTTGTTTTCTTAACCTTTTCGCTTTTCTTCCCAAGCGAACCACTGGCATAGTAATCCACGGGCGAACATTTCTTATTATCTTTACTTTTGTTGGTACATAGTCCTGAACGCATCGCAGTACAAGGTTCTTGAAAAAACACCAATGGGCGTCAACAGTACAGCCGCTAGACTCAGAGAGCGCGATAAATCGGGAAAAATGCAGGTCAAGTGTGTCTAGTATTTCTACGTCATTGGCACGCGAGAAGACCGAAACCACTCGCTCTCCCCTCTTTCTTTTTGTCACTTCGTTCAGCGTAACGCCCAGGCACACCAATTTGTGGTCTGATATTCTATCAACCACGTCGATACCCGACACACTACGCAACATGCCACTGTTAACGAAAAAAAGATCCAGGGTTGAGGCAGTAGTGCTCTGGATTCGGGTGGGTAGCTTAACCAGTTGGGTTAGATTATGATAAAGGATTATGCCAACTAAGCGTTTAGCTGCATTTGTAAACGGTGCAGGAAAATCCGTATCCCATGTGACTGAAGGGACATTGAAATCACCGCCAAGTATTATGTTGCTGGAGTAGCCATGGATGGCGCAACGAAATTCATTAAGCTTGTCAAAGAATGATTCATCTGTGCCTGGGGGGCGGTAACAACCACCGACTATGAACTTCAAACCACCTGAGTCTACCCTCACGATAACACATTCAAGATCTGGTATATTGGCCAGTCTTTCAACTTTTAAGGTTTCCTTAAAAAATATCGCTACTCCGCCGCCTCGAGATTCCCTGTCCTTGCGGTAGACCCGGTATCCCTGGGGCGTGATTTTGTCGTCCCCAATCTCAGTGTGAAGCCAGGTTTCAGTAATTATCAATAGTTGAGGCTGATAAGTTAATATGACACAGTCTAAACCATCGCTTTTAGCTAGAATGCTACGAGCAATAATATTTAGGCATCAGAAGTGTTTGCCATTGTTATCGTTTCATTTATTAGGAATTTATTAGGGGGCGCGGCGGGACCAGCGTAGGAATGTGGTCTCACAAGCTTCTCTTCTGCCTTGTGCAGGTTTTCTTACCCAGTTCTGCCGCATCAACGACTGCAGTAAATGGATCAGCGATCGACACGTGTTCCCTGG
Source organism: Dermacentor variabilis (assembly GCF_050947875.1). NCBI lineage: Eukaryota > Metazoa > Arthropoda > Arachnida > Ixodida > Ixodidae > Dermacentor > Dermacentor variabilis. Next base: position 237,896,347 of record NC_134571.1, read on the forward strand.
CTGCACCGTCACCTTTGGAGCCTCTTCTTTTTGATTGTCCATTCCCGCGTGACATCAAGCCTGGAACGCCACCTAGCCACCACGTGACCTTGTCCGAATCGCCTTTAAAAGAACGTCAACAGGAATTTGTGTTCAGTGGGCGCGGCGGGACCAGCGTAGGCATGTGGTCTCACAAGCTTCTCTTCTGCCTTGTGCAGGTTAGTACCGATTACTGTTCTGTTAAAAGTGATTGCCGCTGTCTTCTGGTCCTGCCGTGCCCACAGCAGTTCGTTAAAATTGCCTACAATGCTTTTTGTATGTGCAAATTCTCCTATGTGGAGAAGTTGAAACTAATCCCGGTCCGGATAGTAGTGAAATGCTGAAAGAATTACTTAAAGGGCAAAAAGGCCTAGCCACTGAAGTGACTGCTTTGAGAGAGCAACAGAGCAATATGGAAAAACTCATGAATGATATGAGACTAAGGTTTACAGCCTTGGAGAAGCAGAAAAACAGGATTAACACTCTAGAACAAACAATATATGAACTCCAGGCGAAAATAACTGATTTAGAAGACAGGAGCCGCCGCTCAAACCTTATTGTTTTTGGAGTAAAAGAGGAACACGGGGAATCTGAGGCTGACTTGAAAAAGAAGGTTCTAACTGAAGTTTTTGCAGAAAAGCTTAATGTATCTTGCAGTTCTGTGGGCAGAATACACAGGCTGGGCAAAAAGGCAACAAACCGCCCTGTATTTGTGTTCTTCCAGGACTATAACGAAAAGCAAGAACTCTTTAACAAACTGCAAGAAACTAAAAGGCAGTAATATTTCAATACAGAACGATTATTCACGAAACACACTTAGGAAGCGTAAATTACTGTGGGACAGCGCGAAAACAGAAAGGGATGAAGGGAAAAAAGTTACCTTGATAAATGACAAGCTGCGAATCGAAAAAATGCTTTACACCTGGGATGACAGCGATAACAGCAGAGTTCAACTCGGGGATCAAAACAGTTATCAAAGCAAAGACTGACTTTCACAACCTCGTGTTAAGGAATTTCGCTTACTTAATATAAATGCACGTAGTGTTGTAAATAAATCGGAGGCTTTGGAGGCTATCTTGTTGATTCACAATCCACACGCCGTAGTTATAACAGAGACTTGGCTGAGAGATGATATTGATGATGAAACTGTTTTCCCCCGCTCTTATCAAGTTTTTCGCCGTGATAGAGCAACACATGGAGGGGGAGTTGCGGTCCTGGTGAACCAAAACACAGAGGCACACATGTTGCAGCAAATAGCTAACCATGAAAGTGTGACTTTAAAACTGTCGTACGGGGGTAGATCGTTTGTGCTTTTTGCTGTATACAGACCACCTGATTCACCACCTCAATATTTATGTGATCTGGCCGATCACATGTCTAAATTTCGCCGTGATAAAATATACCTTGTCGGTGATTTTAATCTCCCAAATATTGACTGGAATAGTCCCTTCCCTAGTACAAAGAATGACATAAATGCTTCATACATGTTTGATATTATGCTGATCCATAATTTGCAACAAGGAGTTAAGCACCCAACGCGCATACACGGTAAAGCTGCATCTATTCTCGACCTCGTCTTTCTCAGCCAAGAAACAGAACGTTTTACTGTTTCAGTTGAAACTGGGTTATCTGATCACTGCATGGTGGTTTTTACTTGTCCCATTCAACAAATTGTCGACAGTGAACCAGCAAAAATTATTTCCGTGAAAAACTTCTCCAGAGCTAATGATGAAAGTGCGTTAGACTACTTCAGCTTACACCTTGACATGTTTCGAGGAACTAATGTTGATGAACTCTGGAATAAATTTAAAGAAATCTGTACGTACTGCATTGATAACTACATTCCTAATAGAACAAAGAAAACGTGTAAAAAAACTCCTTGGATCACGCGAGAAATATTACATTTGAAAAGAAAAATCAAACGACTGAAGCGTGGGGGTGCCTGTCGAAATATAGTTAAAATATATCAGGCTAACTTCACAAGCGCTTTGCGCCAGGCTAAACAAAATTACTTTCAGTATAGCCTGCCAAATTTTCTTCGTGACTCACCACAAAAGTTCTGGAAATTTTTATCGAAAGAGAAAAAAACAATTACGCGCATTTCATGTCAAGGTGTGCAGCTTGCTGATAAATCGCAAATCTCTGAGGCATTCAATAAGTAGTTTCAGAGTGTTTTCCCATCATGGTTTATTTGTTCAACCCAGTACCATGTCTCCCAACTCAACCCCCGACATTGTTTCTTCATCTGTCGTATTCTCCATGCTACTCAACCTCAAAACTAAAGCGTCCGCTGGCCCTGACGGGATACCAAATATTTTTTTGCGCCGTTATGCAGAAGCCATCACAGAGTTCCTGGTTGTTATTTTCCGCAAATCATTTGAAACAGGAAACATTCCTTCCGACTGTAGGAAAGCGCGGATTGTGCCCGTGCTGAAAAAGGGTGATGCTGCCTTGATTGCTAATTATCGTCCCATATCAATAACTTCCACATGTTGCAAACTTGCTGAGCATATCATAGCTAACTACATAACTACATTTCTAAACGATAACATGGAACTTACCCCCCATCAGCACGGGTTTCGAAAAGGCTTTTCCACTGTCACTCAGCTAACTTCTGTCATTCATACTTTTGCAAGTGTACTAAATAGCGCTGGTCAAATGGATGTTATTTTTTTAGACTTCAGCAAAGCCTTTGATGTTATTTCTCATGCCAAACTAATTTACAAACTTGAACTTATTGGTCTTCCTAATTTCATAATTCGTTGGATTTCCTCATACCTTTCTCACCGCACACAATTTGTTTGTATTGATGATTGCTATTCAAATCACCTGCCGGTCACTTCAGGCGTCCCACAGGGAAGCGTCCTCGGACCTCTCCTCTTTTTGATATATATCAATGACATTACTAACGTTATAACTACCCCAGTTCAAATTAGATTATTTGCAGATGACGGCGTTTTATTTCACCAAATTACTTGCCAAGATGATCAAGTTTTACTAAACTCCAATCTTCAGAACATACATACATGGTGTAATAAATGGGACACGAAGCTAAATTTAGAGAAAACAGTATACATGACGATAACTAACAAAAAGGCTTCCTTCTCATTTCCTTACAATATTTCATCTCACCTTCTGACCGAAGTCAGCGAGTACAAGTATCTAGGAGTTACAATAACGAAAAACCTTAGCTGGAATAAACATGTATCAAACGTATGCTCCTCAGCCTTTCGTAAACTCTGCTTTCTTAGACATTAACTAAAACTTGCCCCACCTGAACTTAAAAACTTAACCTACTTTTCAATAATAAGGCCATCACTAGAATATGCGTGCAGCGTATGGGATCCCTACACTAAACGTAACATCGAGGCCCTTGAAATGATTCAACGCAAAGCCGTCCGTTTTATTTTTTCAAAGTATCGTGTAACTAACTCACCAACGACCCTCATGCGAACTCACGTTATTGAAACATTACAGCTGCGCCGGAAAATTCAAAGACTGAAACTACTTTTCTTACTAAAAAACCATAAACTGTCTATGAATGCAGACCCCTTCCTTAAACCTAACACTACGCGCCAAACACGAAATCATCATGCACAATCATTAACCCCTTACAGTGCTAGGATTAACGCCTTTAAATACTCATTTTTTCCACGCACTATTGAGGAGTGGAACAGGTGTCCGCCAGATCTTTTAACCAGAGCTGATTCTTTTGACTCAATGTTTTCTTCACAGCATTTAATTTGAGAGCCATTTATTTCTACGTTTACTTTTTGTATTTTGCATCTGAGCCTTGCATTTATTGCTGTATTTTGTGTTACAACTTGCATTTAACAGTTTTCAGTTTTGCTAATCCTGTTCTTTTTGCATATATTATGTATTCGCCCCTCCTGCTTGGGCCTACTGTAGGCCTGCAGTATGTTCTAAATAAAAATAAAAAAATAAAAATTCCTTTGGTAGCTGGTGTGTGCGCACCGGCTATTTCGCGCTGAACTTCATCTAACGTTAGTAATCGATTGTCGATCTTAACGTTATCATGTACGAGCTTTACCTTTGTACCGCATTTCCTAATTTCTGATGTACTGTTCCAGAGTAGTTTCCTCACGTGCCTAGTGGTTGCAGAAAAATCCTCGGAGATAGAGATTCCCTTCCCTTTCAATTTGTAGCAATTTTTTAGGACGTTAACTTTTTCCCTGTGATCAAAAAATTTCCCGATCACTGGTTGCCCTTTACCGCGCTGCTTTCGCCCTAGTCTATGAATCCGTTCAACTGAGTTAACGTTCACGTCTAGAGTATGCTTGAATACGTTATCAACCACGCTATCCACGAGGTCATAAGAGGCGTCGTCTTTCTTTTCTGGTATGCCGAACACAACAAGGTTATTACGCCTACTTCGGTCCTCCAAATCAACGAGCTTACTTTCCAAGTTACAAACGGTCATTCCGAGACTAGTAAATCTATCACTGAAGCTTTTAATCGTCACAGAAGTTTCCTCGACAGTTTTTAATTGCGACTCAATGTGAGCAAGCCTTTTTTGGATATTGTTCTGACCTTCAAGCAACTGTGATAACAATTCGGAAGTCGAGGGCCCTGGGTTGGGCTCAACGTCCCCACATAGCATCAGCAAAGACAGGAACACTTGTTGAATGGCACAATACAGGGTGAACAGGCTACGTGGGCACGTCAGCTGGACTAAGTAAGGATTGCTAGACTTAACAGATGATACTTCGTTACTAACCTGCACGTAGAAAAGAAACGGCTTGAACATGGTGCCACATGAGGACCAGCCGACGTGCCCACTGAAAGATTCCGGGGATTCCAAGCATCTTATATCCACTTGAGATGACGTTGATGGCGCTGGAAGCATCGCTGCCCATCCTTCCTCGATGAAAGATGGCGCATGCGTGAAGACGTCAGTAGCACGCGCTGTGGTGGCAATATCGGTCGGAGCTTGATGTGTGCTGGCCATTTCTATCGCACCCAGCAGGGAAATCTGCATGTAGAAAAGAAACGGCTTGAACATGGTGCCACATGAGGACCAGCCGACGTGCCCACTGAAAGATTCCGGGGATTCCAAGCATCTTATATCCACTTGAGGTGACGTTTATGGCGCTGGAAGCATCGCTGCCCATTATTCCTCGATAAAAGATGGCGCATGCGTGAAGACGTCAGTAGCACGCGCTGTGGTGGCAATATCGGTCGTAGCTTGACGTGTGCTGGCCATTTCTATCGCACCCAGCAGGGAAAGCTGCACTTGGAAAAGAAACGACTTGAACATGGTGCCACATGAGGACCAGCCGACGTGCCCACTCATTATTAGTTATTGTAGATTCTTCTCTGCAATTTATAGCAATCATCCACATCCAGCCACGCATTTAACCTGTATTAAATCAACTTTGTAACGACATGCTTAGGGGAGTCATATCAAACTAGATTGCTCAGCCAGAGAAAGTACAATGAAAGCCTCAATGTTTATTCCTATTTTCGTATTGCTAAACAGATTATATTGGCAGAATTTTATGCCTGCTTGCATTGCCTCAATAAAACGTTCAGAGCTGGAAAACCTGATTATTGTTCTTGCTGTCGAAAGGCTGCTTCAATGTCGATAGCAAGCTATAATTATTCATTTCGAAAGTGTTAAGAAATGACTATATCTCTAAGCTTATCAATGTGTTTTCTTTCCACGAACGCAATTAGGTTTTCTTCATCCCACTCATTGACCGCCATGGAATGAAACTGTTCACTTTGAAAACTATCGGATGCAAACATTCTGGAGTTTCTCCTGAGCATTGGTCCGCATCCTATAATGTGCATGTTTGTATGAAGTTTTGGTGTTGCAATCGTAGTGCTCCACGCATATATTTATACTGCAACTAACGTATTTATTGCACTTTGTTTCCAAATCCATATTGTGGCCATGCAGTAACGACCACATTATTAAGGAAAAAAAACCGCAGATTCAGTGTGCGTGTTGGAATCTATGCGAAGTGAAATTTTTGCCAAGTGGTCAATTAAATGCTGTTAAAGCAACTGCGATATATACAATTTGTCTTATCTTCAACAATCCAACATGTAATCTTTTGAAAAGTTTGCTTATGCACCGCATAGGTCTGAACTTTAAGGTCATGTAATCTTTATGCCCTACACTGTTCACAAACTATACAGAAATGCAAAAGGCAGTTAATGTAACTGCACACTGCGAGACACCTACACAGTGACGTTTGTTGAGCAAGGAATAGCGTGAGGTGTATGTAGGTGAATGAATGACATGTGCTTCATCATCTTCATCAACAGCAGTAGCCTGGTTGCGCCCTCTGCAAGGCAAAGGCCTTTTCCCATACTCCAACTACCCCGGCCATGTACTAATTGTGGCCATGTTGTCCCTGCAAGCATCTTAATCTCAGCCACCCACCCAACTTTCTGCCGCCCCCTGCTACGTTTCCTTTCCCTTGGAATCCAGTCCGTAGCCCTTAATGACCATCGGTTATCTTCTCTCCTCATTAAATGTGCGGCCCGTGCCCGCCCCCCATTTCTTTTTCTTGATTTCTACTAAGATGTCATTAACTCACGTTTGTTCCCTCATCCAGTCTGCTCTTTTCTTATCCCTTAACGTTACACCCATAATTTTTCGTTCCATAGCTCCTTGAGTCGTCCTCAATTTAAGTAGAACCCTTTTCGTAAGCCTCCAGGTTTCAGCCTCGTACGTGAGTACTGGTAAGACAAAGCTGTTATAAACTTTTATGTTGCGGGATAATGGAAACCTCCTGTTCATGATCTGAGAATTCCTGCCAAACGCACCCCAGCCAATTCTTATTCTTCTGATTTCAGTCTCATGATCCGGATCCACGGTCACTACGTGTCCTACGTATATTTATCCCCTTACCACTTCCAGTGCCTTGCTACCTATTGTAAATTGCTGTTTTCTTCCGAGACTGTTAAACATTACTTTAGTTTTCTGCAGTTTAATTCTTAGACCCACCCTTCTGCTTTGCCGCTCCAGGTCAGTGAGCATGCATAGCAGTTGGGACTGCATATACATGTGCTTATGTACTTATTTATTTATATACCTAGCAGGCTGCAAGGTTGGAGTATTAGGTGAGCGGGAATAAAAAAAGTAGTTACAAAAGGAAGAAGGGCACAACATTAAGAAAAAGAAACAGCAAAGAAAGCAGCACCAATACAATGCACCAACTAGCCCAACGTGTTTTACTGGCACAACAATATTCAATGCTGAACAAACAATGACAGAAAAAAATTACTGCCCATGCATCCTCTACAGACAGTTAACCAGCGAAGCTGAAATGCGCGGCCCCGGTATTTATCACTGGGTTAATTCTGACAACTTATTCAAGTCTTTCTATGTTATTGTTTGTATCTGTGTTTCTTAATGAGATTACGCAAACGTTTGGCTTGGGTTTATCACATTGTTTATTTGTAATGCCGCACATCGCGCTTCGCAAGATCACCATCATGGAAAGTGCAACGAGCTGCTCATTGTGTTAATCCAGCGGGTCCATCAAATTCTGTCTGAAATATGTGAGGCATTTGTGTCTTGTGATGTATGAGCCATTGTATTTGTGACTTGGATATTCACTGTAGTTACCAAGTAACACGCCGGGGCCGCACATTTCATTTGTTTAAATACAGGAACACATCTTTAAACCTATTGGGAAGACGGAGAGAGGCTGCTGTATGCGCGCTCTGCGACGACAACAATATCGGTTTAGGCAATGGCCCACCACACCTTTGCTGCGAGATAATCATGACATGATCTTGTCTGAACCTCGTCCCCCTCTGTGTCCCTTCCCTCTAATAATGCATAGATAAATGTACATGTTTTAAATGCATAAGCACTTCTATGTCTACAAAACAAGAAATTTCTCCGTCCGTCATGTAAGACGATTACAATGGCTCTCACTCCGCTAAACAGTGGGTCATACCCCTACGCTAGGGTTTTTGTGATCGGACCGCGAGTGTTTCGCCTAGGCCATATAGAGCTTCACTGTAAAAAGAATAAACAACTTTCTGTAAGAGACCAAGACAATAAGAGGCATACTAACGAATGAAAGTTTATTGAACATGCCGAGTAAATGCTGGTTTACTAGCAATAAATCTAACTTTCACAAAAAGCAGAAGCAAAAAATGACTTGTGTCAATACAGATCCCAATAGGAAACGTATCAATTTTTGAAAGTGTAACAGAGGCCATGTTCACACAAGATCCTCCCAGTGTTCACACAAGATCCTCCCAGTCTCTTTGCATCCACAGCTTCCGTAATTTCTCTAGGCACCCGATCTCCACAGAGTGCTAGCTACTTCCGCTACAATGCACTCTCGACATTTAAGCGTGCATTGTAGAGGAAGAAGCTAGCATTTTGTGCAGCTCGGCTACCTAGAGAAAATATGCAAGCTGTAGATCTAAAAACAGCGGGAGAATCTTGTCAGCATGGCTTCCATTAGAAATAGATACATTCCCTGTTAGGAAACACACATAAATTTTTGCAGCCAGCATTTACTCGGCGTGTACATTAAACTTTTGGTTGTTAGATCACCTTGGTTTTCTTGTTCGTCCTATGTGTTCTCTGGTGCCGTTTGCAGCCAGGCTATTCTTTATTTTTTAAACTGCAACAAGTCACTTTAATGGCCCTTATGACGCTTCTGTGTGCCTAATAAAATATTTTATTTGGCCAATGTAGCAAAAATGTGCGGTGTGAAGCAGAAAGAATAGGGTACGCTAACTTCTAAACTAAAGGTTTATTGTGAAAATGCAGTGATTTATTGAAGTTTCCAGAAAGTAGTACAGCAATAAAATCTGATAAAAACTAGTGTTTGATGACAGCAAACATAAAAACCGGAAAGGGAGAAAATACATATAGATATACAAGTCCAGGGAAACAATATCGTGATCACCAAGTGCGCATGTGTCTACCTTCCAAGAAACTCGTTATTTTCCAATGGTATAGAATTAGAAGAGTGTGCTTGCATAAACAAGCTGTTAGTCTGTCTATAGGAATAAGAACAGTGTTTCTTGAAAGGTGGGGGCATGCAGGATTGGCAACTGTAACAATTTTTTCCTGCACTTGGAATTTTTCTGTATTTTCCTTCTGTAGTATTCTGATCTATGTTTGGTCGCATCAAGAGCCAAATTTTATCTAGCCTTCAAAGATATTTCTTTCTGTAATTTAATAATAATATTTGGGGTTTTACGTGCCAAAACCACTTTCTGATTATGAGGCACCCCATAGTGAAGGACTCCGGAAATTTTGACCACCTGGGGTTCTTTAACGTGCACCTAAATCTAAGCACACGGGTGTTTTCGCATTTCGCCCCCATCGAAATGCGGCCGCCGTGGCCGGGATTCGATCCCGAGACCTCGTGCTCAGCAGCCCAACACCATAGCCACTGAGCAATCACGGCGGGTTCTGTAATTTGTAGAAATCGCCACATTTTTACAATGAACCTTACTTGCAAGTTAGTCCTCATCCACGTCTAGTGTCATCCTGTCGATACTGCTTCATGCTATGCAACCTTGCAACATTTGTGTGTGTGCATGCGCGCGCGCGCATGGATTTGGATGTGAAATCAAGCCCTTGGGCGGAGGTGTCATTCTTCTCCTGTGCAGCCTCATGAATTCATTAACTATAGTGCAACAGAAATACGATGGACAAGAACGAAGTGAACACATAGAGCGCTTCGTTCTTGTCCGTTGTCTATCTGTTGCGCTTTAGTTAATAATGAATACACACCAACGCGTGCAGTTTTAAGTTCCTAAGTCGGGATTATAAGCCCGCTAGTGTCCTGGAATAACTGCATGGCTATGTGTCCTGTAATTTAATTCTTGGCCATGTGCTTGCAAGCCGCGTGCAACCTCCTGATTTTCCTGACAATCTCCTGTGATGTGCAGGTCCATACAGTTTCTGGTGAATCCATGCGAGTATGCAGGATTTTGTGCAGGGTGTAATCTGCGCTACAAGTTCTGCTTTGATTGCTTTTAAGTCAGCTTTTCTAGGTGTAGGATGACCTGGAATAGTACTGACTTATATGGGGTTAATTTTATGCAGTGTCATACTACTGTTACACGGCTATTTCCACATCAGTGTACTATATGAGCCTGATTGCTTGAATCTTCATTATTAGCAGCCTCCTCTGTGTGTTTGGCAGTTGTATAGTCTCGTTGCCCGATTGTTTGCCCCCATATTGTACGGTATGGGCCTGTTGTGTTTCAAGTTCAGGTGCCCCAGAAGTTGTTTCTGAAGGGAGGGGTAGTCGTCTTTGCATCTGATATGCTAGCTGGCATGGTATCTGGGGACCAGGTTCTGAGCTCTTCAGGCAAAGAATTTGTGCTGCAGGCTGCAACTCTACTCTGTCTAGGTGCTTGTTCATTTGCTCTTTCTCATAGAGGTCTTCAAGCATGGTGAAGTTGGAAAGACCCGATATTAGCCGATGCCTGTATTCGATGAGTTATCTTTATTGTGCAGTGCTGGTTGTTCATACTGTACAATACCTTGGACACAATTTTATTTATTTATTCAAAATACCCCTAAAGGCCTTCATTACAAGGGTATAAAATGAGGGGGGGGGGGCGATCACAGGCACTGGTCATAGTTTCTACATACTAAAAACCAGAGAATGTAACAAAAGTAATAATACAGTGAAACATAGGTAATATACATGATAATTAGGTCACGATTATTACAGAGAAAACATTAGTATATATTAGGAGAACATAAGGCAATTGCAATGAAAAACACCAACAAACTTCGAAAACACTGTAAAAGTCCCAAAAAGCACAGCACAGCATGTGCGATTTTCCATGGTATCCACTCGTCCAATCTCCATGATTTCAAGATTATTCTTTTCACCAGGTGTACAATTTGCGTCCAGGCATGGCATAATTGTTTCACTCACATGCTGGCTCTGCCGTCATGGTCTTACACTAGCTGAGCGTTTGTGGATTTTGACTTGCGGGTATATTTGTCCAGCTATGTGGAGCACAATGTGCAATCTGGGGTAGTTCTTGATCCGAGTCTTTTTTTCGGCGTCGATATAAGCTGACTTATCAGAAAGCGAGAGGTCAGACTGGCCAAGCCACAGTGGCCAAGAAAGTCTGCAGTGTTGTCGAGAGCTTGTTGATTTCTCTATAACGTAGCTTTCCTATATACTGGTACTTGTAGTATTCCCGTGTTGCTGGCGTGGGTCGACCAAATGTGCATCCAACTCTCACCTGGCATTTTCTGCCTTTCAAAAAGTTGCCGTTTAACCTAAGTGCTCTAACAGGAATTTCCTTGCTCATGGTTCCTCTTATTAGAGTATCATGAGGTACTGCTGTTAAAAGCCGCTTCACTCTCTTCATTCTTTTATAAGCGCTATTACACAATGCCCTGCAATAAAGTTTCTGCTGCTCATAGCCCACTCATATGTTCCAGAAGGGACAGCTTTCGAAGAAAGTTTTCTTTTTGCTGTGTGTGCGATGTAGTATGAGCATTCATGTCTTGACATTCGTACATCTGTAGAACCAGCTTCCTGACAGAGTGCTTGCTATAACCTGATTATGCTTATTTGTGCAGTGCTGTTGAACAATACATGTTGATGCAATGAATATTGACAGACTAGAATTATCATGAAAGATGGCTGTTTTACAATTGTGCCCTTTGCGTTCGATTGGTGTTAGATTATGCATAAGCATGCCCCCCTATGCATTAGTATTTGGAAGTTCAAGGATTTAAAGATGATGAACTAAATCCAAGTGGAAGAGCTTTTCCACCTATGACTACCATCGAAATGCGACTTGCATGGCTGGCAATTCAAGCCCTCACCTTGTGTTAGCAGCAGAATGCTATAGCCACAGTGGCAGGCGAATAAATTGAACGATTTGTCTGAAGATGTTTTCTTTTGCTTGCCTGTGTGTAGGTAAAACTTGCAATAAGTGTGTCCTTGCAAAAAAAGGCAGTTTGCGGTTATTTATTGAATAAACCACATATTCTGTATAGTTGAAATGCAGAAATTTGTTCTAATATCTCCGGGTGATATGTTCTTTCAAGTAGCATGGTATTTCATTACTCATAAAAGAGCAGATATTGTTATTTGGGTTTACACACTGATATATTTGGTCACAAACTTATTAGAAACTGTTATTAGAAACATGTAAGGTATGAATGTTTCTGCACACTTGATCAGCTGTGAACGTGCAAGAACTGTTTGTACTTAAAATACTCATCAAAGTTTCAACAGAGCTGCTTGTTGGACTTGTTGGGGCTTGCTAAAAGACATGTTTTTTGCCGCAGTTGAACACACACAAAAGGAAGAGACATACAGCGCATTCGTGTATGTGTATATATATTCATCGCTCACAGCCAAAACTAAATCAGTTGGATGTGCCGCCCATGTTGTCTTCATGTGTATTCCTTTTGTGTGTGTTCAATTGCGGCAAAAACATGTCTTTCATCAAAGCTTCACAGGAAGAGATGCAACTGGCTCACTTCACTGTACAGTTTTGATTTACTTTTCTTTAACGTGTCGTTTTCTACTGTTTTATGCCCACAAGAACAGGCTGTTTGCCTGTTTTTCTCATTGTTGCACGAGTTTTACCTGAAGGTGCAGGTGGGTACGTTGTCACTTTGCCACTATTGCAAGCCAATAATTTACCTAATTTACTAGCTATAGAAATAATTACCATTCAGAACAAATGTTAATACAGCTGCAGTAAGGATACGAAGTCCGCAACCTATTCAATCTTTATTGGTTCCCGTGCATTAAAAAAAATTCTCCATAGAACAGGTGCAACTTAAGTGCATGTAATATTCGAAAACAAATTAACGACGCTGTTTATTCAAGCCATGGATTTAATGCAATCGTAGAAAATTCATTACGATAGTCTACACTTCAGCTCTGTCAAATTTAATAAGTTAGGTAAGATAACCTTTGAAGATGCACCGGAAAATTCGCGCTTGAAAACCGAAAAGAAAATGCAACTGAACGGTACCGCGTTGAGCACTACGTTGAATTTTGCGGTACTTTGCTCTCTGTCATTTGCCCTTGCCGAGGTTGAAAGTATTTAAGCTGGTCCGTACGCGCGATTTTTGTAGGCTATTGAATAAAAGAAAATTGTTATGACCCCAAAAGGCCATGTCTCGTAGCAACTCGCAAAGGTGTGAAACAAACGCGAAAATGCACTTGATTTGGTGCGTAACGTGTCACCAAGCGCGTAGAAATGGGAGAATTGAATCTGCGGGACAAGTTTTTCATTCTCCCTTCGCGTACGTGCCGAATTCGGTAATACACCTCTCAGCGCATTCCACTTGTTGGGCGAGACGCCATTTCCTAAAACAAACCAACGAAAGAGCTCTCCGCGGAATTTGACGGAAAATCGCAGCGATCGCTGTGACGGTGCCACTGGGCGACCAAACGGTTGGTCGCAGCCGAAAATCGGTGGGTCGGCAAAGGACGAAACTCGCACTTCCGGTAGGGCGAAAATCGCATCATATGAACAAGGCTTAACGGAATCAAAGGCATTATGCACGACCACATTATATTGAGGTCAACAGTATCATAGGACATAAAAGCGCTCCAGGCACCGGCATCGCCCCGTGGGCACAGTGACTGCACCTCAGCGCAGCCACCTAACCAGTTAATCTTTGCACTGCAGACGATCGTCGGGGTGTCCGCCCGTCTGCTACTGTTGGCCTCGCACGCTCAGCCGTCAGCGTGTGGTGTCAGCGGGTGTCCAACAGGGCACTGTTTTGAGCCCGTTTATGTTCAGCGTCGCGCTGGCACGTCTGACGGATTACCTCCCTCCACTGCGAGCGCCCGAGATTAGCGTCGCCATCCATGTATGTGTACGGCATCGCACTGTTCGCAAGTGGTCCCACGAGTACGGGCAGTGTAGTGCGCGCCAGAGTACAGGGAGCGCTCGACGCCCTCGGCGCCTAGGAGAATATTCGTAAGCGCACAACCACAGGGCTAGACGAGGTTTCCATTAGGCTGCATAATAAACGAGGACCCGAAAGTAAGGGAGCTCTGGCGAAGGCAGGGGAAAAAGCATTTAAGACGAATTATTTAATTTATAAAGGCTAGGGGGAGAAAGATAGAATTAACTACTATAGACCGTTGACCATTACATCGGTAATATAGAGGCTAGCAATGCAGGCAATCAAATTAAAGCTGCAAGCATGAGCAGAGAATAATGGCACATTGGGAGAACTTCAGAATGGCTTCAGAATAGGTAGCGTTTGGATGATAAGTTATTTATTCTTATTCAGTGTATTGAAATATTAAAATTGGTAAGCAGAGCATTATATGTAGTCTTTTTAGACATTACAAGAGCCTATGACAATGAACACCGCAACATTTCCTGAGAAATTCTGGAAGGGGAAGGCTTAGGGGACGATTCTCTACAGCTGTTGACAGAAATTTACTTACAAAATACTGTTTACGTTGAATGGGAAGGCATGAGGAGGGAGGAGAAAGTTGATAACAACAAGGGACTAAGGCAGGGGTACCCTTTATTGGGACTGCTGTTTATGATGTACAAGGTTGGAAAGGGTTCTAGAAGGAAGCATTATCGGGTTTAAAATCTCATACAAAGAGGTGGGTACCGTAGTACAGCAGCAGCTTCCAGGTTTATTTTATGCGGACGACATTGTGTTGCTAGCTAACAAGGAAAGTGATTTGCAACGTCTGGTTAATATCTGCGGACCGGAAGGCAAGAATTTAATTTGAAATTCAGTGTTAGAAAATCAGACGATAGGAAGGTTGGTGGAAGAAAAGTCGGGAAACGACAAAAAACGAAGACGCAAAAAAGCAAAGTTCGCAATAGGGGGCCAGGAAATTTGATTGGGGTGTTCATCGTGTTTTTTTTTCATTTTCTTTTTTTAATCAAGATAGGGCATCAGACAGTATACCAGCAAAACTTTCGTAGTGCAACCCACCAACTCCTTCCAAAGAGGACGCTCATAAAATCCATCCGTCCATCCATCCGTCCATCTATACCCACCGGTGCGCAGCCGGAGTGCGCACTGCCGTGTTCGAACGTGGTGTCGGGATACTACCAGCGTCCGCTCGTCTACTGTGCGCCTCTGATGACCGTGCCGGCAGGTGCACAGTAGCTAATAGAACGAAAGGCGTCATGCATAGCCGCATCACGGTAGAAATTAAAAGTATCATACGACATAAAAGCGCACCCGGCACCGGCACCACCACGATCGCTCGGCGACTAGCTCAGCGCAGCCATCTAACCAGTTATTGTTTGCAATGCAGACGATGGTCCGGGTGTTCGCAAGTCTGCTGTTGTTGGGCTCAGCGCGCATCCCCATCAGTGCGTCACCGGAGTGCGAAATGCCATGTTCGAAGGCGGTGTGGGGATACTACCATTGTCCATTTCAGAGGCGCACTGTTGACAAAACTGAGAGCCTCTGAAAACCGTGCGGACAGGTGCACAGTAGCTAATAGAACCAAAGGCATCATGCGCAGCCGCATCATCGTCGAAATTAGATGTATCATACCAAATAAAAGTGCTCCCGGCACGGGTACCACCCCGATCGCTCGGTGAATTTACGTCAGCGCAGCAATATAACCAGTTAATCTTTGCAATGCAGACGAAAGTCCGGGCGTTGGCCCGTCCGCTACTGTTGGCCTCGGCGCGCAATCCTACCGGTGCGTCTACGGAGTGCACACCGCCTTGGTCGAAGGCGGTGTCGGGATACTAGCAGTGTCCACTCGTCAGCTCTCCGCCTCTAATTACCGTGCCGGCCGGTGCACGGTAGCTAATAAACCAAAGGCATCATGCACAGCCACATCATCGTCAAAATAAAAAGTATCATACGACATAAAAGCGCTCCCAGCACGGGCACCACGCTGATCACTCGGTGACGCTACGTCAGCGCAGCAATCTAACCAGTTAGTCTTTGCAATGCAGACGAAAGTCCGGGTCATTCATATTTAAAACAGCGCCAAAAAAAAAAAACACGGACAAGAGAGGAGAAAGCACGAGCCGTGTTGTCCGAGCTGATATGTCCGTGTTTTTTCGCGCTGTTTTAAATATGAATGAACCGTACTAACTAGCTCGCACTCAAACCCTTCCGAAAGTCGGGGTGTTCTCCTGTCCGGTACTGTTGGCCTCGGCGCGCAAACCTACCGGTGCGTCACCGGAGTGCGGGCTGCCGTGCTCGATGGCGGAGTCGGGATACTACCAGTGTCCACTCGTCAACAGTCCGCCTCTAATTACCGTGCCGGCCGGTGCCCAGCAGCTAATAAAACCAAAGGTATCATGCATAGCCAGATCATCGTCGAAGTTGAAAGTATCATACGACATAAAAGCGCCCCCGACACGGGCACCACCTTGATCGCTCAGTGACTTTACCTCAGTTAAGCAATATAACCAGTTAATCTTTGCAATGCAACCGAAAGTCCGGGTGTTCGCCAGTCCGCTGCTGTTGGCCTCGGCGCGCATCCCTACCGGTGGGTCACCGGAGTTCGCAATGCCGTGTTCGAAGGTGGTGTTGGGATAGTACCAGCGTCCACTCGTCAACATGTCCGCCTTGAATTACCGTGCCGGCAGGTTCACAGTAGCTAATAGAGCCAGAGGCATCATGCACAGCCACATCATCGTCGAAATTAAGAAGTATCATAGGACATAAAAGCGCTGAACGACAGAAAGCTGAGCTAGTTGGTAAGGATTCATCATGCAAAAAAGAAGTGAGGCGTGCAGACAGGACACAAGAGTAGAGAAGTGGACAACACTTCTCTACTCTTCTCAATTTCTACACTTCTACACTTCTACACTTCTCAACACTTCTCCACTCCTCCACTCTTGTGTCCTGTCTGCACGCCTCACTTCTTTTTCGCATAAAAGCGCTCCCGGCTTCACCCCGATTGCTCGGTGACTTTAGCTCAGCGCAGCCATATAACCAGTTGATCTATGCAATACAGACGATAGTCCGGTTGTACGTCAGTCTGCTACTGTTGGCCGCGGCGCTCAATCTCACCGGTGCGTCACCGGAGTGCGCACTGCACTGTTCGATGTCGATGTCGGGATACTACCAGCGTCCACTCGTCAACTGTCCGTCTCTGATGACCGTGCCTGCAGGTGCACAGGAGCTAATGGAACCAAAGCCACCATGCACAGCCACATAATCGTCAGAATTGAAAGTATCGTGCGACCTAAAAGCGCTCCCGGCACCGGCACCACCCTGATCGCTCGGTGACATCACCTCAGCTCAACCATGTATCCAGTTAATCTTTGCAATGCAGACGATTGCCCGGTTATTCGCCAGCCTACTGCTGTTGGCCTTCGCGCGCATCCCTACCAGAGCGTCACCGGAGTGCGCACCACCGTGCTAGAAGACGGTGTCGGGATAATACCAGCTTGCACTCGTCAACTGTCCGCCTGTGATGACCATGCCGACAAGTGCACAGTAGCTAATTGAACAAAAGGTACCACGCACAGTCACATCATCATCGAAATTAACAGTATCATATGACATAAAAGCGCTTCCGGCACCGCCCCGATTGCTCGGTGACATCACCACAGCACAGCCATCTAACCACGTAATCTGTGCAATGCAGACGGTGGTTCTGTGCAATTTGTGCAATGCAGACGGTAGAGGCGGTGGTTCGGGTGTTCGCTAGTCCACTGCTTTTGACTTCCGCGCGCATCCCCACCGGTGCGCCACCGGAGTTTGGACTGCCGTGCTCGAAGGTGGTGCCGGGATACTAGCAGCGTACACAAATCAATTGTCCGCCTCTGATGACCATGCCGGCATATGCACAGTAGGTAATACAGCCAAGCCAACCATGTACTGCCACATCATTATCGAAATTAACAGGATCATACGACATAAAAGCGCTCCCCACACCGGCCTCTGATGACACTGTAAGCCCCTGATGACACAGGAGCTCATGGAACAAAAGGCACCATGTACAGCCACATCATTATCGAAATTAAAAAGTTCTCCCGGCAGCAGCACAACTCCGAACGCTCGGTGACTTCACGTGAGCGCAGCCATCTAACCATCTAAGCAACCTGTTAATGTTTTCAATGCAGTTGATCGTCCGGATGCTCTCCAGTCTCCTCCTGTTGTATTCGGCGCACATCCCCACCGATGCGTCCCCGGAGTGCGCATCCCCTTACTCGAAGGCGGTGTCGGGATACTACCAGCGTCCACTCGTCAGCTGTCAACCTCTGAGGACCGTGCCGGCAGGTGCAGGGTAGCGAATGGACACAAAGGCACGATGCACAGCCACATCATCTTCGAAAGTAAAAGTATCATATGACATAAAACGCTCCCCGCACCGGCGCCGCCCTGATCTCTTGGTGACATCACCTCAGCGCAGCCATGCAACATATTAATCGTTGGAATGCAGACGATCGTCCGGGTGTTCGCCAGTCTCCTCCTGTAGGCCTCGGCGCGCATCCCCACTGGTGCGTCACCGAAGAGCGCACCGCCTTGCTCGAAGGCGGTAGCGGGATACTACCAGCGTCCACTCGTCAACTGTCTGCCTCTGATCACCCTGCCTGTAGGTGCACAGCAGCGAACGGAACAAAAGGCACCAGGCACAGCACCATCATCAATGGAATTCTTAGTATCATACGACATAAAAGGGGTCCACGCACCGGCAAAGCCCTGATCGGTCGGTGACATCACCACAGTGCAGCCATCTTACCAAATAATCTTTGTAATGCAGACCATCGCCAAGGTGTTCACCAGTCTGCTACTGTTGGCCTCGGCGCGCATTCCTACCGGTGCGTCACCGGAGTGCGGACTGCCGTGCTCGAAGGCGGTGTCGGGATACTACCAGCGTCCACTCGTCAACTGTCCGCCTTTGATGACCATGGCCTCAGGTGCACCGGGGCTAATGGAACAAAAGGCACTATGCACAGCCACCTCGTCATCGAAATTACCAGTATCATACGGCATAAAAGCGCTCCCCGCACCACCCCGATCGCTCGGCGATTTCACCTCATCGCAGCCATCTAACCAGTTAACCTTTGCAATGCAGGCGATCGTCCGGGTGTTAGCTAGCCTGCTACTGTTTGCCTCGGCCGGCATCCCTAACGGTGCGGCACCAGTGTGCGCACTGCCGTGCTAGAAGGCGGTATAGCGATACTGCCACCTTGTACTCGTGAACTGTCCGCCTGTGATGACCATGCCCTCAGGTGCACAGTAGCTAATGCTACAAAAGGCACCATGCACAGCGACATCATCGTAGAAATTAACAGTATCCTACGACATAAAAGCGCTCACGGCACCGCCCTAATTGCTCAGTTACATTAACTCAGCGCAGCCATGTAACCAGCTAATCACTGCAATGCAGACGATCGTCCGGGTGTTCGCGAGTCTGCTGTTGTTGGCCTCAGCGCGCATCCCCACCAGTGCGTCACCGGAGTGCGCACTGCGGTGTTCGAATGTGGTGTCCGGATATTACTAGCGTCCATTCGTCAACTGCACGCCTCTGATGACCGTGGTGGAAGGTGCACACTAGCCAATGGAACCAAAGCCACCATGCACTGCCACATCATCGTCGAAATTAAAAGCACCACACGACATAAAAGCGCCCCCGGCCACGGCACCATCCCGATCACTCCGTGATTTTACCTCAGGCGTAGCTATCTAACAAGTTAATGTTTGCCATGCTGGCGATCGTCCAGGTGTTCGAGAGTCTGCTGCTGTTGCCTTCGGCGCGCATCCCTACCGTTGCGTCACCGGAGTGCGGACTGTCGCACTCCAAGGTGGTGTCGGCATACTAGCAGCGTCCGCTCGTAAACTATACGCCTCTGATGACCATGCCGACCGATGCACAGTAGCTAATAGAAGCAAAGGCATCATGTACAGCCACATCATCGTCGAAATTAAAAGCGCCATATGGCATAAAAGCGCTCCGGGCACCATCCCGATCGCTCGGTGACTTCACCTTAGGCGCAGCCATCCAATCAGTTAATCTTTGCAATGCCGGCCATCGTCCGGGTGTTCGCCCATCTGCTACTGTTGGCCTCGGCGCGAATTCTTACAGGTGCGACATCGGAATATGGACTGTCGAAGGAGTTGTCGGGGTACTAGCTGCCTCCACTCGTCAATTGTCCGCCACTGATGACCGTGCGTCAGGTGCACAGTAGCTATTTGAACAAGAGGCACTATGCACAGCCACATCATCATCGAAATTAACAGTATCATACGACATAAAAGAGCTCCCGGTAATGGCACCACCCCGAACGCTCGGTGACTTCACCTCAGCGCAGCCATCTAACCAGTTAACATTTGCAATGCAGACGATCGTGCGGGTGTTCACCAGCCTGCTGCTGTTGGCCTTGGCGCGCATCCCTACCATAGCGTCATCGGAGTGCGAACTGCCGTGTTCGAATGTGGTGTCCGGATACTACCAGAGTCCACTCGTCAACTGTCCGCATCTGATGAGCCTGCTGGCAGGTGCACTGTAGCTAATTGAACCAAAGCACCAAGCACAGCCACATCATCGTCGAAATTAAAAGTGTCATACGACATAAAAGCGCTCCCTGCACCAGCATCGCGCCGATCGCTCGGTGTTGTCACCTCAGCGCAGCCATATAACCAGTTCATATTTACAATGCAGACCATCGTCCGGGTGTTCGAAAGTCTGATACTCTTCGCCTCGGCGCGCATCACTACTGGTGCGACACCGGAGTGCGAACTGCCGTGTTCGAATGTGGTGTCCGGATATTACCAGCGTCCACTGGTCAACTGTCCACATCTTGTCACGTGGTAGTGACGTTAAAGAACACAGAAGCAATACTGTGCACGACAAAACTAACTTTTATTGGGCGAACCTGTGCCAACAAAAACAGGCTACACTTATAGCACAACGATAGCGGCGAACACGGTCGGCGATCGTCGAAAATCTGATCAGCGTGTCAAGCGCGTCGACTTTTATACAGCAGTCGTCGAATGTTCCAGGCTAATCGTTGGGACCCGCGCGCCTTCCACAAAGTTCTACAACATTCGCGTCAAGCGATGAAATCAGATAACATAAGCTTCGGCGACAACAGACAGCGGATAGAAGCATCGATATCTTTCCAGAAACTTCGGCTACACGCAAGCGCGTCCCGAGCTGAGCGATAACATTTGGTAGGCGGCAAAACGTGGTCGCCCGATAAAGATAAGTACACGTGTCAATACCCCCCTCTTAAAGAGCATCGACCCGACGCTGCAAACAAACAGAAGTAATCAAGAAAATCACTCGTAGCAAAGGAAACAACAAAATAAGGAATTTCGTCAGCGTCCGTAAAGGGGCTTAAGGCGCACCACGTGGACCACTTCAGATCGCCGCCGTGAATGCGAAATACCGTCCGGCACGACCTCATAGTCCAGTGCGCCAATATGTCGGATGGAAATAGCGTCGCAGTATTTTCTCACTGAGTCCTCGTCGGCGTGTCGGGGTCCATACCCAAACACGGTCGCCGCGCTGGTACTCGACGAAGTGTCGTCGGAGATTGAAGTGTCGGCGGTCGGTCCTCTGCTGGTTCTTCATCCGCAGGCGGGCGAGCTCTCGGGCTTCTTCCGCGCGCTGGACATAGGTAGCGACGTCAAGATCTTCCTCGTCAGTGGCGTGAGGGAGAATGGCGTCGAGCGTTGTCTTCGGGTTCCTGCCGTAAACCAGCTTACATGGCGTGATCTGTGTTGTTTCTTGCACCGCCGTGTTGTAAGCGAATGCTACGTATGGCAGGACCGCATCCCACGTCTTGTGCTCGACGTCGACGTACATTGCTAGTATGACGGCGAGGGTCTTGTTCAGGCGCTGCGTATGGCACATTCCATCCATCCTGCATACCATCCGCTGCGCTGCGGATGGTATGCAGTTGTCCTCCTGTGGCTTGTCTGGCTGTATTGCAGAATGGCTTGGGTGAGCTCTGCTGTAAAAGCAGTTCCTCTGTCGGTGATGAGGACTTCTGGAGCACCATGTCGCAGCAGGATGGTCTCGACGAAAAAATTCGCCGCTTCGGCTGCGCTGCCTTTCGGTAGAGCTTTAGTTTCAGCGAAGCGGGTGAGCTAGTCCGTCGCCACGACGATGCACGTATTTCCGGAAGTTGATGTCGGAAACGGTCCCAACAAGTTCATCCCGATCTGCTGAAAAGGTCGGTAAGGAGGCTTGATTGGCTGTAGTTACCCCACTGGCCTTGTCGGTGGTGTCTTGCGTCGCTGACGGTCTCTGCATGTATTGACGTAACGGGTGACATCGGCGGTTAGGTGCGGCCAGTAATATCTTTCTTGTATCCTCGATAGCGTCCGGGAGAAACCGTGGCGCCCAGTGGTCGGATCGTAATGTAGGGCGTGCAGTACTTCTGGACGCAGCGCCGACGGAATAACAAGAAGGTAGTTGGCGCGGACTGGTGAGAAGTTCTTCACGAGTAGGTTGTTTTGAAGCGTGAACGAAGACAATCCACGCTTAAATGCCCTACGGACAACGTCGGTGTTCCCTTCCAAATAATCGACTAGGGCTTTTAGCTCCGGGTCTCCTCGTTGCTGTTCGGCGAAGTCTTCCGCGCTTATTACTCCAAGGGAGGCGTCGTCATCGTCGTCATTTTGCGGCGGCGGATCTATGGGGCGCGTGATAGGCATTCGGCATCTGATTGTTTTCGTCCGGACTTGTAGATTACAGTTATGTCGTATTCTTGTAGTCTGAGGCTCCACCATGCCAGCCGTCCTGAAGTGTCATTTAAGTTATCTAGCAAACACAACGAGTGATGCTCGCTGACCACTTTGAATTGCCTCCCATATAGGTAAGGGCGGAATTTTGCTGTAGCCCAGATGATGGCGAGGCATTCCTTTTCAGTCGTAGAATAATTGCCTTCCGCTTTTTACAGCGACCGGCTAGCATAAGATATCACCCGTTCAAGTCCGTCTTTCCTCTGGACCAGGACGGCACCGAGCCCTAGGCTACTGGAGTCAGTGTGGATTTCGGTATCGGCGCTCTCATCGAAGTGTGCAAGTACCGGCAGCGACTGCATGCGTCGTTTGAGTTCTTGAAATGCATCGGTCTGCGGCGTTTCCCACTTGAACTCGACATCACATTTAAGTAGATGCGTTAGCGGCTCCGGAATGCGTGAAAAGTCCTTGACAAAGCGCCTGTAGTAGGCACACATTCCAAGGAATCTACGCACTGCTTTTTTGTCGATAGGTTGCGGGAACTTTGCGATGGCAGCTGTATTCTGCGGGTCGGGGCGGACTCGAGATTTGCTGATGACGTGGCCTAGAAACAGAAGCTCGTCGTAAGCGAAGCGGCACTTTTCCGTCTTCATATGGCCTCTAGTACTGTTGCAAGCCGCCTAAGGTGATCGTCCGAATTTCCAGCGAAGACGACGACGTCATCCAAGTATATGAGACAGGTCTGGCACTTCAGTCCTGCTAAAACCGTGTCCATCACGCACTGGAACTTTGCAGGCGCCGAGCACAGTCCGAATGGCATAAGCTTGAATTCGTGGAGGCCGTCTGGGGTGATGAAGGGGGTCTTTTCGCGATCTCTTTCGTCGACTTCTATTTGCCAATAGCAAGACTTGAGGTCCATCGACGAGAAGTTTTTAGCGTTGCAGAGCCGATCCAATGCGTCGTCAATTCGTGGGAGGGGGTGTACGTCCTTCTTCGTGATCTTGTTCAGACGACGATAATCGGCGCAGAAACGTAGGGTTCCAGCCCACGGGCTTTGTGGCGGCTGGATGATGTCGTCGCGCAGCATTTCGTCGACTTGGTGCCTTATAGCCTCACGTTCTCGCGTATAAACTCGATAAGCGCTCTGACGGAGTGGTCGAGCACACTCTTCGGTTATTGTGCGATGTTTTGCGACTGGCGTTTGTCGAATCCTTGATGACGTCGAAAAGCACTCTTTGTATCGTCGAAGTAAACTTCTGAGCTGTTGTTGCTTAATCATGGGGAGACTTGCATTTATGTCAAAGCCTGGTTCGGGAACTACGGCCGTCGGGGTAGATGCGGCGGAATCGGAGAGGACAAACGCATTGCTGGTTTCCAGAATTTGCTCGATGTATGCGATCGTCGTGCCTTTATTGATGTGCTTGAACTCCTGGCTGAAGTTTGTCGGCAACACTTTCGTGTTTCCTCCGTGCAGTCGAGCGATTCCTCTTGCGACGCAAATTTCGCTATCGGGCAGTAGACGTTGGTAGCCTTCGATGACGCCTTCTACGTCAGCAGGTGTTTTGCTGCTGACCGAAATAATGCTGGATCGAGGCGGGATGCTCACTTGATCGTCGAGTACACTCAAGGCGCGGTGACTGGGAAGGGTCTCCGGCGGTATCGCTGGAGAGCCTTCCTAGTCACCGGAGAGTCAAAGAGTCACCGCATTGTCAAAGAAAGTATTTCGTTTAAGGAAGACCGTAAGTGGTGCGCACTTTTTCACAGCACACCCTATGCTGATGCGGCGCGTCGGGGGTCAGCGTCGCAGCGGCCAATGCCGAGTGCCCAGCCCGCGAGCAGAGACCAGGTACCTATTTGGGTTGCCTGCATGGTGGAAGTAGGTAAGCCTACTCCACGCAACCTGCAAACAGACCAAGCTACGCTTGGGTTGTCGGCCCCACAAAAGTTATCTGCGGCAACCTGCGCTGCGTGTAGCGATCCCGCCGGACAGACAGCGGCGCCGAAGGTGGGCGCACTCAAGGCTGCCTCAACCTCCCCTGCCCCTTCCAGTGCTGGCAACAGCAGGTGCAGATCAGACCCAAAGGCAGCCCCATCAACCTTCGGGCTGGTGGACGCAGGGGTCTCGCCCTCCGAGGCGGTACTCTTTCGCGGAACTTCTCGCTCGCAAGAGCGCGCGTCCGGCGCCTCACAAGAGGCAACGGACACTACACCTATTCTGACGGCACACCAAGTGATTAAGGAGCCGCGAGGCTCCCTCGACCACTCTAGAAAGACAAAAGCCGCGTTACAGGGCCTCGAAACAGCTCTGTAATCTATGACAACACGTTCGTTTTTGTACGCACAGCTCCAATTCCCTTTCAGTATGGTTACACAAATTATTCAATGGAACGTCAGAGGTGTTCTTGGTGGTGTGCAAGAACTTATCCACGAACAGAATCGAAAAGAATATAATGCAAATGGATAAGAAGTTGGGCGAATCGGTGCGGTACCATTATATCGAATTGTAGCGCGAAGTGACCAGACAGGAAATAGAAGCAGACAGGACGAGAGCTCGTCCTGCCTGCTTCTAGTCTTCGTCTGTGTCACTTCGCGCTACAATTCAAGATCATTAACAAAGGGCAAATCAGACATCCACCCATTTGTAGCAACGGCTACATAGGCAACCCATACGGGTTCTTCGAAAGAAAAGCCTCGCATTTGAAGAAAAATTCGTCCAGGGGTGCTATGCAGGATGCGCCGAGTTTGGCGAAACTCGGGATCTTCACGAGCTCTGGCGACACCCCAAGATGAAAGCACAAATGGTACCGAGACACAGTTTATCTTTCGACAAGCCTCCAGTTTCATTGGTTTATCTAGATTTACTCTGGGTGGCTATCATTCCTTGGGCGTTGCCTTCTGGGCGGTCGACAAACTGGGGCTCACGTGATCATACCGTCGGTGCATGGTCGCGCCTTCTTTCACTTGTTTGTCGTTCCACCGAGTGCATTACACGCACAAGCGAGTTATAAAACAAATGCATTTAATACAATATTATTAGTTAGTTTGACGTGGTTTGAAAGCATTTTAATGCTTACAATATGTGCACTGAATGTGTATTCGACTAATTTGTAATTTAGTACGCTTCGCATTATACCACGAGGGAACGCTGTGGTGGCGTCATCACATACATTCATCGGGCGAGCATGGTGGCTAAACATCGAAGAGGCCCAGTGTAAACAAACTCGTACAACAAGCTTGCAGTGCGCGACGTAGTGATCAGGCTCGACAATGACCACTATTTCTTGGATAGTTCTGTTCCTCCGTGAGCAATCTTTCCGTGCACCCCGAAAGACTGCGAATAGCTTAGGCGATTTTACAGATCGCAACGCGTACCTACTGTCCACGGCACAATCCTGAACAAACAACCTTTCCGGTGCTGCTTCTGTGAGTGCGCTGAGTTCCTCCACTCTGCGTGACTGCGAGCGTCACGAATATTGAATAGTGTGTGCAAAAGGAAGAGAGCCGATATAGCTACGATGCGACAAGGAGGTGGTGCCGACGATGGATCTCACAACCAACACAGTGACGGAGGCATCGACAAACTGCGAATAAGTATATTTCTACTGTTTCATATTTAGCATAATAATAGTGCACGGATTAAGTCACTTTCGTAGTAACTGTCCTTTCGTAGTCCTTTCGTCCTTTCCTGTCCTGTCGTGTCCTTTCGTAAGTCACTTTCGTAGTAAAATGTCCAGCAGTTGAAAAGAGGCATTGAGAGCCAATGAGTGTTTGTGCTTTTACATGTACGTGGGCCCGCGAAAATATGGAAAAGATAATGGTAACCTTCACTAACTTAGTGATATAACAGAAATTCATCAGTGACATTCAGCCCGCAGAATCTATGGAAGAGTATCTTTATCCAGGTAAAATATCAATAGCAGGTACTGATATAAAGCAGGAAACTTATACAAAAATTTCATGGGTTGAACAGCACATGGGAGGCATTCCCGAATCGTGATCGCCACGTTACCGATATCCTTGAAAAATGTTTAGAATCGTTCCATTCCACCGGTTATGCAATATGGGACACAAACCTGGAGGTTAACAAAGAAACTTGAGAAGTCGAAGACTGTGCAGAAAGCGAAGTAACAAAAATTGTTGGAGATAGCATTAAGGCAGGAAGACAGTGGCATAGTAAACCGTTGCAACTGATATGCTAGTTGAGATTCAGAAAAAAAAATGGAATCGGTGGGCAGGCCATGCACGTCTTCAATCACTTGTTGCCCATTTATAACCGGTGATTACATAAGCGTGACAGAATGGATGTCAAGGAGAGACAACTGCAGCCGAGGATGGTAGAAAATTATGTAATGGGACAAAAATATGATGTTTGTATGCATAGGATGCAATCAGTTCGCATAAGACGGGATTGTAGGGAGCGCCATTGATTTTGCAGCGAACAAAAATAGGTTTATGGTGCTGACAGTAGAGACTCGTGAAGGTTCGAGGACACCTCAGCTGTTGGCACACTAATAAACATTACAATTGGCTCTGAAAAAAACCACCCGTTATGAAAAATAAAGCAATGTTGTCCCGACAAATTGTTTTATTATGCATACACTAAAGGCCTCCACAGTTAAGGGCAGTTAGTACCAATAGTGCAATGAGCATTTTTATTTGTAAATAATGATTTATATGCGGTTGATTCATTCCAACAATCCACTTTTTTTGCAGCAAAACATTCTGCTGCTGGAGGCACTCAACCACCTGGTGGCAGTGGGCGAGCGCCAGGCACGTGCTGTTGAGAGTGTGGCAAGGTCCAGAGGGCTGCTCTGCAACAGTAGGATCAGTGCACTCACTGCTTTCCAGTCGAGCCCCCAGAACACACCTTATAAAGGAGCTTTCAGTTTATTATTTTGTTTATTATTCAAGAACATGAATAAAATTATTGCAGTAAACATTGTGCTGTGCATATTGGGACACTTGTAACATACACTTGATGTCTCTTCAATATGGGCAAACACGTAAGAACCTGGACCGTGTAAATGAAAAAGACACTAATGCAGCATATACGTCATTGTGCTGTTTGTTCTTTCTATGTGCAAAAATACAGTGGGTGCTGATTAGCCACAAGATGAACGGTGTGTGTATTTCGCAATGAAACGACAGGAAACGGCATGACCTTAATAATGCTATCACCTATAGACTGTGCACATGAATGCAACACTCCCAGATATAAACGTGCCATTACATGCATGTTCGATACCACATATTCTTTAACAATGTCATATATTTGCATGTACTAATTTTCACACAGCTTAAGCCCATGCATAGATCACTTGTGATGTATCCATTTCATAGGCCAAATAATTGTACATTTTGTCCTTTTGTGTTGTATGAAAAGCGGCATCCTCTAGTCGGATACAACTTCACAAGACAGGAGAGGTCCCGCCCAGATGACCAAAGCGCAGCAGTCGATTGCCTCCACATCTAAAGAAATAGTCCCTCTCCAATGAGCGGGTATTAGTGCGTCCAGGGGCACGACGTCAGTGTAGAGTGTGTGCCCATTGGTGCAGGCTTGTGTTCACCTGCCGTTGAAGTGCAGATTCTGCGGCCTCCTAAAGTTGTATCCGACTATAGAATCACGTAATGCCTTGCACTGGTTGCATAGACTTTAGCAACTTGATAGCACACAATGATCAGGAACAGAAATCTATAAAGGCACCCAAGTAAAGCTGGCTGGCCACACTTCCATTATGAGGGGCTGTAAACAGTTCTCGCCAAATATTCCCATGACATCCTTGAAAAAGAGGTGGTGTTTGGCACTTTAGAATCAAAAACAGATTACAGTGAATGTTGTGCACCTCATTAAAACAAACTGAGCTTGGTTATCTGCACAGCATGTAATGAAAGCCTGTGCTTCACATAGGAAACAAAGTGCTCTGTCCAGTACAATTGTCGAGTTCGCTGTAGCACCTATTATGTTATTAGTGTCAACATACAAATTTTCAAAGGCCATTCATTTCACCATTATTTTTGTATGTTGGTTCTATCAATTAGTGCTTGTATTACATGAGCAGGTGGATTTGAAAGCAAAGCTTTGTTTGCAAACCTTCAGACTTCCATAATTGTGTGGCAAGGCACTGGCATGGTGTCGAATAGCTCACACTTCCTCGGTCCTGCACCAAAGAGGCCCAATGCTCTATTTGAAGTTCGATCGCGCAACAATTCGACGGCACACAAAGAAGAGTAACACACACAGCAGAGCATTCTGCTGTGTGTATTTCTCTTCTTTGTGTCCCGTTCAGCTTCAAGCTTCTATACCGATACAACGAGTCTTCAACCTCACCAATGATCTAGTTATTAAGCCACAATGGCGCACATCTTTGAAATGTCCCAACACGAATTAGCTCTCCAACAAATCACCACAAGCATAAAATTTTGCTGCACAGGTGTATGCACGTGTCATATTCTGTACCACTAAACTCGCAAGAATCAAAGGGGCAAGCATTAACCAGCCTTACTGCTGCCTTTACCATCATCATCATGACACCAATAGAAAGACAGTGCTGCGTTTCAGTAAAGGGAGTGCCGGAGGGAAAGGCGTGATAGCGAGGCTTGAGGCTTACAATAAAAATAGCATTTACAAGACATGTTCAATGCCAAAATATACTGCATATCGCTCATCCTACTTTGGCATTGCGGCAAGCTTTTACACATTTGAGCATGACACAGTTTGTGTAATCATTGCTCTAAAGCTGTACAAAAGGTCTATTCGCTCTGCAATCTTTATTTTTATCATGGTGGGTGAAAGACCCACTTTTCATTGGCATCTGCACCACATTTCTCCCGATATGTAATTTTGCCTTGGTGGTTCACGACATCTTCACGCACACTGAGTTCTGCAGAGCATTGGATCTGCATTGTTCTACTGCTGAAGAATTAGAGCCCCATTATGAGACGAAAATATACGATTTGTCCATACAGAATAACGCTGACCCCCCCCCCCCCCAAAAAAAAGAAAATACGCTGAACCACTGGCACATGCACCAACAGTGAACACAGCAAACACTCTGAAGTATTTTTTTCATGCAAGCCAGCACACTAAGATTCTCAATGCATTTTCATTTTGCCATAAATGCATAGGCACAACAGGCTTGGCGCGACATCCACATCTCGTACTGCAACGAATTGTGCAATGCCTTGCTGTTTCATAGTGCGGCCGATGCATGACGCATGACCAAAATTCAGAATTATGCATACTAAGTAACTTGTGCTACGTACTAAGTAATCTCATAAAAAACCCCAAGTTCTTTGTGAGATTAGCATTCACAGGGTACTTCACACAATTTGTGATATCCATTTATCTATCTATACTTCATTAACCTCCTTCCCCAAAAAGTGAGCCATATGGAAGGCACCCTGATAGACAAGTAGAACAATTGGTAAAAAGTCAGCAACCAGCGAAAAAGTCAGTATCATAGGCTGCCGCATGTGTGACATCGTAACACAAAATTTAAGTCGGCTACACAGAAGTGACAAATTTGGCAATATGGTGCGTCTAGACATTGCTTCAATGCTAATCACAGTAACGCTGACACTGAAGGCACCTTAATTCCTACGTACGTTCCGTCGACATACCCGACTACGTTCGTAATGTTTCCGCGAAGTAAGAAGCGTTCTTTTATAAATGCCCGCTCAGCCGCAGTCTTCGGGAAAGCCAGCCACCGCTTCCGCACTGCCGCATCAATAAGCGCATCAGGCATCTCTGACACAGAGGCTCACAGTAGTTTGATGACGTCCAATGTAAGGCTCGGCGCCGACGCTTCCCTGAAAACTCCCAGTCCCGTAGAAACGGAGGGCGCAGAGGACTTGCTCTTCAACGGTGAGCGAATGAAGCCCGCCACGCTGTCTCCACAGACGACAGTCTTCGCCTAGCTCGTCAAACAGCCAGCACACTGATGTCTTTGACAGGCCAAAATGACGCTGAAACTCCACGGCGATCATGTACGCGAACGGGTCCAGACGGTCATACTGACGCTTGCTGCCGCTGGCTGCAATAACACAGGCTGCTGCCGAAGCCGCCATGTTCCCGAGTTGAACTCGGAGGGGGTTTCGCGATGTACGAGTTTAGCACGAGTTCGCCTGTCAATCAAAGCCAGAGGTCACGCCCCGCGCGAGGCACGTAACTCTTGTGCGCGCACCTACCACGGTTGGGCCACGCCCAACTTATCTTTCGGCAACAGCGACGCGGTGCCGAGCTGAGAGGCATCAACAATATTCACCACCGACATAAAACACGCACAACACACTGTCATCGGTGATGTACTGCGCACTACTATCAAAAACCAAGCGTTGACTGTCGCTGGCTCATGCATATATCTTCTCGGGCTGAGAGGGCCCCACAGCACGGTTTCATTGCCTGCATTGTGGCGACGTAGCGCACAGTCAATAATTATCGGCACGTCACTGTAGCTGCTTGCAAGGCGTCGATGTGCCGAGGGTGACGACGATGCTGAGGAGTGCGTATCGCAGCAGTCGTTTGAGATGGCTGCTCTGTCATCGGTGATGTCTCCGAGCCACAACGTCGTAAACACGATCAGCGTCCGAGAATCGCTCGCTCTTCTAGACCCAGTTCAATGGCATTTCTTCATCACAAGCACTGCGTACTCAACAGTTCCAATACCTTCCTCAGTTCGAAGTCTCATTTCATAACCGCACACAAGGGCCCTCACCTGCCAAAATGCGATTGCTGCGGTGTCGTTACGATATCCTTCCGCGATCGCTGCTGGCTCCAGCATAAGTAATCCGCAAGCACCTTGGTGCGCACAAAACACTCAAATACTGCGTACATGCGCTCAGAGGCACTTTCACTGGGCAAGCGATGACAAGCGATGAATTGTGTCGATGGGAAGCACGCACTTCTTCGCAATGCAATGCCGAGGCTTCGCGCACAAAGATAAACTGGTACATTTTCACTAAACTGCGTCACTACGGGCACTACGGACCGCCATTTTGCATCGACAGCCGTTGCTCCCGCATCTATGACTAGTATGTCGTTTTTAGTTGGTAAAGTGGAGGCCTTAAGGCGCCTGCGATGAACAGCCGTACCACGGCGCTGCGTTTCTATTCCCCTAATAGAGAAAGAGTGGTGATCACTGACATTATTGAGAATAGCACTGTAGCGCCCCTAGGCGACTTCTCACCGTATGAACTGCCTCGTGCGTGCGACCCGCTTCAATGTATCCGCTTCTAAGCTTTCGTCTCACTGTCGCCACTCGCGGCAAGAAGTGCAAAATTTAATAATTTGCTCGATTTCCGTTTGTCATCACAAATTTCTAGCATTCAAAACGAAAAACACACACTTAAAGAAATAAAAATGTTCGTTATCTTATTCGTTGTATTTTAACGTATTCGTTTGAGCGAAAGCGTAGGTGCAAGAATGCGCCGCATGTACCCTGTTCGCATTCGATGGAGGATAGAAAGATAGCTGCCAAAAGAGGAGGCACGCCCTTGACGCGCCCGGGAAAGGCGTGGCAAGCGGCTCACGGCAAGTGTGCAGACAGACAGCGGGACAGTCACAGTATTGCTAAGTTGCGATAATCCGTTGATAACAGTACGCGGCGCTGGCGCGTTTCGTTGTGCAGCCTTCTGCGCTTGAAACGTGGAAGCAGCGTGCCGCGCAGGGTGCGCTCATGTTGTCATACGCGGCTTTTTGTCTACATAATTTTTTGCCTGTAGCTTTTGCGCGTTCTGCGCTATCTCCGTTCACTGACTGCCGTCGAGCAAACTCGGGTAAAACTCGGGTGAACGAGAAACTCGGCGCATCCTGCATAGCACCCCTGGGGTGCTATGCAGGATGCGCCGAGTTTGGCGAAACTCGGCATCTTCACGAGCTCTGGCGACACCCCAAGATGAAAGCACGAATGTTACCGAGACACAGTTTATCTTTCGACAAGCCTTCAGTTTCATTGGTTTATCTAGATTCACTCTGGCTGGCTATCATTCCTTGGGCGTTGCCTTATGGGCGGTCGACAAACTGGGGCTCACGTGATCATATCGTCGGTGCATGGTCGTGCCTTCTTTCACTTGTTTGTCGTTCCACCGAGTGCATTACATGCACAAGCGAGTTATAAAACAAACGCATTTTGTACAATATTATTAGTTAGTTTAACGTGTTTTAGAGGCATTTTAAAGCTTACAACATGTACACTGAATGTGCATTAGACTAATTTGTAATTTAGTACGCTTCGCATTATACCACGAGGGAACGCTGTGGTGGCGCCATCACATCCATTCACCGGGCGAGCATGGCGGCTAAGCATCGGAGGCGCCCAGTGTAAACAAACTCGTACAACGAGCTTGCAGTGCGCGACGTAGTGATCAGGCTCGACGATGACCACTATTTCTTGGATAGTTCTGTTCCTCCGTGAGCAATCTTTCCGTGCACCCCGAAAGACTACCAATAGCTTCGGCGATTTTACAGATCGCAACGCGCACCTACTGTTCACGGCGCAGTGCTGAAGAAACAACTTGTCCGGTGCTGCTTCTGTGAGTGCGCCGAGTTTCTCCACTCTGCGTGACTGCGAGCGTCACGAACATTACATAGTGTGGGCAAAAGGCAGACATCATATATAGCTACGATGAGACAAGGAGGTGGTACCAACGATGGATCTCGCTACCAACACAGTGAAGGAGACATCGACACACTGCAGATAAGTATATTTCTACTGTTTCATATTTAGCATAATAAGAGTGCACGGGTTAAGTCGCTTTCGTAGTAACGAACTGAATGTCCAGCAGTTTAAAGAAGGCAGTGAGAACCAATGAGTGTTCGTGCTTCTACATGCAAGTGGGCCCGCGAAAATATGGAAAAGATGAAGGTAACCTTCACTAACTTGGTGAGATAACAGAAATTCATGAGTGACATTAAGCCCGCAAAATTTATGGAAGAGTACCTTTATCCAGGTGAAATATCAATAGCAGGTACTGATATAAAGCAGGAAAGTTATACAAAAATTTCATGGGTTGAACAGCACATGGAAGGCATTACCGAATCGTGATCGCCACGTTACCGATATCCTTGAAAAAAGTTTAGAATCATTGCATTCTACCGGTTATGCAATATGGGACATAAACCTGGAGGCCAACAAAGAAACTTGAGATGTCAATGACTGTGCAGAAAGCGAAGTAACAAAAATTGTTGGAGATAGCATTAAGGCAGGAAGACAGTGGCGTAGTAAACCGTGGCAACTGATATGCTAGTTGACATTAAGAAAAAAAAAGGAATCGGCAGGTAGGCCATGCACGTAATCGATCACTTGTTGCCAATTCATAACAGGTGATTACATAAGCGCGACAGAATGGATGTCAAGGAGAGAGAACTACAGCCGAGGATGGTAGAAAATTGCGTAATGGGACAAAAATATGATGTTTGTAGGCATAGGATGCAATCAGCTCGTATAAGACGGGATTGTAGGGTGAGGCATTTGTTTTGCAGCAAACAAAAATAGGTTTGTGGTGCTGACAGTAGAGACTCGTGAAGGTGCGGGGCCACCTTAGCTGCTGGCACATTAATCAACATGACAATTGGCTCTGAAAAAGAAAACCCCAGTTATGAAAAATAAAGCAACGTTGTCCCAACGCATTGTTTAATTATGCATACTACACTAAAGGTTTCCACCGTTAAGGGCACTTAGTACTAATAGTGCAACGAGCATTTTTCTTTGTAAATGATGATTTATATGCAGCTGATTCATTCCAATACACTTTTTTACAGCAAAACATTCTGCTGCTGGAGGCACTCAACTGCCTGGTGGCAGTAGGCGAGCGCGAGGCACGTGCTCTTGAGAGTGTGGCAGAGGTCCAGAGGGCTGCTCTGCAACAGTAGTATCAGTGCCCTCACTGCTCTCCTGTCGAGTACACAGAAGGCACCTTATAAAGGAGCTTTCAGTTTAATACTTTGTTTATTATTCAAGAACATGGAATAAAATTATTGCAGTAAACACTGTGCTGTGCATATTAGGAGACTTGTAACATGCATTGGTGTCCCTTCAAAATAGGCAAAAACGTAAGACAACCTGTGCCACTCTTGGACCATGTAAATAAAAAATACACTAATGCAGCATACACATCATTGTGCTGTTTGTTCTTTCTATGTGCAAGAATACAGTGCGTGTTGATTAGCCACAAGATGAACGGTTTGTGTAATTCACAATGAAGACAGGAAACAGCAGGAGCTTAATAATGCTATCACCTATAGACTGTGCATATGACTGCAACAAACTCCGACTCAAATGTGCCATTACATGCATGTTCGATACCACATATTTTTAACATTGTCTTATAATAGCATGTACTATATTTCACACATATTAAGCCCTTGCATAGCACACTTCTGATGTTTCCATTTCATAGGCCATATAATTGTACACGTTGTCCTTTTGTGTTGTATGAAAAGCAGCATCCTTTACAGTCGGAAAAAACTTCAGAAGACAGGAGAGGCCCCGCCCAGATGACCAAAGCGCAGCAGCCGATTGCCTCCACGTCTAAAGAAAGAGTCCCTCTCCAACGAGCAGGCATTAGTCTGTCCGGCGGCACAATGTCAGTCTAGAGTGCGTGCCCATTGGTGCAGGCTTGTGTTCACCTGCCTTAATGTGCAGATTCCGCAGCCTCCTAAAGTTGTATCCGACTATAGAAACACGTAATGCCTTGCACCAGTTGCAGACTTCTGCAACTTGATAACACACAATGATCAGGAGCAGAAATCTATAAAGGCATCCAAGCAAAGCTGGCTCGCCGCACTTCCATTATGAGGGGCGGCAAAAGGTCTCACCAAATATTCCCATGACGTCCTTGAAAAAGAGGTGGTGTTTGGCACTTCTTTAGAATCAAAAACAGATTACAGAGAATGTTGTGTAGAACGTCAAAACAAACTGAGCTTGGTTGTCTGCACAGCATGTAATCGGAGGTTGTGCTTCACATAGGAAACAAACTGCTCTGTCCAGTACAATTTTGAGGCCGGTATGGCACCTATTATGTCAACAGTGTCAATATACAAATTACACTTTTCACAGGCCATTGATTTCACCATTATTTTTGTATGATGGTTCTTTCAATCAGTGCTTGTATAACATGAGCAGGTGGATTTGAAAGCAAAGCTTTGTTTGCAAACCTTCCGAGTTCCATAATTGTGTGGCAACGCACTGGCATGTTGTCGAATAGCTCACACTTCCTCGGTCCTGCACCAAGGAAGCCCAATGCTCTATTTGAAGTTGGATCGCACAATTCAATGGCAAAAAAAAGTAACACACACAGCAAAGCATTCTGCTGTGTGTATTTCTCTTCTTTGTGTCCCATCAAATTGTTGTGCAATTAAACTTCAAACTACTATACCAATACACACTGTCTTCAATGTCACCAATGCTCTAGTTATTAGGCCACAATGGTGCACATCTTTGAAATTTCCCAACACAAATTAGCTCTCCAAAAAATCAAAAATGTTAAATTTTGCAGCACAGGTGTATGTATGCACGTGCCATATTCTTTACCACTAAACTCACAGGAATCAAAGGGGCAAGCATTAACTAGCCTTGCTGCTGCCGTTACCATTATCATCATGACATCAATGGAAAGACAGTGCCACGTTTCAGTAAAGGGAGTGTCGGAGGGAAAGGTGTGACAGCGAGGGCTTACAATAAACATAACGGTTACGAGACATGTTCAATGCCAATATACGCTGCATGTCGCTCAGCCTACTCTGGCATTGCGGCAAGCGTTTACTCATTTGAGCATATCACGTTTTGTGTAATCATTGCTCTAAAGCTGTACAAATGGTCTATTTGCTCTGCAATTTTTATTTTTATCATGGTGGGTTGAAGACCCACTTTTCTTTGGCATCTGCACCCCATTTCTCCCGATATGTAATTTTGCCTTGGTGGTTCCTGACATCTTCAGGTACAGAGAGTTCTGCAGAGCATTGGATGTGCATTATTCTACTGCTTAAGAATTAGAGCCCCATTATGAGACGAAAATATACAATTTATCCATCCAGAATAACGCCGCCCCCCCCAAAAAAAGAAGATACACTGAAGCTCTGGCACATGTATCGACGGTGAACAGAGCAAACAATCTGAAGTATTTTCTTCATGCAAGCCAACACACTAAGATTCTCAATGCATTTTCATTTCGCCACATATGCACAGGTACAACCGGCTTGGCGCAACATCCACATCTCGCGCT
Organism: Dermacentor variabilis; assembly: GCF_050947875.1. NCBI lineage: Eukaryota > Metazoa > Arthropoda > Arachnida > Ixodida > Ixodidae > Dermacentor > Dermacentor variabilis. The sequence continues at coordinate 237,933,197 of NC_134571.1, forward strand.
GCAACAAATTGTGCAATGCCTCGCTGTTTCATAGTGCGGCCGATAGATTACGCATGACCAAAATTCAGCATTGTGCGTACTAAGTAACTTCACCAATGAAGAACCCCAAGTTCTTTATGAGATTAGGATTCATAGGTTAATTCACACAATTTGTGATATCCATTTATCTATTTGTACTTAATTAACCTCTTTCCCAAGAAAGTGAGCCATTTGGAAGGCACCCTGACAGACAAGTAGAACAATCGGCAAAAAGTCATCAACCAGCGAAAAAATCAGTATCATAAGCAGCCGCATGTGAGATGTCGCTAACACAAAATTTAAGTCGGCTACACAGAAGTGACAATTTTGGCAATATGGCGTGTCTAAACATTGCTTCGATGTTAATCACTGTAACGCTGACATTGAAGGCGCCTTAATTCCTACGTACGTTCCGTCGACACACCCGACTACGTTCGTAATGTTCCCACGAAGTAGGAAGCATTATTTTATATATGCCCGCTCAGCCGCAGTATTCTGGAATGCTAGCCACCGCTTACGCACTGCCGCATCGATAAGCGCGTCAGACACATCTCTGACACAGTGGCTAACAGTAGTTTGATGGCGTCCAATGTAACGCTCGGCGCCGACACTTCTCTGAAAACTCCCAGTCTCGTAGAAACGGAGCGCACAGATGACTTCCTCTACGACGGTGAGCGAATGAAGCCCGCCACGCTGTCTCCGCAGACGAGAGTCTTCGCCTAGCTCGTCACACAGCCAGCGCACTGATGTCTTCGACAGGCGACAATGACGCTGAAACTTCCCGTCGGTCATGTAGGTGAACGGGTCCGGACGGTCATACTGACGCTTGCTGCCGCTGGATGCAATGAAACAGGCTGCTGCTGCCGCCGCCATGTTTCCGATTTGAACTCGGAGGGGGTTTCGCGATGTACGAGTTTAGCACGAGTTCGCCTGTCAATCAAAACCAGAGGTCACGCCCCGCGCGAGGCATGTAACTCTTGTGCGCGCACCCACTACAGTTGGGCCACGCCCAACTTATCTTCCGGCAAGAGCGACGCGGTGTCGAGCTGAGAGGCATCAACAATCTTGACCGCCGACATAAAACGCACACAATGCACTGTCATCGGTGATGTACTGAGCACCACTATCAAAAACAAAGCGTTGACTGTCGCTGGCTTATGCGTACATCTTCTCGGGCTGAGATGGCCGCACAACACGGTTTCATTGCCTGCATTGTGGCGCGTAGCGCACAGTAAATAATTATCGGCACGTCACTATAGCTGCTCACAAGGCGTCGATGCGGCGAGGGGGACGACGATGCTGAGGAGTGCGTATTGCAGCAGTCGTTTGAGATGGCTGCTCTGTCATCGGTGATGAAACGGAGCTACAGCGTCGTAAACACGATCAGCGTCCGAGAATCGCTCGCTCTTCTAGACCCAGTGCAATGGCATTTCTTCATCACAAGCACTGCGCACTCAACAGTTCCAACACCTCTCTCCGTTCGAAATCTGATTTCATAACTGCACAAGAGCCCTCACCTGCCAAATGCGAGTGCTGCGGTGTCGTTACGATATCGATCTGCGATCGCTGCTGGCTCCAGCAGAGGTAATCCGCAAGCACCTTCGACTGCACAACACACTCATATACTGCGTACATGCGCTCAGAGGCACCTTCACTGGGCAAGCGATGACAAACGATGAATTGTGTCGCTGGGGAAGCACGCACTTTTCGCAATGTATCGCAGAGGCTTCGCGCATAACGATAAACTGGTACATTTTCATTGAACTGCGTCTCTACGCACTCTAAAATAACATACCGCGATTTCCCAGCGACAGCCGTTGTGTGGTTTCTAGTTGACGGGGGGCCTTAATGGCCTAGTGAAGCGCCTGCGATGAACAGCCGTACCGCGGCGCTGCGTTTCTATTTCCCTAATAGAGAAAGAGTGACCATGACCCTCCATGGATCATGACCGACATGATTGAGAATAGCTCTGCAGCGCCCCTACGCGACTTATCACCATATGAACGCCCTCGTGCGTGCGACACGCTTCAATGTACCGCTTCTAAGCTTTCGCCTCACTGTCGCCACTCGCGGCAAGAAGTCCAAAATTTAATAATTTGCTCGATCTCCGTTTGTCATCACAAATTTCTAGCGTTGAAAACGAAAAACAGATACTTAGAGAAATAAAAATGTTCGTTATTTTATTTGTTGTATTTTAATGTATTCGTTTGAGTGAAAGTGTAGGTGCAAGAATGCGCCGCATGTACCCTGTTCGCATTCGATGAAGGAAAGAAAGATAGCGCCCGAAAGAGGAGGCACACCCTTGACGCGCCCGGGAAAGGCGTGGCAAGCGGCTCACGGCAAGTGTGCAGACAGACAGCGCGACAGTCACAGTATCGCTAAGTTGCGATAATCCGTTGATAACAATACGTGACGCTGACGCGTTTCGTTGTGCCGCCTTCTGCGCTTGAAACGTGGAAGCAGCGTGCCGCGCAGGGCGCGCTCATGTTGTCATACGCGGCTTTTTGTCTACATATTTTTTTGCCTGCACCTTCGGCGCGTTTCGCGCTATCTCCGCTCACTGACTGCCGTCGAGCAAACTTGGGTAAAACTCGGGTGAACGAGAAACTCGGCGCATCCTGCATAGCACCCCCGGTCCGCAACTCGAACCCGAGACTACCGCCTTTGCGGAGCAGCCGCTCTAACGTCTGAACTAACCAGGAGGCATGCAGATGGCAGGGCAAAATCGAATTTGTCGACAAATCGAAGCAAAGTCAAGAGTTTGACGTAATAGTTCTGGGGAAACCCGCAAGGTGGAGAGAATTATTAAGGGAAAATCAGACATCCACCCGTTCGTAGTAACTACTACAAGTTGCTGTGAACGGGTGCATCTCTTACTTTCCCTTTATTAATTACTTTTCTCCGCCTTGCGGGTTTTCGAAGAACTATTACGTCAATTTGAGATCATGTTGCCAAAAGAATTTTTACAGGAAACGCACTTAAAGGGCCCCTGAAACGGTTCGGACAAATTTTGTAGACGCGTAGGGTACAGCTTAAGTAGAACATTCGCACCACAATTTAAGTGAAGCGTTACGTATTAATGGAGCTACAAGCGATTAGAAGCTACCCTCCTCCCTAGCCATGCTTTTCCTCCTCAACTCGTTCGCCGAGCGAGTGGGGCTAAGCTCCGCCTTCACTGGTTCAGCGTCACGATGCGACGCCACATCGTCCACTTCCGGTTGTTTTGGAGCCCGCCCCCGCCCGCGCGAGACCGCTCCGCTAGCCGCTTGGCCGTCGACCCCAAGCGAGAGCTGTCGAAGCAGCGTGCGTTGCGAGCATTCTATCGTAGCGCCGAACGTGTCTTGTATTCCGGTAATCACAGGAAAGCTGGTCATTTCGGCAAATGACTGTAGGCATAAACTCAAGCTGATGAAGGAACTTTAGCGTAGACGTACGTGAGCGGCCTGATCGGTCTGCACGGTCCATACACTTGTTGGTGCAGCCCTTAACCAGCCAAACAAAGCGCTAATATTGCTCTAACCAAGTGTAAAACATTTTAAACATTTATAAAAACAACGTGTTCATGATTACACTCCTGCGAAATATACACATCAGCAGAAAGAAGAATACACTTTGTTGCTGCTACTGTGTATGGTTGAGCTCTGTGCCACCAGGTGGCTGCACCGTGCAGACCATTCGCATTTGCCCTTCTGCTCATCTCATGGCTCATCCCGTTACGGCAAAGTCAAGCGGCCAGACTCTGTCCCCTTGCGCTTGCATTTTCCCTAATACCGGACTCGGGAAACGCTATTGCGTTAGTAATCTTCCGGTGTAAAGCGACGGCCACAAACGCGCAAATCCTGGCGCCGATCGGATAGCGGCAGTCCGATGCGCAGCAGCCAGTTCGCTCGTACGCTGCCTTGCAGAGGGACACGATGTCGCAGCTTGACATATTGCCAGTCGCTACGTTTGCAGTCCACAAGGCAACAAAGTCGAATCATAGTGCTCGCGAAAAGACTGAGACCGACTCTGACCGCGGAGCTCTCTTCAAAATTGAGTACTTTGTAACACAAGCAGACGACACATGCTGTGTGCCGGAAGTGCTTAAGTGTACTGAAAAATTATTCTTGTGCATTCTCTTTATGTTACTTTCTTTTCATAAAAACAAATTAACTAACATTCCAACTATTACGAAGATCATTTGTTTACCATAAAGTTGGAAAAATTATTGATCACGCTCCCTTGTCAGCCAATCGGATAGCTCGCCCCACTGACGTCGTATGGGTGATTTCGGTCATATGGGTAGGGGCGGCTTAAAATTCCGCCGAGCAGTGCGCTGCGATCGGCAACGATGTGCATATTTAAAACCTTATAATAAATTACACGCTTTACGCGGAGCACTTAGATGTGTCAATTAATGATCAGAAGGACCTACTCTAACGACTCAATACGTTTGTAGAAAATCGTCAAAAGCGTTTCAGGGTCCCTTTAAAATCGAAACACAAACTTTCTCCGACGGAATGTTACGTTTCGCAAAGATCGCGATGGTGCTGTGGCATCATCGGGCGGTGTTGCCTTCGTAATTCATAAAAGCATAGCATGTCAACGTTTACAGCTACAAACGCCCCTTGAAGGAGTGGCGGTTTGAGTTGTTCTCCTAAACATATATACTTATCAGCATCTGCTCGCTCTACATACCCCCGCATTACCACTTCTTCATTTTTCATTTCAATTTCATTTTTTTATATATGAACCGCCAGAGCCTTATATCGTCCTTGGCGATTTCAATGCACAGAGCAGCCTGTGGGGTGACTCTCGTATAGATGCACGAGGTCATCTTGTTGAACAGTTTCTTTTCTCGTCTGAAGCGTGTCTCCTGACTAAAAAGGAACCAACATATTACTGTCTTGCAAGCAGAACCTTTTCTTCAATTGATCTAAGCACAGTTTCCCCGTCAATATTGCCTGAACTTGAATGAGAAGTTACCAAAAATCTTTACGGGAGCGATAACTTCCCAATACTGCTCGGAACATCCAAAGAAAACAAATTTCCACCACATGCTCCTCGGTGGAAGAATGATACCGCCGATTGGGAGAAATTTCGAACTCTTACTTGTACCTCATAAGCTAAGATGTGTTCGTTAAGAATTGATGCTGCTGTGGAGTAGAGTACAACCTTCATAACAGATGCCGCTTCTAAATGCATATCTGAAGTAAGTGATGTGGCATGCAAACGGCTTGTCCCGGGGTGAAACGACGAATGTGGGAACACTCCTAGAAAACAGAACGAAGCGTAGTGGTTGCTACGCACTTCTCCTACCACGGAGAATCTTATTATTTTTAAGAAGGTAAAGTCCCAAGGCCGGTGAGCGCGCCGACAGGCCAGTAAAGAGAGTTGGCAGAAGTTTTTAGTGGGTATCAACTCGTATAGAGATGAGGCCAAAGTCGGGAACAGGATTAATAAGGTGAGAGGGCAGCAAACATATTCACTCCCTTTGGTAAACGCACAGGACGATACATTGCCACACCAGGCAGACTCACTTGGAGAGCACATTAAAAGCGTATCAAGCTCAACCAATTATTCACAGTCCTTTCTCCAATATAAACAAATAGAAGAATGTGAGCCATTCATACGTAAATGCTAACAGAATTAACCGTATAACAGTCCTTTTAGTATTGCCGAGTTTAGAGCTACCTTGATCGCATGCATGAACTCTGGACCGGGATCTGACAGAGTCATGTATGAAATGATCAAAAACTTGCACACTGACACACAAGTTACACTATTCGCACTTTTCAACACTATTTGGGCTGTCGGACACTTTCCGACTGCATGGAAACAATGAATTGTCGTCCCTGCTTTGAAACAGGGTAAAGACTGTGGTAGACACTGTGGCAAGCTACCACCTGATAGCTCTCACAAGCTGTGTGTGTAAGGTATTTGAAAAAAATGATTAATCGGCGACTCATCCGTTTCCTTGAACTGAGCAAAATTCTTGGTCCCTATCAGTGTGCCTTCAGAGACGAACGGTCCACAACCGATAATCTTGTACGTATTGAAGGAAATATCTTTGGCGGATTTGTACGTAATTTTTTTATCTATATTCCTTTATATGGAGAAGGCGTACGACACAACGTGGCACTACGGAATCTTGAGAGACTTGTCCGAAATGGCATCCGTGGCAATATGATAAATCTAAGTGAAAGCTATTTGTCCAATTGTACCTACCAGGTAAAAATCGGCAATGTACTGTCACGTCCATTTATACGGGAAACTGGCGTACCCCAGGAAGGCGTGATCAGCTGCACAGTCTTTATTGTCAAGATGACCACGCTTCGTGCTTCATTACCACCGGCCATTTTATATTCTGTTTACGCGGACGACATTCAAATGCGTTTCAAATCCTGTAACATTGCTGTGTGCGAGAGGTAGGTACAGCATGGCTTGAACAAGGTGTCCAAGCGGGCAAACAAAAATGGACTTAAAATCAACCCTCACAAAAGTTCCTGTGTCCTTTTTAAAAGAAAGAGAACCCTTGTTCGAGATCTTTTTGTAGAACTGTGTGGACAACAGATACCTCTCAACAAAGAGCTTAAATTTCTACGTATTATACTTGACTCCAGGCTCACTTTCCTTGCAAACCTTAAATGTCCTTAAATATGTCCAAAGACGATGAATTTACTGAAGCTTCTATTCCACACTACATGGGGTAGTGAGAGGAAGTGTGTGATGAATCTTTACAAGAGCCTGATTCGGTCACGATTGGACGATGGCGCCTTCGTACATTACTCTGCCGCCACGAGCGCGCTAATTATGCCAGATCCTGTGTACCATCTAGGTACCCGCTTAGCCACTGGAGCTTTCAGGACAAGCCCGATTGAAAACTTGTACGCGGAATCAGATGAGTGGTCACTCCACTCGCAGAGAGCATACATCAGCCTCGCATATCTTCTAAAAAAACACTCTAATCAGGAACATCCATGTTTTAATACCGTTACCGATATGACATGTGCTACACTTTTCCGCAATCGTCCCTCTCTAAGGCAAGCAGCCTTTCTCGCGGCGCGTGTGGTAGCTTAGAGATGAAATGCACGTCCCACTCCTCGAGCATTGCTTAATGCATCCAACCAAGCTCTCATCTCCTTGGGAGTGGCATGTGGTTGAATGTGACATATCCTTGCTAGAAGTTTAAAGCACGCTCCATAGGTCGAAATCCGAATGCATTTCCTAGAGCTCCAGTACAAGCACTCGTGTGCAGACTTCTATACAGACGCTTCCAAGTCACATGCTGGGGTCTCCTATGCAGCCGTTGGTCCATCCTTCTCGGAATCCGATGTTCTGCATCCGGAAACAAGTATCTTTACGTTCCAGGCCTACGCAGTATTGTCGGCTGTGAAGCATATAAGGAAATTAAGATTCCAGAAAGCAGTTATATATAGACTCCCTAAGCGTCGTGAAGGCCGCGATGTCAATCTGCAAGCACAAAAATCCAGTACCTTATGAACTCTATTCCTACCTGTTTGAAGCATATCTATCTATCAGCATCTCATTATATGCTGGGTGCCAGGCCATAGGGGCATCGAGGGTAACGTTCTGGCGGACGATATGGCCATTTCAAATGCATCGCGTGCTTCTAATCCTACCGCTGCTGTCCCTGTCACAGATCTCAAACCATTCTGACGAAAGAAGCTCCGAGATCACAGGTAATTCACGTGGGACGGAGAAAGAAATAGCAAGCGGCGCGTGATAAAGCCAAAGTTAAGTTCTTGGCCCTCCGCAACAATATCACAGCGAACAGATCTCTTATTCTGTCATGCCAGAATAGCACACACATTTGGCACTCATAATTCTATACTTACTGGGAATCAACCTCCAACCTGTGGTAGATGTGATGAGAGGCTGACTGTCCTTCACGTCCTCCAGGGGTGTCGGATGGGCGAAGCTGAGAGAAAAATTTTTCTCTGGCATACGGCTATTGTGTCCCACTTCACCTGGCTATGTTTCTTTGTCAAGAACCGCTCTAACACCAAAGCAGTCATCGGTTTCTTGAATGATGTTATCTTACATTTAGCATCCTCTTTCCAGAGGATGCCGCTGCGATAATTGTTTTGCATAGCACATGTCTCGAAGCCCTCGTGTATCAATGGCTCAAACGAGGCCGTAGTGCTCTAGCCAATTTTAGAATCTGGCAAAATTTAAACATCTTATCATTCTTATGAAATACATCTTAATGCTCAAAGCACACGTCATATATCATTGTCATTATCTTATTGCAGATAGATTTTACGTGCTTTATAGTAACTATTTTTAAGGCTCCTTTACAGCAACGTGACATCAACTTCATAGAACTACACGGCGAACTCATCACCACGGCAATGGCACTCTCTGGCCATATCTGGCCCTTGCGCCAATAAACACCACATATTCATTCATAATGCTCCCATGTAAAGGAATCTGAGAGCTATTTTGATAAATAAATAAAAACATTACTGCCTTGGAAATATTCACTGATTCCACAGGAATTTGATGGTAAGCCTTCCCCAGATCAATCATGCAAAATATCGTTCCTCCATAGATTGGTGCAGAGAAATCTGCGTCACCCAGAAGTTGGTAATGGCCCCCAAAAGTAGCAGTTTTGAGCATACGGTAATCACCGCACGGCCGCCAGTCTCCAGACGACGTCTTTGGCCCCATATGCAGTGGAGATACGTAAGGGCTTCAGGAAGGCCGCACGACCCCAAGGTCGAGCACGTGTTCAAATTCGCTGCGTGCGACCTTGCAGCGATCAGGTGGTAAACGACGAGCTCGAGCGTGGACGGGCGGGCCAATTGTAATGATATGATGAGTGAACTAATGTTTGACCGGGAAAAGGCAATTGGGCGGTCGAAGAAGGGTTGGGGATTTCTCAAGAAGTTTCATGTAGACTGACTCCGGAAATTCGCTGCTGACTGCCGGAAGTGGCACTGGCGAGGCTATATCAAGCACACAAATGTGTTCTAGCATCCACGAGGTTGCGACATACCTTTAGGTACACCAGGTAGCCTAGGTAGTCTAGATTGCGGTCCATGTCAACTATGAAACTGCAGTGGCCCAGGAAGTCCGCATCCAAGATGGACGAAGCAACATAGGCAATTAGAAAAATCCAGAATGTTGTGCAAAGGCCGATGTTGAGGGACAGTGCTTGTTCCCCATAGGTGAAAATGGTGGTCTTGTTGGTAGCTTGTAGTCTTGATTGCATTCGCCTGCCCTTGCGAATCACAGCTGAGGATGAGATGACACTGGCGTCCGCACCAGTATCCACGAAAAGCGCGGGCCTGTTGTTATGTTCAGTCACGAAGAATAAGCTGCTGACTTTGGCGCAAGCAGCACTCGACGCTTCTTGTGATGCGGCAGCGGTTTCCCTCAAAACTACAGGGTGTCTTGCACTTTCGGGTTGCGTTACTGAATATACGATGGTAACGGCATTCACCTTGCCATGACGAGGACGGCGACTGGCTGCATGAGAAAGAGTGACCACACGACGAAGAGCTCAGGCGTCCAGTGAATAGAGCGGCAATCTGGTCTGACAGTTTCCACATCTCGCGGAATTCATCACGCATGCTTTGCAGGGAGGGCGATAGAGGCACAGTAGATGCCTCAGAACGTTGCACAAGTGAAGCTGCTGGACTTAATGCGTCCATGACGGAGTCGACAAGTAGCGCTAGCTGGGACAGGGGCAAACTGCTAGTGGTCGCCAGTACCGTGCGGACGTAGGTAGGCAAATGTTGAAGGAACAATTCTCAAAGCAAATCTTGGTCGAAGGAGGTTCCCTTGTCTCCAAGGAGCTGTTAAAAACGACGCAGTATCAGCGAAGGTTGGCGATCCCCGAGCTCTTAAGTTTGGAGAAGCTGCTGCAGCAGTCGCTGTTCTGACATTGTCATGCCTTTGACGAGTTCCTTTGTAAAGATATCAAAAGGGTCTGTTGCCGGGGATTCAAGGATCAGGTCGCGAAGCTCGCTGGAAATCTCGGGGGGGGGGGACAGCGAGGGTGCAATATGTTTGAATTTTTTTAGTTGTCGACGTGACTTGCACTATGGCGAACAGGCTGCTTACTTGAGTGATGCCGAGTAGGGTCCGCTGGCCACTTCTGGGGTAACCTCAGGAAAGAGTTGCCAAGTGGCGCTCTGTGCAGGGGTTGTTCGACAGCTGTTATCCGTGACGGCGATTCCACGCTGACCATGCGAAGTGCTGCGGTTGAGTCAGCCTGTGCACTTGCCCATGGTCACCAATCTTGTGGCGTGCAAAATCAGTTATGACGATGAGCCACAATAAAGAGGAATATATTTTTACTGAACACAAGGCCCTAGGTGATGGTCATTCACCTAATCGGATCAATATCTGAGGGCCTCACACGGGCCGCGCTTGACTCAGATTGGGGGTGCGGCTGTGGGTGCGGCGCGTTGACGGCGAACTCTCACGGTAAGGATACCGGCAGTAATGTAGCCGACTTCTCCGCAAAGATAGCAAAGCGGACGGTGGTCAGAGGCGCGCAAACGTCAGTCTTCCTTGGAATGCTACGCGGAGCGATGGGTTCGTGTGCTGACGGCGGCGGTGGTGAACGACGGAACTGTGGCGTTACCACGAGCAAAATGGTAATGTGTGTAGACAGGACACAAGAGAAGTGGACCACATGAACGCCGTCTCTTCTGTCCTGTCTGCACGCCTTACCTTTTTGCATAATCAATCCTTACCAACTAGCTCAGCTTACGGTCGTTCTAAGGTGTTACCACGCCCTGGCGCAGGCCCGGAGCTGGAACGTGAGGGTGGGCTACGGCGGCATAGGTAATTGCTTCCGGCTGAGGTTTGGCGATTGAGGTACGCCGAGTGATTGTTGGAGCTCCTCGCGTACGACGTCGGCAATCGAAGCGACTTGAGGCTGTGATGAAGGGAACAGCTTGTGAAGCTCCTTCCGCACGACCACTCTGATTGTCTCGCGCAGGTCGTCGGTAGCCAGTAACTGAACTCAAGCGTAGTTTGTCAAGTTCGCGCGGCGGTTGAATTGCCGGTTCCTCATTTCTAGTGTCTTCTCGATGCTGGTGGCCTTGCGAAGAAAGTTGTCGACAGTCTTCAGTGGGCTTCGTTCCATTCGGGCGAATAGTTCCTCCTTCACACCACTCATGAGTAGCCGGACTTTCTACCCCTCGGACATTTCCGGGTCGGCGTGGTGGAATAGACGGCTCATCATCTCCGTGAAGATCGCGATGGTCTCATTGGGCAGCTGCACTTGGGTTCCTAGTAGCGCTTGGGCTTGTTCTCTGCGTACGACGCTTGTGAATGTCTGCAGGAAGCCGCTTCGGAACCGGTCCGATGTCGTTAAGGCGGCTTCTCTGTTCTCGAACGACGTCCTGGCCGCGTCTTCCAATGCGAAAAACACATGTCCCAGCACATCGGAGTCCCAGATTTTGAAGGTCACGGTTTGTTCATAGGTCTCCAGGCAGGTTTCTGCGTCTTCAGACGATGATCCATATATGGTTGGTGGGTTCCGAGATTGTTGCGGCATAATGGGGGACGCTGGGCCAGCCATTGGGGCTACAGAATTGGTCTTGATCCCTCTGGTCTTCTCCGGAACAGATCCGTATTCTGGTAGCAGTCCTCGTTGCCTACGGCTAGCCCGCTGGTCCTTGGCGACGTTGGTATTGTCCTAGGGCTTCGGGCTTGGATCACGTCTTTGCGGGGACGTTCGCTACATGACCGCACTAGCAGCTCCATCAGATGTCACCAAGTAATAACGGTGAAGAAATAAGCAAATCTGGAAATAGCGAAACTAGCATTTTATTGGGCGAACTTGCGCCCTCAAAACAGGCTGCACTCAAAGAACGGCAACACTGGCGAACACAGTCGGCGATCGTCGAAAATCTGATCAGCGGGTCAAGCGCATTGGTTTTTATACATCAGTCATCGATGGTTCCAGAGTAATCGCTGGTGCCCGCGTATCTTCCAGAACATTCTGCACCATTCGAATTGATATTCGACAATGGTGACGGTGGCGTTGCGTCTGGCCTAATCGCTGTCGGTTTTCCCTGCAGGTCACCGTACGCGCAGCTGCACTCAGTCCCTCCGTTTTGGCGCATCACCTTTTGTTGCCTTCAACAAACGAGTGAAGATAATCTACGGCCGGAAGTTGCACTTGCCAACGGTTGCCGGAACTTGCCACGACTAGTGGCGACGATCATCAACCCTGAAGCAAGCGCATATATGAGGACTTGTGGGACTGCTACCAAGGTAGTTAAGCTTCCATAGGAGCCCATACTTTCAAAACATGGTGGTTCATCAGTGGTTCATGGGGCTTACCGCCATCGGTATGTCGAAGGAACACTTCCGGCGGAAGAAAAATTAATGTGGCGCTATATCCGTTAAAAACAGAAGCGACGTCACTTTGTTTTCGAAGGCGCGAAATTTGTTTTGTTAACCTGCCTTTCGATATACATATTCAAATGCCCCGCCATTCGACTTGATGGACGTTTCGAGCTTCCAGCAGGGAAAGCTATGCAGGAAAAGGCCAGCCATACGGTTGTCGAAATTGCACCCCTGCACAGAACATACTTTCTTTGGAGGCCGACGAAAGTTTTGGGTGTAGAGTGCGATCCTATCATCGGATGCCAAGCCTGTCGGCCAGCGCAGTCGCACGAAAAAAACTACACAATTATCTGGCGGTCGTAACTCACGACTTTTGAGTGAACAGGTAAAAAGCGATGAAGCTACCCGCATCACCCAATTCAGACAAACATGGACAAACAAAGAAAGCACAACGTGTGAGGGGGCGTATTTCAATAGGTGAACTTTACGAGCGTGCCTCTCTGCACATTTCAATAGGTGCATTGCATTGCGAGTGACACCGGCGCCAATGCCCCCTGTAACGATGGGCGCTGAAAAAGAAATGTATTTATTAATAATAATAAAATTAAATAAATTTCTATTTTCTTAACACCTTGCGAATATATAAAGTTGACCACGAATTTTATTTTCGTTGAACGAAGCTTACTGTGCCTCGCTTGAATAAAAAAAAACGCTTTTCCCTTTTCTAATTCTTGTTCCCACCAAACATAGTCGCGCTTCAATCGCTGCTTCCATAACCAACCTTGCTGATGTCGGTGACAATTTGTACTGCTCTGCTTTTCGCTCGAAGGCTTCGTGACCTATTTGGATCGACCTTGCTGCTACCGGCCACATTTGACAGTGGTGACGGTGGCGTTGCATCTGGCCTAGTTACTGTCGGTTTTCGCTGCAGGTTAGCACTCAGGGAACTTACCATATTACCCTATTTCTTACACGTCTACGTTGTTGCCACTGCCACAGTGCTTTGTTCGTCTGTTCTTGTAACCGTGCTTGGTTCAAACTTTCGAATTTGTTGCTAAAGCACTGTGTGAGTCAAATGGCTAAGGTCGTTGCAAAGGTAAAGGAAGAGCTAAAAGCAGAACTTAAAGTAAACTCAAAGATGAAGTAAAGACATCACGAGAATCACTGAAGAGAGACTTGCGAATTGAAATTCGTGAGCTCCCTAACGTGTTAAGAAGCATGACTGAAAGCCTTGAATTCTCGTACGGTGATACAGAGGAGCTAAAGAGGCTTTTGCGAACCGAAATTTCAAAAAAAAAAATGTTGAGCAGAAGATCCAGAATGACTCTTTGCAAACGATATGTAACACCCTTGGAAAGCATGCTAATGAACTTAAAGGGCCCCTGAAGCGGCTCTGCCAAATTTTGCAGACGCGTAGGGTACAGCTAAAGTTAATCATTCGCACCACAATTGGTGTGAAACGTCCCATATTAAGATAGCTACGGACAAGTTACCTTTCTTAACAGTCATGCATTTTCTCCTCAACTCGTTCGCCGAGTGATCGGGGCTAAGCTCCGCTTTCACTGGCTCTGCGTCATGATGGCACTTGCTGTCGCCGACTTCCGGTTCTCTAGGAGCGAGCGCGCGAAGCCTCTCCAAATTCTCCACCAGCTACTTGGCCGTCGACCCCAAGCGAGAGCGATCGAAGCAGCGTGCGTTGCGAGCATTCTGTCGCAGCGCCGAACATATCTGGTATCTCGGTAACCACAGGGGCGCTGGGCGCTTCGACGGAACGTTGGAGGCATAAACTCAAGCTGATGAAGGATCTTTAGCGTAGACGTAAACCAAGTGTAAAACTTTTTAAACATTTACAAAAACAACGTGTTAACGATTGCACGCATGCGAAAAATTTACACCAGCAGCAAAGAAGATTACGTTACGTTACTGCTATTGTGTGTGGTTGAGCTATGTGCCACCAGGTGGCGGCACCGTGGAGACCGCTCACCATGGAGGAAGAAAAACTAGGAAAGGCCCTACCCCGTCCGCGCGCTAGGAGAAAAGTGTTGAGGAAATGACGTAGTAGAGTCTCCTTTTCTTGCTGTTTTTTTTTCTTTTCCTGTAGTGGTCACGCCTTTCGGGCCACAATGGCGGCTTTGTTGCGGTTGCGTGCGCTCACATGTGTTGCTTCGTATATTTCGTGCAGTAGCAAAGGCGCCGTGTGGGCAGGTTTGCGTTCGTCTCCGTATTTTGTTGCTCTGTGTTATCTGGACCGTGCTCTCCCGGATGTTGCTGTGGCCAGGTGGGACAGGAGCAACTAAATTTCCTGAAATGAACGCGCATGCAGCACTGCACGCAATGTACCGCGCCACGGCAATGGCAACGGACGAAGGAATGTCCGCGGGAAATTTGGCCTCATTGGCGGAATTGTGCTAACGAAAGGGTGTCTACCAACCGGGAAATCCGGGAATTCTCAGGGATTTTCTGTAGTCTGGAAAGAAACTCAGTGAAAAGTCAGTGAATTTGTGCTTCTGTCAGGCAGAATTGGCTGTCATTTTATTCAAAGGGAATGAAAGTCGCTGCAATGCTGGCTCGAGTAACAGACAGGAATCGTAACGAATCGTCTTCAATTTTTACGCCCTGTCATCGGCTAGAGGTGATGCCAGTGCACGGTAAAGCACCGATTTTCCGGATGCCTGATAATTTCTACAGCTTCGGGGCACCATCACGTACCCATGGAGTTAATGTATCAGAAGGTCTGAAATTTCGGACGCAAGAACAACCTTCGCCGTCCGATTTTCCGGACTCTTTGCCGTGACAGCAGGTCCGAAACGGCAGTAATCAAATCCAACCGCCACCGCTACCGTTTTGATTACCTCGCTGCCTCGAACCAGTGCTCTCGCATGCAGATCCGCTGGCAGCCGTAGCGGCAACGCTAGGTCTAGCTGCTTCGCCTTTCGCTATTCAGAGGAAGCTTTAGCTCGGGCCCAACTCCGACGCGGCCTATTCAAGCACATGTAAAACGCAAAAACGTTTTTGTGAGATAACCCCTGGACAGATTTTAATGATTTGAATGACATTTCTTGCGTTTGAAAGAGAAAGTTCAATTCTAGTGACTGTTGGAAGTGGAATTTCAATTGAGGACGTGAATTTTGCTAAAACAATTTTAAAATATTCGGCAGTATAAAAATATAGAAGCACGAAGTTTACAAAATAATATCTCTGCATGAAGAAAAAATATCGCGGTTTTGTAAACGGCATCCATTAGATCATTCAAACGGGACAAATTGGTTATGTCATTTTAGATCTTACGTAAATTTGTTACGTTGGTTACAAGGGTTCTGCAAAAGTGGTATTTACATATTACTACATTTTTATATGCATTGTAACATACCAATTTTGTCTGCGTTAAATGTACTATTAGATGCAATTCACAGAATTGCGTTATCATCTTTCGTTGTTGAGTTACGGAGTTGTAAACTTGATAGTTTTGTTTTTTTGAAAATTTTCCATTTTTGCCAATTTTTAATAACATGTTGACCATCTAACTCAAAAATTCGAAAGCAACAGTCATTAGATTTTAAGTTTTTCTATGAAATGCAACAAACCTCGTCAAACTTGGTGCAGTGGTTGCCGAGAAAAACGAATTCTCCATTTACATGTATTTAGAAAGTAGCACCCGAGCTAAAGCTTCCTCTTAAGCTTCTTGCCATCGGGTGCCATGTTTTTCATGGAAGGAATTCGCCGCGGTCAGAAATGGCAATGATTCCGCCTTTGTGGTCCTCGCGACTGGCTTCGAAAATCGGGAAGCATGATGCATTACATAATTCCGGTTCCCGAAACTCAGCTTCGCCTTTGTGCAGAAATGTTGCTTGGTGAAGCATACGTAAAAGTATTGTGGTGCAGCATAACAAGTGTGGGAAGGGACTATTGCCACGGGGCTGAGTGTGCATTCCTTAATTATACACGCGTGCACCCGGCATCTCCAGTCACAGTCCGAATACCAATATGCCCAATACGTGTACCGACAGGCCTTCAGAGCTTTTTCGAATGTGCCTGTGGCAGTTTCAGCCCTTAAGGACAATAGAAGAAGCATTCATTTTTTCCAACTGGCCGATTTTTCAGATGTTTTCACGGCCCCTAGGCAGTACGAAAAATTGGAAGTTGACTGTACAACTGACCAACAAGATAGTTCGAATGGTCCGTTGGGTAAACGAGCGGCGGAAGAAGGACCAGTACAAAAAGGACCTACACGTTGAGGAATCAATGGGAAGGGCAGCATGCTGCCGCCATCTTGAAGGGGCTTGAGCTAAAAAAAAACAGTGTTGGCTGTTGCTGTGATGCAGGTGTCCCTCATCCAAAGCAATATAAACTCTTTAGAGCAGTGCAACGCAATAGTGAGGCGTTGTGCGCGGACTGAGAGTGTGGCAGGGCAGTTGAGGTTGACGTACGGACTGTTGTGAGAGAATGTAAATGGTGACAAAGTTGGGACCTCATACCACTGAGCCCCGCAGGGGCGTATGCGTCAGAAGCGCTTGGTGTGTGGCGGCACCAAGTACCCGAGCACACGAGGGCTGGCCCTGCCTAACCGCGCGTGGCTTTGCCGTGTCCGGGGATACTGGGGGTCGAGCTGACGCTGAGTGTTTGCGTTTTTCTGGCACCTAGGCGGAGGCAATAAACCTCTTTGGCCTCTGCTTCACGTAGACGGTACCTCCGGACTGACCCTCACGGGAGAAATCGGCAGTCAGCTTTTCCTAATCTTCCACACGCTTTTTTTACCCTCTTCTTTCACACCTGTCCTGTCTTCTCGTATCTCCCATTCACTTCAATTTTTTGTAGCCCAGTTGAAAAACACAACAGGAAACTTCAGCCTACCATATTTTGGGACGTTGTTTCTGTAGTTCTGTTGTCTGTAGTGTGACGTCCTGTAGTAGAAAGTTCTGTAGTTCTTCATCAATGTTTAATTAAAAATTGACAGAGACCTCCTTAAGGCTATGTAAATGTGTTAGTGCAATAACGAAAAAAAAAATAAAAGCAAAGTCCCCATGGGCACTCGAACTTGCGACCTCACGATTCCGAGCCCGGCATCTTACCACTGCACCACTCCTTCCATGTGTTCCGAACCTACATTTTGGCAATATAAATAGTACGATGCGCTGATGTTTACACTTGCATTTTAAGAGCCAAGATCCGCTATCACTCCACCGCGTCCACTGCCGCATCTCTAGAAGAGCAAAAGTGTTTTTACCATGGACAAGTACATCGTGGAGTGCTAGAACATCAATATTAATGTACGATGTCTATATTAAATAAGAAATTCAGAAATAGACAACGGTGATTGTTGGGGCTGTTACTGCTAATTTCGACAGTTTTCTCTCGTTCTTTACACTTTTGAGCGCGCACATAATTCGTGTGTTCAATGCAAAATAGCTACATAAACATTCGTGGATGAGTGTTCTTTCTCACAGCATACTGGTTTCTCACCGTAGCGCTGTACCAGAATAATGAGACCAGAGCGAAACAGCTTTTCACGCAACTTTGAGGAACAACCCAAGACTTCCTTTTCGCTTCGCAAAACTTATGCAATATTTCTGGTAAATTAACTAATGTGTCAGTGTAACGGCAGATGTAAGTCCACAGGCCTGTGTGCTCATCTTACCAAATAATATAGAACGGATACGCAGCCATTCCCGCAGAGGGTATGATTTTGATGAGGCCAGTATGGCGTTGCTAGTGCCTCGTCGTAAGGCACAATTATAACAATTGGCCACGTTGACTTCAATACCGGTGTCGGTGCTATCATCATTGCTGGCTTCAGAGAAGCACGATTGAATGCCGTGCAAGAAAAAAGTACAGTGTACACCACCAATTGACATACCGAAATTGACACCATCACCGAAATTGACATACAATTTTAAAGCGTCGCGACGAAACGCGCTTCTGTCGAGGCGTCAGAACTTATGTCGCTGCGACAAAAAGTAGCACATTTCTATGTAGTCCCCACAGAGACTTCCTGTTGCGACGTCAGAATCGCTGTTGCGATAAAAAGTTGTTGTTGCGACTTCATACACTCTTGTGGTCGCGACAGAACGTTTCTGTTGCGACTACGGAACTCTTGGCCGTCGCGACCGAGTGTTTCTGTTGCGATGTCAGAATGGCTGTCGTAAAGTCAGTCGCTGTCACGACAGAAAGCTGTTGTTGTGACTATAGAATTCTCGTCACGACAAAACGTTTTTGTTGCTACTTCAGAACTCCTCGTCGTCGCGACAGAATCTTTCTGTTGCGACGACAGAATTTCTGTCGTAACGTCAGAATCGCTGTCACGATAGAAAGCTGTTGTAACGACTTCAGAACTCTTGTTGAGGCGACGGAACGTTTCTGCTGCGACTTAGAACTCTTGGTCTTCGAGACAGAATGTTTCTGTTGCGACATCCGAATTTCCGTCGTAACGTCAGAAATGTCTGTCGCAACTACAGAAACATCAGGAACTTCTGTCGTACAACAGAAATTTCTGTAGTTGCGACAAGAATTCCTGTTGCCTTTTCAAATGGGAGGCGCCATGGGTTAAGCCTTGCGTGGCTAACCGACCTTGGTTATGTCATATTAGGTTACAATCTCGATGTGCAGCTGGCGTGGACAGCACTTGTGCGGATGTTCCTCTCCCGTCCCCTCGTTGAGTTCCATGGTGAGCGGCTGGCACTGGGGCTGAACAGCACAACTTTTCGATGGCTCCTCCTTTCCCCCAAAATGATCGCCCCTCTTATAAAAGAGAGCGGACCGAAGCAACTGAATCCTTTCAGAAAAGAAAAGTTGCCTTCCGACAATACCATGTAATACATAGTGAAGTAGAAGAAAAGCCAGCAAGAATCTTGTTCCCATTCACAGTATTCAAGTCCTTTACAGAAGCCCCCGGCACTGGCTACAAGCTTTCAAAAATGTCTAGTGGTGATTTGCTGCTCAAGCTTCGAGACAATGTGCAATACATAAAACTGTGAAGCCTTGCGTCCATTGGGGACGATCCCTGTCTCCGTTACATTCCACCGATCCTTCAACACTGTCCGTGGTGCAATATCAGAAATCGATTTCCTAAACTTAACAAAACAAGAAATGGTTGAAGGGCTCACCGACCAAGATGTCATAGTCGTTCACCGGGTCAAAATCCGGAAGGACAACCAATCAATTGACACGAAACACCTGATCCTCACGCTCAACAGCAACACACTCCCTGAACAAATAGAAGTCGGCTACTTGAAAATAGATGTAAGGCCCTACATTCCCAACCCCTGCAGATGCTTCAATTGTCAAAGGTTCGGCCATGGCTCACAGAGTTGCTGGGGCGCTAACTTGCGCAAAATGCGCTTCGAAAGAACATGCTTCCGAAAACTGTGACGGTGCAGCGCTTTGCGTAAACTGTGAAGGAGAACATGCCGCGTACTCCAGGGCGGATACGCCCTGGAAGAAAGAAAGAAGGAATCATCACATTTGAAACTAAAGAAGACGTTTCATTCAAAGAAGCAAGAAGGCGTATCGCGCTAACAAATACATTCTCCTTCAATCGAAGAAGCAACTTTGCCGATGTGGTGCGACAGGGCGTAGCGCCGCACCCAACTTTGGCGCCTGCTCAGGCCACGGTTACAGGGCTTCCGGCAGAGCCACCCACGCCCCAGGCCGAGACAGCACAAGCTGCCCTGCCACCTACTAAACAGGGCCCGCCGGCCCTCTAGTCGGCCGCCCACAAGGTTTCTCCCCAACGGAGAGGCCTGAAACACACACAACTGCGGTGTCGCGGAGCTCCAGCGCCTCAGAAGAGGCCATGGAGACAACTGCCAGTTCGCCCCCGCAACCGCGAAGGCACAACTCACTCGAAAAAAAAAAGAAAAAAACAATAACCGGTCCTCAAAAACGAGGAACCTAATTGTTTTTAGCCATATGCTTACAACATAATTAAAGATGACGTTCCTTATACATTGGAATTGTGGTGGACTTATTAAATCTACAGCGACATAAAGGATATTTTCAAGTCATTTTCTCCTGTGGCTTTATGTTTACAAGCGACTAAATTAGCACCACAACATAAGAACACTTTAAAGAAATACAAAGCATTTCGTTGTGACAGAGAGCAAGCGGGTAGGCTCTCTGGAGGTGTTGCGATTAGAGTGCAAAATGGTGCTGCTACTCATGAAATCACGCTTCAAACAAAATATGAAGCTGCAGCAGTGACTGTTTTGATTTTAAAACAATTACAATATGTACTGTGTATCTGGAACCACATTTAAATGTTACGCTTGATGATTTAGAAGCACTTTTCGAACAGCTACCAGAGGCATATTTAGTAGTAGGGGATTGTAATGCACAGTCATCTTTTCGGGAGAGGGACCAAACGGACACGAGAGGCCGTAACATAGAAGACTTTATCGATCAAATGTCTGCCTGCTCAATAGAGGAAAGCACACATATTGCTCTCCGAGCTCAGGGAAAATGAGCTGCTCAGATTTATGTTTTAGTTCTCCATAACTTTTTACACATTTTAAATGGGATGTTCACAACCGATACGGAAGTGCTCACCCTCATGTAAAATTAGCCTATCATCCCCACCACAAATCATCCCAAGCAAACCACGTCGTTAGAAGCTACACTTAGCAAACTGGGCACTTTCTCGAGAACAGGCCAGCCTGCATAAAGTTTTTTCAAGTAATCTCAATGTCGGCGATCTAAACAATTTGTTCAGAACCTGTATTAATAATCCTGCGCGGCTAGCTATTCCTCAGTCCTCAGGAGTGGTTCGACATAATCACAAGATCTGGTGCACACAAAAATGTAGGGAAGCAAAAAAGAAAGAAAACAAAGCCTGGGGCATTTTCCGTAGATACCCAACCCATGATAATTTTGTAAATTTTAAAAAGGCGAAAGTCAATGCATGCGGCATCCATCGCGATGCTGACAAAGCTTACTGGAAGAACTACATATCTATCAACAGTTCAACCACATCAAAAAAAAAAATGTGGGAACAAGTCCATAAATTAAATGGCAACTTCTCCCCTTTCACAATGCTGTTTTTAATAGCTCCTGGCACAGAAACAAGTAGAGAGGAACAGGCCGATGTACTAGGGGAACATTTTCGAATCTATCAAGTTCCTCACACTACACTCAAACGCTTCTGAAGCACAAACATACAGCCGGAAAACAAATATTCCTACAAGTGGCTGTACAAATGAAGCCTGGGATACATGGAGCGAAAAACCGGCGTCCAGGCGGCGAAAAACGCCCGGCGTCGAACGCTCGCCCCTCGGCGTCCAAAAATTTGACGCCCGCCGGCTATCCGGACCGATCGGAAAAACCGACGCCCGGCGATCGACGCCGGCGGAAGTGGCGGGAGTGCCTCTCGTGTTCACCAGGCGTCGCGACGATCGATCTCCCACCGATTTCCGGTAGCCGCCGAACGTTTTTGTCTGTTTTTCCTTTTTAGCTGGTACCTCCGTGGGAGCGTCCGTCGCGCGGCCGCGCTGGAGCGACGGAATGTGGGCGTTTGCGCTTGTTTGGACGCGCACTTTTGGTCTCTCTGCGCGTGAAAAGGACACCATCGATCGTTACAGCCGAATATTGAATGTTTCAGAGCATTAAATGAAGAGTACAAATTTGTGTATACATATTTTTCGTCTACAAGCTTAAGTGACGTGCTCACGAAAGAGATAATTATATATGCGGTACAGTTTTCTTACCAACCCTTTCAAAAATTGCAATTACTGTGAAATATCCTGCTTAAAACCTTTATTCTGCGTAAGTGTTGATTAATACTCGAAATGCAGGAAAATAAGTGACAGCAAAGGTAAACCTTGCCCATATTTACAACGTCAAATTGCAGTAAGCTCGGCGGGCTCCTCCAATAAGTACATCATGAAAGTCTAAAAAAAAGAATTGGTGCCGATGTGCTCAATAACATTTCCTCGTTTTAAGAAGTTAACTTTCGTCGGGGGTGATGGGGTATTAAACTCTTTGAATTTACTGGTGACGCCAGCGCCACTATAACCGCCGCGTGGGTGCTATGAGCTAGCACTGGCTAATCTGAACAATATTTCGTCTTTTCGCAACTCTTGGTGGTGCTTGATCACACAGATTGCGCTCTTTTCTTTTCCAAGTAGTAGGCTTCCACTCATACTCTGGAACATTGGGGAAGATTGTTGATGGCACCGCATCGTTTTTCGACTGAGGCACATCGCCAGAAATGGCCGGTAGCGAGAACGAGAAAAGAGATTAAACGTACGAAAGCAAATTTTAAAAAAATGCGTACACTAAATAAAGTAACTTTTATAAATTGCTGACTTCCGCGTCACAGCTTTCACATGCTGTTGTCGGCGTACGTATAGAAAAGGCGACGCTAGCAAAGATAGCATACAAAGGGACAACTGAAACTGCTACGCTAAAAGCCTAATGAAATCCAGAAGGGTACGTGGCAAGCTGTATGCCCTGAGGTGAGCGGCAGAGGAAACTAATGAGACACATATGGTGACGCACGGCACCGGGGAGCGTCCAAGGAGCGCACATGTGAAGACACCGAAGGATTCTGCTTCTACGTGAAATGCCGAAAGGCGTGAGAATAGTTTACAGAGAAAGCGGGTCTTCCAGACAAGTCAAGCGTTGGTTCGAAGAGAAAGCGCCCACTCGGTATACGGTTGTCGCGGATACAAGAGGTGCGCGGAGGCTGCACAATATCCAAGTGCTCTAGGGACAGCACTGTAACCATGGCAAAGTCATCGAAAGCAGCGAGACTAGAATACAATGATAAGCTCATTTCAGCAGTGCAAATGCGTGGCATAATTTGAGATTGTGGTCGCCAGGACTACAAGGACCAGCGAAAGAAAACTGCGGCATGGGCAGAGATCATCGCCGATATCGGAACCGATCCGGGAGGTAAGTTCACAATGTTGGTACTGATGAAAACAAATTTATGTGCGGAAGTGATCACCCGATGATACCGCATTTTGTGCTTTCGGTACACGACCGCGTTGATTTATATATTCGTCGCGCCAACTTATTGTCGTTGTAATTGTAGGATAGTTATATAATTCTTGCGCCCTTGATGTCCCATCAAACTCATTCCTCCTGCTTTCCTGTTGTTGTTTTATTTCTTTTTCATTCCCCTTTATCTCAGTATATAGTTTTCGAAACCAGTGCGCGATCTATGTGTGCGTGCACACACGGAATGTTTTGGGCGCCAGGACGCGTGTTTGGGTGCAGCAGCTTCAGGCGCTGCTTACACCACGCGTTCAGATTAGTAACTATTCCAATTTTTTTTACCAAGTTACTTTAGGATCACGCTCGGATCACGCTCGGAACGAGAGCCGCCCATTTCACGCCAAATATCGATAATTCTATCCTCTCCAGCTGCAGCACAAAACGCTAGTTCTTGGAGGAGGCTTTAAAACAGGAACTGACACTGAAGTAAACATCAATAACCACAATTTATTTTTACGCAAAGTAAACGTCGCTGTTGGAGATCCACAAAACCTTCTGCAACGCCTGCACTCCGCGGTGATCGCAGGTGCCCGCTCACTCAACGTAGCCAGACCCGCCAGACGGCGCAAAGCCAAACCGCTAAAATGCTTGCAGCTAAATGAAATGTGTAGAAATCGTTCGTAAGCGCCTCTATGAAACTTTTTTCGAAGTTTAGTCAGTAACAATAAATAATACAATAAAAATTCTGCTTATTCCTTTTTTGTTATCCAGAAACACATTCGTAAAGTCTGGCAACAATGCGGCGGGCGCGTCCGCCCGTTTGTCGCTGCATGTAAGCGAAGCCAGCGAACCACCGGCGTCGTCCCGCCGCGTCTATTTCCGCCGCGCGATGTTCGCCGTGAAAGAACGCTCCATGTATCCCGCGCTTGCGTCCTATGATACATTAATTACGCTTCACGAAATCCCAAAAGTACTGTCCGCAGGTAAACACGCGGCACCCGGCCCTGATGGAATAAACCATGAAATGCTGGCTCACTTCTAAGACGCTGCTGTGAATGCAATTTTACAATTCTTCAACAAAATAAGGGTATCAGTAAAAATACCAGAGGCTTAGAAAAAAGTTGTGATTGTACCGTTTCTGAAGCCTGCAAAACCACCAACCACCCCTGGAAATTATAGGTCTATAGCTCTCACAAGTTGTCTCGCAAAATCATTTGAAAGTATCTTGAACATTAGGCTGACGTTCACTCTTGAATCACTTGAACTCCTTGACATCCACCAGTGTGGATTTAAAACAGCGTGTTCAACAACTAATTATCTCGTCCGCCTAGGAAACACAGTCCGTGAAACATTCGCACACAAGCAAAACTGTTCAGCAGTCTTTTTCGATATCAATAAGGCTTACGATACCACCTGGAGGTTTGGTATTCTCCACGACCTAGTGGAACTTGGTATTTGTGGTAGGATGCTGAACTGCCAGAAAGATTTCGTGTCTGACCGATCATTTCATGTACGCCTGGGTGCACCGCTTTCGAAGAAATTTGTCCAGGAGAATGGGGTGCCACAGGGTTGTATTTTAAGTACGACACTTTTCATATTAAAAACAAACTCCACAGCAAAAACTATTCCTAAGTCCATTATGTATTCTGTATATCTCGATGGCCTTCAAATAGCATGCACATCATGCAGCTTACCAAAATGCGAGAGACAGATACAGCTCACATTGAACAAACTGGCGATTTCGGCAGACAAAAATGGATTTAAGTTTTCTAAAAAAAAAGAATAGTCGCTCTCCTCGTCTCATTCAAAAGAGGCCTACAGCTGGACTCCACGCTATACCTAAATGAAACCGTACTTCCAGTAAAGAATTAACAAACATTTTTACGTATAACTTTTGACAAAAAGCTTACATTCCTACCTAACATAAACACCTACAAAAATAAAGATTCCCAGTCACTGCAGATACTCAAAGTATTGTCATATAAACATAGGGGGTCTGATAGAACATGCCTTCTACACATTTACCGTTATTTATTACGTTCCTCCTTAGAATACGGCTGCATAGTGTATAGACCCAGTACATAACTCAGGCTTGTGTATTTCGTGCGGTGCATACCGAACATATCCTATACCCAGCCTTTACGTAGAAACAAAAGAACCCCCACTATACACTAGAAGAGCCGCTCTAACCTGTGCATATATTCTTAAGGTACAATCTTTACTAAAACACATTTGCTATCGCCTTGTAACAAAATGCCTTATCGAGTAATTTTCAACAACAAACCACAAACTACACGACCGCTGCTCCTGCGATTTGAATAAATGTGTCAGAATCCTGGCATAATGGACACAATACCTGGCATTACCCACAGACAAAATCCACTACCCCCATGGTTCATCTTTCTGGCAGCAAACACAGTTCCGTAAAGCATGAACCCCACCCCAACACAATATTCAGGAATTCCTGGCACTACAAGAAAAATACAGCAGTTTCACAGACTAATATACTGATGGTTCGTCAATATAATAGCCAGTGGAAGTGCAGTTGTCCTAGGGAACTGCGAAGAAACAGTGAGACTTCCGCAGTGCGCGTCCATTTTTACTGGTGAATGTTACGCCATTTCTATAGCCATAGAAAAAATGGTAAAGGAGAATCTCGTAAATAGTATTATATACGCAGACTCCCTAAGTGCACGCACAGCACTTCATGTCAGAAACGCAGTCACACCATTATTAGGAGACATTATACACAATTTAATAAAAGCCATCACTCAAGGTTAGAACATTACAATTTGCTGTATTCTGAGCTACGTCACAGTTAGTGGCCATGAGAGAGCAGATGCATGCGCGGCACAAGCCCGGCGCAGACAAATCACAAAAATAAAGATACCTCCTATCTACTGTACGAAGTTAATACATTATAAAATAAGGAAAAAATGGCAGTCTGCTTGGAACAGTGAAGTATAGAACAAATTACACTTATTAAATCCCGTGTTAGACAAATGGAAACCTTGCACGCACCAGAAACGTTTCAAAGAAGTGATTCTATGCCGTCTTCGCATAGAACACACATACCTCACACACAACTTCATTCTAGCAAAGCAAGAGAAACCCCAATGTGACTCATGTGGAGATGAACTAACAGTAAACCACAGCTTATTTTCATGCAGAAAACTTGAACCACTGAGGAAGAGGTATTTTACAATGAACACATTCCTTTTCACACAGCTTTGATTTTAGGCGAAGATGCGCTTGTTGATATATCATGTGTTTTTAGCTTTTTAATGAATCAGGTGTTCTCATACAACTTTAAAAAGTCGCCGAGTGCTTCACTACATATTAGAGAACACCTCATCCACCTTCTCATCTCTGAGAAGAAGGCCGAGGTCTTTAGTTATTTTTGTTGGGGCCCCGCGGACTCTTGCCCAGACAAGGACTCACTGAGATGTCCCACCTTTTTAAAGAATCTATACCTAGTGTTTGGCGCATGCTGCTGGGCCTTAGCTGCTTATGTGCCATTCAACTCAACTCCACTCAACTCATACCACTGAACTTGCCATCAGTTCATAGAAATAGCTAATATTCGAAAATATTTGCTTTTGTATGCATCTACTCTTTATTTGTACTTGAGAATGTCCGAATCGATTTGCATTTTTTATTCGAAGAGATTTTATTTGCGTGCATTTTACTAACCCCTCCCTTCTATTTTCTTTTTGAAGAAAATAAACACTACTCCTTAGTATTCAAGTTGGATTCTATCGTCTCTTTAATTTTTTTTCACATGCTTACTAGAGAGTGACAGCATCGTGCGACATGGTTTCAGCCCGTCTTGACATAAAACATACTCCTGCCTTGCCCAGGGAATTTTGCAAAGGCACTCATGGAAAACCTGGGAAACAAAGGGAATTCGGAAATGTCAACTTAGTAGACGCACTGCATATTTTTTTTTTCAAAGATATTGCTACGCGAACGACAAGTCAGTAAGACAAACAACTATTTACAGGTTATATTTACAACAGCGGTTGCAGCGCTGACCGCTTAGATTCAGAGCCCGAGCCCAATTCGCCGTCGACCAATTATGGACCATCCCGGACAAAAAACTAGGCCATGCAGCTCTTGGAGGTAGTGCTGCATCACGTTCGTCCTGTCCAAATCCTCCGTTGACGCTCCTCAGCCACACGAACCTATTCGATGTAGACGTAGATGGTGTTCCGTTGACGGCATTAATTGATACTGGAGCCCAAGTGTCCACAATGAGCGCTAACCTATGTCGTCGCCTCAAAAAAGTGCTTTGTCCATAATGAGCGCTAACCTATGTCGTGGCTTCAAAAAAGTGCTTACGCGTGCCATCACTCGAGTCCTACGCGTCGCAAATGGCACCAGTGGTGCCGTCAGGGGTATCTGCACTGCTCGCATAGCAATTGCTGGCCGCCAAGTTCCAGTCCTGTTCACTGCGCTGACTATTGCCCTCATGACCTAATCTTCGGGCTCGACATTCTGCGACGCATTCTACCCTAATCAACTGTTCCACCGCTACGCTGTGCCTCGAGCTTGCTCTTCTTTCAGACGTTCGCCCCGAACAGCGGAACACGCTCTGTACTACAGCGTTTGTTCGCTATCCTCAAAAAGCCCTAACCTTCGTCGAAGTGGCCCCAACGGCAGCCGTGCCTGATGATGACTGTGTCGTTGCACCTATTCGTGATGTCCTCCTGGCGCACGAAATCTCTGTGCGACACTCTGTCTTAACCCTTGCCACTAATCGGATGTGTCTCCAGCAGAACTGATAGTTGGGCGAGTTGGTACGAATTCATAGTAAAATATTTTTGCGTGCACAATTGACAAGGACTCAGTGAAGGGGGGACACACGAGCGCTTACTCACAACTATTTTATTTTCGGAAAGATTAGAACATATATACCCCAGCTATCAGCGCTGAGCATGTGCTGAGCATGTCAGTAAAACAGAAACAGATTAAAAAACAGATTAAGAAGGTTCAACCAGTATTTAAAAAGCGAATTCATTTTCAGTGATTACAACCGATGGTTGTCTTATGCATCTTTCAGCGCACTTTTTGATATGAAATGCTTCTGTGATTTCACGTGTTAGCTTATTTTTATCTGAAAACAAAATGTCAGTGGTAAAAAATACCGGATCACAGTGGCACAGATTGCAGTGGTTTGACAAGCGCGAATGATTTTCTTTACCAAGGGAACGTTCATGTTCTTTAAGAAAACACCCATCTAAAAGAACATGAACGTTCTCTTGGTAAAGAAAATCATTCGCACTTGTCAAACCACTGCAATATATGCCACTGTGATCCGGTATCTTTTAACAGTGACATTTTGTTTTCAGATAAAAAAAGACTAACACGTGAAATCACACAAGCATTTCATATCAAAAAGTGCGCTGAACGATGCATGAGCCAACCATCGGTTGTAATCACTGAAAATGAATTCGCTTTTTTAAATACTGGTTGAACCTCCCTAATCTGTTTTTTAATCTGTTTCTGTTTTACTGACATGCTCAGCACATGCTCAGCGCTGATAGCTGGGGTATATATGTTCTAATCTTTCCGAAAATAAAATAGTTGTGAGTAAGCGCTCGTGTGTCCCCCCTTCACTGTGTCCTTGTCAATTGTGCGCGCAAAAATATTTTGCTACGGATGTGTCTCCCCGTACAGTTTGGCTTGACGAAGCAAGTGTTACCTGAAGGCATATCGGTGGCCACGCTTCGGTCAGTGACAGGCGACCACGTCACTGCTTTCTCAACCTACGCGTCTCCATATCCTTCTGATTACCCGCAGGATGTCTTGAACCTCGACGTCCCATTACGTCCCATGGTCGCTCCGGACCTCGCACCTGAGCAAGTAGCCGCCCTATATCGCTATTTGCTTTGCTACTGCGACATATTTGACACTGACAATCGACCACTTGGTCAGACGTCCCTTGTTAAGCATCGGATTAACACTGGTGACGCTGTTCCCATTCACCGCTGACCATATCGCGTGTCCACGGCAGAGCGGCAAGTTATTCTGCAGGAAGTAAACAAAGATGTTCACCAGAGGCATTGTTGAGCCCTCGTCGAGTCCATGGACGTCACCGGTCGTGCTCGTCAAAAAGAAAGATAGCACGTGGCGTTTCTTCGTTGATTACCACCCCCTAAACCGGAATTCTAAAAAGGACGTTTGCCGTTTGCCATGAATCAACGACGCGCTTGATTGTCTTCACGGTGCCAAATACTTTTCGTCCATCGACCTTCGATCTGGTCATTGGCAGATTTCCGTCTATGAGCAAGACCATGAAAAGACCGCTTTCGTCACTTCAGATGGCTTCTACCAATGCAGGATTATTCCGTTCGGTTTAAGCAATGCCCCCACCACGTTCGAACGGCTGATCGACTCTCTGCTTCAAGGTTTCAAATGGTCAACTTGCCTTTGTTACCTCGACGACGTCCTTTCGTTTTCTCCTACATTGGAGACGCACCTGGAGCGCGTCGCAGCTATTCTTGGCGTCATCCGCAAGCCTGGGCTCCAATTAAACTCATCGAAGTGTCACTTCGCACGCCAACAGATTACAGTGCTAGGCCATTTCGTCGATGCTTCCGGAGTACAACCCGATCCAGAGAAGGTTCGAGCAGTAACGGCTTTTCCTGCACCTCAGTCTGTCAAACACGTCTGGAGTTTTGTGGGGCTGTGTTCTTATTTCCCATGGTTCGTGAAAGATTTCGCAGTGAACTTCACTGAACTTCAGAAGAAAGACGTGCCTTTTACGTGGGGTTCCCCTCAGGCTGCAGCATTTTCACGCCTAATCACGATTCTCACCATTTCACCCCTCTTGGCCCACTATGACCCGTCCGCACCTACAGAGGACCGAACATATGCCAGTGGTTACGGAAGCGGCGCGGTCTTATCGCAATGCCAACGCGCGCACGACCACGTTATAGCTTACGCTAGCCGGCTCCTGACACCTGCAGAGCGAAACTATTCGATTACCGAGCACGAATGTCTTACTCTCCTCTGGGCTGTTTCAAAGTTCCGCCCATGCTTATATGGCAAGCCCTTCTCAGTAGTCACAGGCCATCATACGCTCTGTTGGCTTTCGTCGCTCAAGGATCCTACTGGACGGCTCGGTCATTGGGCCCTTCGACTAAAAGAATATTCTGACACAGTAACTAACAAGTAGGAACGCCAACACCAGGACGCAGATTGCCTCTCTCGCTACCCAGTCGAAGACGCGACCTCTACGTGTGATACTGACACCGACGCTTGTGTTCTCTCTATTTTTGCACTGCTCCATGTCGCCGACAAGCAGCGCCGTGACCCGTCCTTGCGAATCATCACTGACTGCCTGGAATCGTTACTTGCCGACAGTTGCCTTCACTTATTCACACTTCAAGATGGCGTACGCTACCGTCAAAACGTTCACCCCGACGGCCCTGCATTGCAGCTTGTGATCCCTAAACACCTTCGCTCGGCTGTTCTCCACGAACTTCACAACCTCCCCACTGCCGGTCACCTGGGTGTGTCACGTACCTACGACCGGATCCGCTGATCCGCCGACGCTTCTTTTGGCCAGGCCTTGCTCGCTCCGTTCGAAGATACGTAGCTGCGTTTGAGAAATGCCAGCGACGCAAGACACCATCGACGCTCCCTGCTGGCTACATTGAACCACTCGACATTCCCGCGGAACCATTTTTTCGGGTTTCTTTGGACTTACTTGGCCTTTTTCCTCTTTCGAAATCTGGGAATAGGTGGATCGCTGTGGCCACGGATTACGCGACGCGCTATGCCATCACCCGAGCGCTTCCTACAAGCTGCGCCACAGAAATCGCCGATTTTCTTCTACGCGACAAGGTTTTATTACATGGAGTTCCGCGACAACTTCGCAGAGACTGTGGCCGGATATTCCTATCAAAAGTTCTAGTAGACACACTGCAGTCCTGTGCCACGAGGCACAAGCTATCCACGTCATGCCATCGGCGAAGTAATGACCTCAATGATCCTCTCAAACGCACTCTCACAGACATACTCGCGAAATATGTCTCTTAAGACCACACCGACATCGACCTCGTTCTGCCGTTTGTCACATTTGCTTATAATTCCTCGCTCCACGACACAGCCGGTTATTCCCCATTTTTCCTTCTGTTCGGCCGAGAACCAGTACTGCCCATCGACGCAACCCTCCCTGTTCACGCGGCATCGACCAGTGAAAATGCACTTGACGCCATCGCCTGCTGTTCCCACGCAAGGGAAATTGCCCGTGACCGTCTTCTGAAATCCCAAGAGAGTCGAAGGCTTTATTACGACTGGCGACACCGATACGTGCACTTCCCGCCTGGTTCTTTGGGGATTCTTGGTCTTCGCGCGTCAGGTCGGCCTGTCAGGAAAACTGCTGTCTCGTCCCACAGGCCCATACCGTGTGCTTCGCACCGCGACTCCCGTCACCTACGAGATAGCCCCTGACACCACATCTGCTTCCCAGTCCAGTGATATCGTTCACGTTACATAACTGAAGCAGCATCACCCCTCCAGTGATGACATTTAGACGCTGCGGGACGTCGCTTCTGCCGCTGGGGGATTATGCTACACGCGTTTTATATTTGATTGTTCGAACGAGGCGCGTAGGCGCCATCCCTCGAGAAAGGAGGAGGAACGAACTGGGTTGGCGCTGTGAATATAACCAGTCAGCGCTGCAGCCGCTGTCGTCAATATAACCTGCAAATAGTTACTCGTCTTACTGACTCGTCCTTCGCGTAACAATATTTTTTTCGCTGTGTATTTTACTAACCCCTCCGTTGAGTTGTCTGTTTTGAATAAAATAAACACTACTGCTTAATATTAAAACTGGATTAGGTCGTTTTTTTATTTTTAACATGCTGACTAGAGAGTGACAGTATCGGGGGACATGGTGTCAACCTGTCGACAGAAAACAATGTTCTTTGTCACTCGGGGAATTTTGCAAAGGCACTTAGGAAAAACCTTGAAAACTCACCGACATTGAAAATATCAACTTAGTAGACACCCTGAGTTATGTTATCGCAGGCCAAAACCGATGCGTTCCAGAATCTGTACAATGAACGCCTTGCAGGTCAGTGATTTCTGCTTTGACAGCACATGGTGCATTTGCTGCAGGTAGAAAGTACGTTATGCAAAAATGCATAGTCCTTGTTTTAGAACATTCGTGTTCAGTAGCAACTTGCTTTTGTACATATTAAAACACATGTTGCTTAACTATTGCTTGTTTCTCGGAGTACTCGCGAGAGCACGAAGTCGTTTAAGCAGAGCGCGTTCGAGGTTCATGCACACCTGCACAGGTGTACCTCAATACACGAGCGTAATGCAACGGTAATGCAATGAGACATCGCGATTGCATCTTTTTGTTTAGTACTGATGCGGAGCGCACGCTTCCGAGCAGCCCGCTTGTGCGCAGCGCGGCGTGGTTTCGCGAGAAATGTTAACAAGAGAGTGGAGCTGGCACGATAGGCGGAAGAACGCCATGAGCAGCGCCAACTTCCGGCTTCACTTATGCCATCTACGACTGGTCGTTTCTGAGCGCTCTGGAGCGCTCTCGCGAGCGGCGTTGTCTTCGGCTGGTTGAAAGAGGGTGCGTGCCCTGCGTTCGGCTGGTTCTTCTCGATTGCTCTCCTCCACCTTCGAACGCTCTGAGGCGCTCCGAGCCATGCCGTCGGAGCAGTCGTCGAAATTGAAACGTCATTGCAGAGCCGCGTCGCTGCTGTTCGCGACGGCCCACCGTAACTTAGGCAACCTAGGCCACTGCGACGAACGCTCGTCCCGCTGGCGTGTCCGCCGGTTTTCCCGGCAGCGCCGGGAGCTTTGGATAAGCGAAACATCGGACATTGGTAGTAGTCACGTGGTTTAGCATCTGCCATTGCCTCCCGCGAGAGCGAGTCGCACGTTCGGCTTGCGCGCTTGTCCTCTACCTCTGAGCTCGGGGAACGCCGGATCTGCCCGACTCTGCTTCGGGGGATGGAAGCGACCAGTCGAAGATACCATTAGCTTCACAAAGAGCGACGTCAGGGCCCCTCCTCAGTTTCCTTCCTCCATGCCGTTCACGTTTCGCTTCTGCTCAACCCGTGAAAGGACACGGTCAAACTGCGAGGCCCTGTCCCCTTGCGCTCGCGTTGCCCTAATACCGGACTCGAGAAACGCTATTGCGTTAGTAATCTTCCGGTGTGAAGTGACGGCCGCAAACGGGCAAATCCTGGCGCCGATCGGATAGCGGCAGTCCGATGCGCTGCAGCCAGTCCGCTCGTCTGCTGCCTTGCAGAGGGACAAGATGTCGCAGCTTGACATATTGCCAGTCGCTGCGTCTGCTGTCCACAACGCAACAAAGTCGAATCCCAGTGCTCGCGAAGACTGAGACCGACTCTGATCGCGGTGCTCTCGTCAAAATGGAGCACGCTGTAACACAAGCAGATCACGCTTGGTGTCTGCCGCAAGTGCTTGAGGGTAGTGAGAATTTGTTCTTGTACATTCTCTTTCTGTTGTTTTCTCTTTATAGAACCAAATTAACTAGCATTACAACTATTATGAACATCATTTTTTCACCATAGAGGTGGAAAAATTATCGATCACGCGCTTTGGGTAGCCACTCGGATAGCTCGCGCTACTGGCGGCAAATTATTAATTAACTAATTATTAATTAATTAATTAATTAAATATTAGTTATTACTCAAATAATTGTTGAGTAACTAATAATTTGTTAATTCATTATCAATAATTACTTATATAATTAATTCATTACTTATTGAAAAATAATTAATTAATTAATTAATGATTTTATTTTATTTCAGGATTACGGTACGTTACAGCATGTACAAGAATGCTGGGGGCACAGACTAAAAGCAAGAAGGTTGACGGGGTCTGTACCCTATAGTTGCACTTTCACAGGGGCAACAGCAAATGTTCGTATGCGACAAGCTTACAATGCCAAAACCATACGTTTGAAAAATAAAACTAAAAGTGTTGAAATTAACATTAAAGCCGAAATAGTTAACTTTTATGCACGAAACTAAAATTTATTAAAACCAGGAGAAACATTTCAGCACGAATCAAAACTTAACAGCAGCAGAAATACAGAAAACAATGCTGGTTGTTTAAAAGAGTAGGCAATGTATATGCGATGGCGATCATTTGTTGGCCATAGTTAGTACGGGTCCCTTGTGTAAACCAAAAGTGATTTCGCGCGTGTCATAAACATGCATTCTTTCAGTCAAATTAGCAAGTTCTTTCAAGCCCAGATTTTGTGTTTTAATGCCCTGTTTGTACCGTGCCATTAGTAAAGAATCGTACAAGTCGACAACAGGTATTATGTTTAGGTTTTTGCGTTATGCGGAGCATCGACAGTGAAACGGACAGCCTTTTCCTGTAATCTAGAAAGCCTCAGAATGTTGAAAATTGTGGTGGTTCCCCCCACATGGTAGCAATAGCACAGTTTTGAAAGGAAAAGTGAATTATACAACAACAGCTTTACTTTCTGAGGCAAAAGAAAACGTGTGCGCGATAATATACCAACCGATCGGAAAGGCTGGAACAAACAGAATCAGAGTGCGAATCCCAAGACATGCTTTCATTAAAGAGTATGCCAAGACATTTCACAGCAGCAGCAACCTCAATTTTTGATGTACCATGAGTCAAAGTTGACTTTCTTGTTTTTAGTTCTCAATAAAATCGCTTTGGTATTTGATGTAATGTTACACACGAGGTGTTTTAATGCAGAACCAGATGAATCTGGTTGATAGGCGCGGTTCTTGAAGAGCGGTCTCGCGGCAGCTTGGCTAACGTCGTTCTCTTCCTTCTTTCATCTGGTTGTCTGCGCGGCAGGCGTGGTTCATGACAGCTTGTGCCATTTCCCCGCTGGCAGACGAAGCCCGCCGGGCGAGTCAGTCATCTCGTGGGTTGTAACACCTCAGACGCGCGACGTGTGTCGCTTCAGCCTTGGCCGAGCGTCGTCCACCGGTCGTGAGACGCGCAACGCGGTAGTTTACTTCGCTGAGGCGCTCCAGAATAACGTAAGGGCCGACGTAGTGGGCGAGAAACTTCTGGCACAAGCCACGCTTCCGCAACGGCGTCCAGAGCCAGACAAGGTCACCAGGATCGAAGTAAACGGGGCGGTGACGCCCGTCATAGCGTATCTTGGACCGGTCCTGCGATGCTATGGTGCGTAGCCTAGCGAGGCGTCGCGCTTCTTCTGCTCGACATAGGATCTCATCAATTGATTCGTTGTCATGAGCGAAGTAGGGAAATATGGTGTCGAGGGTGTAGCGCGGCGGACGAGCATACAGAAGGAAAAATGGTGAGTAACCAGTGGTCTCGTGTCTCGCGGCATTGAAGGCATAGGTAATGAAAGGCAAGATACTGTCCCAATTCTTGTGTGCTGAATCGACGTACATGGACAGCATGTTGGCAAGCGTTCTGTTGGTGCGCTCGACCAGTCCATTAGTTTGTGGATGGTAGGGCGTAGAATGGCGGAAGCTACATGAACACAGACGAAGGGTTTCTTCAACCACGTCCGCGGTAAACCGTCGCCCACGATCGCTGATTACTATGCGAGGAGGTCCATGTCGGAGTATAACGTTAGCCAGCAAGAAGATAGAAACTTAATGAGAGCAGCATTCCGGGCAAGTTGGTAATCCATTGCTTAAATGATTTGCGCTTGGTGTGTCGTCTTCTTTCACGTCCGTGTCGTTTTTATGTCGCGCAATATCATTTAAGCAATAGAAACTTCTGTAGCTGTGGCGGATGGCAATGCGGCGGTATCACAATAGCGGGTAAGGTGATCTACGCAAACGATAACCCAACGATTACCCTTGGAGGTTTGCGGGAAAGGGCCCAGAAGATCTATACCAACTTGCTCAAAAGGGGACGCTAGAAGGGGGACTGGTTGAAGCAGGCCATGTGGCGCTTGTGGCGGACGCTTGTAGCGCTGGCATTGAGAGCAGCTGGCGACGTACCGTTCGATATCTTTCCACATCTTAGGCCAGTAAAAACGTTCTTGAGCCCGGTAGAGTGTACTTGTGGAACCAAGATGACCGGAAGTTGGGTCATCATGCATGGCGTGTAGTACTTGGTGGCGAAGGTTCTTGGGGACAACTAAAAGGTAGCGTGTACCGGTGGTCGAGTAGCTCTTCTTATACAGCGCACCACCATCCCGTAGGCGAAAGCGACTGCCTGCAGGTGACTCCTGTGCTGCCGCGAAGAGCGGTTGTAAGCTCTCGTCCTTGTGCTGCTCGGATATGACGGTACCCATATCCGGAAATTCCGGGGACACAAAAGCGATGTATTCATCAAAATTGTCCGCATCACATTCAGTTGTTTGAAGCGGCATCCGAGAGAGACAATCAGCGTCAGCATGCCGCCGGCCACTTTTGTAGCAAATAAAGAAATCGTATTCCTGTAGACGGAGGGCCCAGCGCGCTAGTCGTCCTGAGGGATCCCGCACATTGACAAGCCAGCATAGCGAATGATGATCTGTTATACAGTGAAGGGGTGCCCATAGAGATACGAACGAAACCGTTGCACGGCGAAGATGACCGCCAGACACTTTTGTTCGGTGACTGTGTAGTTGCGCTCGGAGCGGCTCAAGGACTGGCTAGCGTAAGAGATCACGCGCTCACTGTCACCAACACGCTGAACTAGCACAGCACTGATGCCTACGCCGCTGGCATCGGTGTGAATCTCAGTTGGTGATGAAGGATCAAAGTGACGAAGAATTGGTTGGGATGTCAACAGGAACTTGAGCTGGCGAAACGATGAGTCGCAATCTGCAGTCCACTCAAAGGGAACGCCTTTTTGGAGAAGGCGTGTAAGGGGAGGAGCCATGTCAGCAAACCGGGGAACAAACCGGAGCACAAGCCCAAGAAACTTCTTAACTGCTTGACAGAGTTGGGTACTCTAAATGCTTCTACGGCCGCAGTCTTTTGTGGATCTGGTCGGATGCCTTCTTTAGCGACCAGATGGCCTAGCACAGGAGTTTGTCGTTCCCCAAAACGGCATTTTTTTGAGTTGAGCACAAGACCCGCTTTCTCCAAGCAGTTCAAGACCAAATCCAAACGTTTGTTGTGCTCACTAAACGTTCGCCCGAAGATCACAACGTCGTCTAAGTAGCACATGCAAACTTCCCATTTTAAGCCGCGTAATATCGTGTCCATGAACCTTTCGAACGTTGCGGGCGCGTTACACAACCCGAAAGGCATCACGTTAAACTCGAATAGTCCGTCGGGTGTTACAAATGCTGTCTTTTCTCTGTCTTCCTTGTGTATAGGAATTTGCCAGTAACCTGACCGTAAATGGATTGAGGAAAAGTAAGATGCCGCAAAGAGACAGTCGATGGCGTCATCAATTCGTGGGAGCGGATATACATCTTTCTTAGTAACGGCGTTTAGGCGACGGTAATCAACACAGAACCGCCACATACCGTCTTTCTTCTTCACCAATATCGCGGGGGCTGCCCAACGACTAGATGATTCTCGAATGACGCCTTTGCATAGCATTTCTTGGACCTGATCGCTGATTATCTTGCGTTCTGACGGCGATACACGATAGGGTTTTTGTCGGATTGGCTGGGCGGCTCCTGTGTTGATGCGGTGACGAGTTCTGGACGCAGGAATTGATGGCGGTCCATCGTGCTGCGCAAAGTCGAATACCGAGGTATGTTTCGTAAGCAGGGCCATCAAAACTTGACGCTCGTTATCGCTGAGTGCCTTATCAATCATGGAAAGTATCTTCGAGCTCCCGGGGCTCGAGACACTGGTTGCTCCTCTATAGGGGAGCTCTGCAAGTACTACCACCGATACGGGCGAGTCTTCCTGAAACGTGGCAATCTTTAGGCCTTGAGGTAGCACTGCCGCTTCAGTGGAACAGTTTAGCGCCCACAGCCCCGCGCATCCATTGGTCACTGAGACCACGCAGTGCGGAACTAACACGTTTTTCTTGAGGCCGTTCCGATGTATAGGTTCCACTGCAGCATCGAACGAGATAGGAGTCGGAGATGAACAGGCGACGGCAACACGCATCGCGGATAAGGCGGGCACAACTGTATCCTCAGACACGCACAACACGCTCTCCGGGCAAGCTTCCCCTTCAATGAGCACAGGTGAAACACTGGTGTCGACACTGAGCTCTCCCGTCCGGCAGTCAACATTCGCACCACACAATTGCAAAAAGTCAATCCTCAGAATCACGTCATGCGAGGAGCGAGGAAGAACTGTAAACTCTGTATTAAAAACTTTCCCACCCAAAGACACATCCACATTACACACACCAACCGGGTATAATGCTTCACCACTGACTCCACGGACACTTGTGCACTGGTCCCAACGAAACATAACCTTGCTTCCCAGAAGGCCTTTAAACCCCACACTCATGACCGAGGCAGTTGCTCCCGTGTCGACTAAAGCCATTGTAGAGACCCCGTCAATCAGTACATGAACCTTATTCTTTAGCATGAAAATAGTTGGAGGCAGTTGAGTCGGCAGCACACATTTTCCAGCGACCTCACCTCCATCGGCCGCGCTGGCTAGTTTCCCGGCGGGGGCGACACGAAACGGCGCCGAGGCGATGGTGACGTGAATCGCGGCCGAGGGGATGGTGATCGCAAGGCTCGGAAGGCTGGTGGTGGCGTCAGAGTACGGTCGGAGGCAGGGGAGCGGTAGCGGTTCCGGGTTCTTTCTTCTCCAAAGTAGGTCTACTGGGCGGTGCATCGGTCCTCTCGAAAGTGGCTTTCTGAAGTGGAGTCTCCTGGCCACTGAGTGCCCAGTGTGTGACCGCTAGACCGCATAGTCGGCGCTGACGATGCGTAGTTTGATGCTCGGCGTCGGCTACAGTACCGAGCTATATGGCCAGGCATGCCGCCGCAGTAACACACTGGCGAAGGGCGAATTTCAGAATGCGGATTGAAGTATTCTGCCGAAGACATCGGTTGAGGGTAACGAGGCTCTTCCCCTTGAAAGTCATAGGTAGCGGCGAATCTTCATGGACGAAAGTGGCGTGGGCGTGGATCAAAACGTTGAGGGGACGAATCATTGCGTGGTGCTTCGGTCGTAATGTAATGCGGTTCGTCTCTGGAGCCGTTAAGATCCGCGACGTTCACCGAGTGGTTCCAAGTAGCCGAAGGAGGTTCCCAAAGAGTGTTTCGGAAAACGGAGGAGCTGCAACGTGGCGCCGCATAACGTGCCCGTTCGTCATGTCGCTGGAGCTCCTCGCGGACTATCTGGCGGATGGCGGACGAAAGGTCTGGGAGCGGAGGACTCGTGTCAACACTTGCTACAGTCGTTACATTGGCCAGCCGTCCAAACTTTGGTGTAATTCGGCGAGTCTTCAGCGCCTCGAACGTACAGCAGTGCCGTAACAGTTCTGATACAGTGTGCAAGTTCTCTTTACCAATGAGGAAATTGTACACGTCTTCCGCTATTCCTTTTACCACGTGCCCCACTTTATCTTCCTCTGTCATTTGAGGGTTGACGGTGCGGCACGGCTTCAAAATTTCTTCGATTTAGGTAGTGCAAGTCTCACCGGGTACCTGAGCTCTCTGGGCTAATGTGAGTTCCGCACGTTTCCTCTTTGCGTCCGAGTCGCCGAAACACTTTTTGATCTCCTCAACGAAGCGTGTCCATGTAGTTAGCATGTCCGCGTGGTTGTCATACCATACTAACGCCGTGCCGGCCAAGAAGAAAACAACGTTCTTAAGCTGACTGGCAGCGTTCCAGTTATTGTATTGGCTTACCCTTTCGTAATGGGTTAGCCCCTCATCCACATCTTCCTCTGCCTTCGCCGAGAACGTGCGTGGCTCTCGGTAGTGCTGGATAGGGACTGGGCTCGACGAGGCACTGCTGGTGAGGGTATTTTGCTCTGTGGCCATGACTGAGCGCGACGGCGAAAGTCCGGCGAGGCGACGGCTTCGGCGTAGCTCTTGTGCTGGTGGCTCCGTTGCAGGTCGTGGGAGTTACCCCGC
Source organism: Dermacentor variabilis (assembly GCF_050947875.1). Lineage (NCBI taxonomy): Eukaryota > Metazoa > Arthropoda > Arachnida > Ixodida > Ixodidae > Dermacentor > Dermacentor variabilis. Next base: position 237,973,428 of record NC_134571.1, read on the forward strand.
ACAGCTCCACCAAATGTTACACACGAGGTGTTTTAATGCAGAACCAGATGAATCTGGTTGATAGGCGCGGTTCTTGAAGAGCGGTCTCGTGGCAGCTTGGTTAACGTCGTTCTCTTCCTTCTTTCATCTGGTTGTCTGCGCGGCAGGCGTGGTTCATGACAGCTTGTCACAGTATTTATGGTTAGCGAGTTGTTTAGACTCCAGGTGTGCAGTTTCGCGAGCGCGGTATTTGCTTTGGATTGAATTTGAATAAATCTGATCCTAACAAAAAAAGCTAGTATCGTCAGCATAAACTATAAATTGGGTATTTTCATCTATTCTAACTAGGTTATTAATATATACATTAAAGAGTAAAGTCCCTAGGATGCTTCTCTGTGATACTCCGCTGTTTAGGGATCCAAAGCTTGATTTATAGTTATTAAGTTGTACTTGCTGCTGGCGATCACTCAAGTAGCTTTGCATAAGTGTGTAAAATGCCCCACGGAATCCGTAATGCTCTAGCTTTTTTAAAAGTGTGGTATGATTAATCCGATCAAAGGCTTTCTAATAGTCTATAAATATTCGAATTATGTAATGTTGACGCTCGAAACCATCTAATATGATTTCTTTTCGAAGAAGTAACGCGGATTCCGTGGACCGTTTTTTACTAAAACCAAATTGAAACGGCGCTATGATGTTATGGCGATTCAAAAAACTATTCATTCTTATGTGAATCAACTTTTCAATAGCTTTCGAAAAAATGAGCAGTATGGAAATAGGCCTGTAGTTTGATACAATATTTCTGTCACCGCCTTTGAAAAAAAAAACGGTGACTCTAGCAACTTGTAGCTGTCTCGGGAAATCGCCAGAAGAAAAGATTAGATTGATCACATGCGTTAGGGCTGGGGCAATGATGTCAAGCACGTACTTGACCGGTCGAATTTGCAGATCATGATGGTCGGCGCCGTAGCTATTTTTGAGGGACGAGAACACTGCTACAACTTCTGGCTGGGAGACGGGAAACAAATACGCCGAGTCACGTGTTCTCGAAGGCATAGATACCATGCTGGACATACTATGAACACTGCTTGCGACCGAGGCAAAAATATTGTTAAAAAGGTCAGCTAGCTTATAGCCAGTGAAAGTATCGTTATCTAATTTGATCTCAGTGGGACCAGCATTTTCTTTAGAATGACCTTCACAAAAGGAATTTAGCCTTTTCCAGACAAGTTCCAGTTTTCCAGATACTTCGTGGTTAAACAAGATGTAAAAGTATCGTTCTTTTTGTTTGCGCAAAAGGATATTTGCTTTATTCCGATGTTTCTTAAATGGTTGCAAATCGGAGGCGCTTTTTGTCCTAAGGAACCTTTGAAACAGTGCATTTTTATCGATGATAGCTTTCAAGCATTCTGAAGTAAGCCACGGCTTTCTTGCCTTACGGGTACGGGTCTTTTTGATATAAGGGAAACTTATGGTGAAGGCTGTTTTAATTTTGTCTATTAGTAGTTCATACGCATGACTAGCCTTTGAACGAAAAAAAAAACAGTCAAAAACATAAAGGACAAGAGGAGAGGTTCACACCACAACGACTGGACTATCAACTGAGGTTTATTAGGATCGGTGTAGTCCCAGCAAGGCCAGCAGAGCATGCGCAACTGCATCATCGCTAATCACATAGCATGAAAAGTCAAGAAACGCTTCTATCGTGACCGACCTAGAAATTCAAATTCTTTTTCAAGTAAGCGTACCGAGGTTGTATTAACGCAGTCATCACCTAATAAACTGATGTAGTACGCTTCCAAGATTTCTCGCTCTTCTTTGCCCTTGCCCCTACCAAGAATCGTCACATTGCGGAACAAAGGGTAACAACCACACTCATTGCAATGGCGAGGCAAGTTTGCACCGTTATCTGACTCCAGGGAGGAGTGGTGCTCACGCAGGCGGTCATTAATACATCGACCGGTTTGGCCTATGTAAAATCTTTCGCACGTGAGAGGGAACTTATAGACAACCCCTTTATCACATGCCGTAAAACGGTTTTCATGCTGCGTTGTGCAAACGTGGTTCCTTGCCCTGCCTCGAGAAATGCGCGAGCACAGACCCGAAAACTTACAAGGGGCAGAAAACACAACACTTACTCCCAGCTTGCCGGCAGCCTTCTTGATGTTGTGGCTCACTTTATGCACATACGGCATAACTTTCCTACGTTTCCTACGTTCAGTTGCCCCACCATCTACCAGCTTCGTACGTTCCTTCTTTAGCCTCTGAAGCAGCGATTCAGCCACCGCTTTCAAAAGAGGCGGAGGGAACCCTGCGGCTTCTAAACGTTGGAATTGTGCGTCAAAGCTGCTTTTAATAGCGTGGTGACAGCTTCTTTCTAGTGCATTGCGGAAACAATTCATTGCAATCCCTCTTTTTACAATCTTTCACTGTGCAGATCCAAATGGTAAAAGAATTTTCTTGCCCCTAGGTGAAAACATCCAGCACAAATGCCCGTCATCAAAGAATGTTAGTCGCAGTTCTAGGAACCTGATGGAATGATTGCTAGGAAGTTCATGAGTGAAATTAAGAGTGCGTGAAGAAGCTTTAAAAGCAGTCAATACATCTTCTACTGCTGCGTGCAGAGTGTCATTTGGTAAAAGCTCTAAAAGTACTAAAAGATCGTCCACATACCTAAAGACTTTGCATACATGCTTGTTTAGAAGGAAGCCTTGAAGTTTCCTGTCAAATTTTGGTAAAAATATCTGGGAATGCACTGGGGCAACACTAGAGCCAATACATATTCCTTTTTTCTGAAGGAACAAGGAACCTTTGAATTCAACAACAGTGGATGACAGATAAAAGTCCTTGACTGGTTTTTTTTCGTTCAAGTATGTACCAACTGGCCCAGATTTCAACCATTCTGCATGACTAGCGTTACCACTGCCACAGATGGAGCGCGAGTCTGTAGTTAGTAAAATTGAACGAAAACGCTGCAATATCTCCTGGTTTACGTTACAGTATGTGACAGAACTTTCATGTTGGTTTTTTTCATTTTGGTTTGGTAAAGCTTTGTATTATGTATATGGGCAAATGGTCACTAATATGTGATCCGAGAACTCCTGAGTCAATTGTCTGATTTTGACAGTTTGTGATAAAAGCATCAATACATGTTGAAGTACTTAACTGTATACGTGTCGGTTGTTTAGCACATTTAGCAACGTATTTATTTCCAGCATTTCCGTAAGTTGTGCCTCTAGCACTGAGTTGCTCAAGAAATCAATGTTAAAATCACCTCCCAAAATTAGTTTCTAATTATTGTCGTTAATCCAAGCAATAAATTCGTCTAAAAAGATAAAAATGCAGGTAGTGTCCCTCCAGGGGGGCGATACGTAACCTATAAAATACCATATTTGCACTTTACCGTAAGAATTTCATAATCATCTCTAATTGGAGAATATTTCGAGAGCAGTTCGCCTTCAAATCTGTCTTGAACCATTAACATAAGGCCACCCCCTTTTTTCCCGCCACGATTTAGAAAGTAAGACTTATAACCAGGCAATTTGAGTACCTCCAGTTCATTTGTAGACCAAGTTTAGGTAATCATAACAAAGTCAAAAGAAAATTTAAAGCTTTCTAGAAAAGTTGTGATGACGTCTTTGTTGCGCGCCAACTGGGCATTAATATGAAGAGCTGAAATATGGCTGCTAACAGAGATAGGTATATTCAAATCACATGGCAATTTAAAATTCTAATCCATCATTCAAGAGGGGAATTTTATTTTAAATGTACGATGGAAAGATACGTTATCTCTTACATTTGAAATATGAGCTTGTACTGTCAAATACAAAGACTTGCAACATGGAATATCATGAATTTACCCTGCGATGTCACCTTAACCCAGCTAATTTTAATCGTAGCTCGGTTTTACACTTCAAATTAACATATCATAATTTAACATATCATAATTTCTCTTTAGTCAAACGAATTGTGCAAACTTTGATCGAAACTATGGTGAAATATCTTGAAGTATCTCGTAGGTACATCGTTCTCGTTAAGCCTCTGGCACTTTGAATCAACTTGTGCGACATTTTAAGCTGTACGCGCGTAAACGTCTTTATTCACAATCACTAAAACTGCGAGAAAAGAAATAACCGCACACATCACCTTGAAAGCTATTCCTCCTTGCAAAACACACATGCGATGATCATCAAGTGCACTGCCGACTGCTAGGTTACAGCTTCATGCTGCAGCATCCCTGGCTAAGTCGCCGTTATGGCGCTCGTGAGAGTGGCCTAATTTACATTTAAGATTGACATGATCACGTTATTTTCTGGTCGATTTTGACGTTGTTATTTGGCTTACGTGGCCTATTATGCTTCGTACACATTTTCGTTCCCAGTACTCTCCACAAGTGCAGCGCAGGAGTCCGCGATTGCGTAATAGCTGCCTAGTTATATGGTAACGCGGCTGACCTTGCGACGTTTTTTCTCGCTTCGCGAATCCACTTACACACTTGCAATTCTCTCACACGTAAACTTGGTATGTAGTGTGATACGGCATGAGGGGGCATGAAAAGAAGGCTATATACATCTCGCTGCCATACATTCAATTTGAACTAGGGTGGTTGCTCGCAGTCCTTGTCTTTCGCGCTGTACGTCATTTTTTATCACTCAATTTCACTCGAAACTAACAGGTCCACAAAGCAGTCACCGCGCAGGTTAAGAGCAGTTTTCATCTCGACAAAGTGGCAAAATGTGCAAATATCGTTTCCTCATAGGTAGCAGATGCTGGCAAGATGGCGTTCCGGCTATTTCAGCTTCATAGTAGATCTGCCGACGGCAGAAACGAGAGATTTTTTTGAGCAGAAACTGGCGCATGCCTGTTTAATGAATTGCGTGAACTCTATGCCTGCTCGAACCTGATAAGCAAAGCGTTGCGCGATCCACGACCGCGTTGGAGCGGCCGGTCTCGTGCCCGTCCAGGCGCCAGACGTGCACTCCGACATGCAAAGCCAGAGTGCTTCGATGTATTTGCAAGGATCGTGGTTGTACTACACACCTAGAACGCGAAAGCATTGAGATAAACGATGGCTAGAGGGCATGCTTCCTACAATATGTGATTCGCCCCCTCGTTAGGCCAAGTGATGTAGCGCTGCTGTCGGTATTCAAAGCTCGTGTGTCCTCTGCCTCGGTGGCCGAGCCTACTTCGTCAATTGTTCGTCTCGATGGATCCAAGTGCGCCCGCGGTTGTACGCTACGCTGCGGTGCGCATGCACAAATGTGCGTTTAACGGCTTGAGCAGACTAACGGTGCTGGCGAATTTGTCGCAGCTGGGAGCCTGCCGGTGTGCTGCTCTTCATTCGTGTTTGGCTGGAGCGTGAGAAGCGTCACTTTTTGAATGGCTTACCTGGTCCCACGGGCGCGCCCGGCAACCGCATAGGTGCAGCAGGAAGGGGGCCAAAGTTGAGCAATGGACCCTGGCGTCTTTCACGCAGGAACATCAGGTGCCGGTCCAGGTACTCAGAAGATGATCCGTTTGTGGTCAGAATATTGGTCACATCCTCTTCGAGCGGCAAGGCTCTCGGAAGCGTTGCAAGTGAATTAAGAAGCGCTCCATGGATCCCGACCTTCGCACCGTCCTCCCAGGAGTTGTCGTCATCGGTTATGATTTCATCCATCCTGGCATCAAAGAGAGAACCTGCTCAATTATTTCTGGGGAAGTTCATTTTATAGAGAGTGTGCAAGATATTTGCCTAGCTTTTGTTTTTCGCCTTGTTAGATAGCTGTCAGTCCCGTGATCGAGGTACGAGTTTTATCAGAAAGATGAAACAGGCTGGGGGTAAAAGCTGCCACTAAGAGCTGTCACTCCGCACAATTCAATCGGCGATTGGAGCGAACGCGAGACATGCACTTTACTCAGTGTGGAAGCACGTATAAACCAAGTGGCCAGAAAAATGAAATAACAAAGGAAAAGAAAAATAACTAACAAAATGCGTTAGTTGACACCAAAATACACGTGCGGTGATGCAATTGCAAGTAACGTGGGGATTGTTAGTAAAAATATAAATTATTTACTTACGTAAAGTATAACGAATTCTAGTACTTGTGTAGTTCTTGAAATATCTATTCGTCTCCTTTTGTGTGCATTCAAAAGTTTACGCGGTGTATTTGACAATTTTTTGAGTAATTCGTACTTGCTGTTACCACCTTCGAAATTTCTAAAAACTACGAAATTTGCGTGTTACAATGTTCGAAACGATAACATCTGGCCGCGTGAATTGATTTTAGCCGATGAATACGGAGGCGCGGGAAGAAACCTTTGTAGACTATTAGTATGGAAATGTGCTGTGGATGCCAGTCAATTGTACAAAAAAATTACCCATAGGTAGCAAAACATTTTATTTTGAGTAGCGGGGCAAAGAAAGAGTGACCAAGCACAGCGCTTCCTCTCATCTTCACAGTGCTGTTCAAATAAATGACGCCTTACTAACAAGCTCACATTTCAAGGCTCGCGACAAAGCGCACAACACGCCACTGAGTTGTTTATACCATGGCAAGCGTGATGCAGCGACGTGACTGCCAAATACACGGCAAGTCTCATAAAAAAGTACGAACAAGTGTTGTTCATGCTATTCCATAGCCCGAGCACTTTATTTTCTGTGGACAAGGCATCCGTACGGAAACGTCTTAAAATATTTTTTAACCGGTGCTTTTTGGCTGACCGTTTTCACAATTTGTTTCGCTACTTGCACGAAATTTCCTGAAACACCGATTTTAGCGCTAGCGATGCTTCCGGCTACGCGTCTGTATTATTAAATTCGGCCTTTTTGAAATCGCAGCATACATGATTAGCAAGGCGAAAGAAAGGCAATTATTCGGAGCCGAGCATAAGCGAATCGCAATCTGTGCGACAAAAATAAGTTGGCAAATTCCACGATTGAATGAGATAATGATGCTAAGCGTTTTTACAAGTTTAGGGGTAAGAAAAAAACCACAGCAACGTGCTTCACATGTCTGGTGCGCTTGCACAAAAGTGGTATTAGTGGCTTCCATGTGCGATGCAGCGTTTGTTACAAATGCCAATTTTTACTTGCACCATGCAAAGAAGCGTACTTAATGAAATTGAAGCACACATTGTTTATTCATGTATCTGCTTATTTATTTACTTACTAATTTATTTATTTTAATAACCATAGTGCCAGCAAAGCACTACAATCTGAAAAGGGGCGGGGAGGTTACAAACAGTATAAAACGTACTTGCGAAATTTGTTCACATCAATACATAGCGCGTAAGGCAGAAATATACTAGCAAGAGTTATAGTAACGAAACATGCAGATTCTGCTCAGGCTATGCAACAAAAGAAAAGAAACGGAAATTTAGATTCACTACAAGAGGCCAAGACTTTTTAAGTGCGTTGCAGGGAATTTCCCGTACTTTCCACTCACGCTCTGCGCGTCGTGAGCGCTAATGAGGCGGCAGCTCCTTTTGTATAACAATCGTACCGCAGTTTATAGAATAAAAAAAAAACTTTAGGCATAAACTTCGCCGTCTCCCTTTAAAGTTTCCCATTGAAAGCTTTCCTTAGTGTTATTATTTGTAGTATTTTGTATTGTATTACGGAAGTTCATCATTCACGGCACTGGTAAAATAGAAACAGTAGCACCACTCCTCCAATCCGCGAGTTCCTATAATTGCAAATGCACATAATAAATGATGCGGCGCAAGGCCTTTGGACAGGAACATCAACATGCACATTTCCAACAGCGAAAAGAAAAATAATTCCTAACGGCCCTTGTCGCATGCCTTCAAAATCAGGCCGTTGATGTGGTTTTTTGACGGCAGCAAGAAAGCGGATGTCTAGGCAAAACTTTAGCTGCAGAATGTGATCATTTGTATACTATACAGAATGTATGCTCCCAAGCAGTGCGTCACCAAAACAAAGTTTAGCGGAGATGTAACTATCGGGTAGATATCGGGTAGATATAGATATTGTGACGCAGCAGTTGTCGCTACGTTTATTCCGCGTCAAAGATGCGGCTGACACGTGTACTTATCTTGATCGGGCGACAACGTTTCGCCGCCTAACAAATGCTATCCCACAGCGCGGGACGCGCCTGCATGTATCCGAAGTTTCTGGAAAGTTATCGATGCTTCTATCCGCTGTCTGTTTCGCCGAACCATTTGTTATCTGTTTTCATCGCCTGACACGAATAGTGTAGAACTTTGTGGAAGGCACGCGGGTCCCAACGATTAATCTGGAACATTCGACGATTGATGCATAAATGCCGACGCGCTTGACCCGTTGATCAGATTTTCGGCGATCGCCGACTGTGTTCGCCGCTCTCGTTGTGCTATAGGTGTAGCCAGTTTTGTGGGCCCGGGTTCACCCAATAAAATCTAGTTTTATCTTTCACAGTATTGCTACTGTGTTCTTTGACGTCACGACCACGTGACATCTGGTGGAGGTGCTTTGCCTTCATGTACCAGACGCCCCCACGAAGCCGTGACCCTAGCCCGCACAAGGCAGACAACATGAACCTCGCCAAGAACCAGCGAGGTAGCCGCAGGCTGCAAGGACTGGCCCCGGAGCACAGACTTTTGCCGGAGACGACCAGAAACATCGCCACCAAGTCCACCCTGACGGCAGCCCCAGCGTCCCCCGTCGTGCTGCAGCAGCCCAGGGAGCCTCCTACGTTCCGCGGTTCAACGTTCGAGGACCCGGAAAGCTAGTTTGAGACGTATGAGAGAGTCGCTACATTTAACAACAGGAACAGCGACCACAAACTGCGACATGCCTTCTTCGCATTGGAAGACGCGGCCAGGACGTGGTTTGAGAATCGAGAAGCCACCTAACGAGCTGGGACCTTTTCGGAAGCGGCTTCCTGCAGACATTCGCAAGCGCCGTACGCCGAGAACGAGCCCAAGCGCAATTAGAAACCTGGGTGCAGCTACCTAATGAGACGACCGCGATCTTCACGGACGAAATGAGCCGTCTCTTCCGCCACGCCGACACTGAAATGCCCGAGGAGAAGAAAGTCCGCCTACTCATACGTGCTCTGAAGGAGGAACATGTTGCCGGAATGGTACAGAGTCCACCGAAGACCGTCGACGAGTGTCTTTGCAATGCCACCAGCTTCGAGTCCAGCTTCACTGGCCACCGACGACCTACGCGAGACTATCCGTGCGGGAGGAACTACAGAAGCTGTTCCCATCATCACCGCCTCAAGTGGCTTCGATTGCCGACGCCGTACGTGAGCAGCTCCAACAACAACTCGGAGTAGCCCCTGAATCGCCGCAGCCTCAGCCCCAAGCGATGACCTACGCCGCCGTCGTCCGCCGTCAAGGTCCCCCTCCACGACAGCGCCAGGGCCCCGTAACGCCGCAATTGCGTCGACCACCACCGCCGCCGCCAGCACGCCCACCCGTCGCCCAGCAGAGCAAACTGAGGAAGACAGACGTTTGGCGCGCTCCTGACCACCGTCCGCTCTGCTACCACTGCGGAGAAGCGGGTCACGTCTACCGACGATGCACATACCGGGAGATGGGACTGCGAGGTTTCGCCGTCAACGCTCCGCGCCCGCAGCAAGGTGAACGCCCTCGCGATATCGCCGACTACCTCGCCGCTACTCAGTGGAGCTCTCGACGACCGTCGCGTTCGCCATCACCAGGCCGCTACCTGTCGCCGCAACGCCGACCATACACTGGCCCAGCCCGGGGCCAGTCAGCGAGCCCATATCCGGAAAACCAATAGCAGCAACCGATGGAGGTGCGGTTGCTGTTCGTCGAACTGACGAAGATCCTCCGCCGCCGACGAAGACGACGATGAGACCATCTCGACGACATAATAAAGACACGCCGCCGTCCCGACGAAGTCAGGAAGCCAAAACTACACTGACGAAAGACGACTTGACCACGCGACTTTCCAGCTTCAGTTCAACACGACGCAGCCATGATCCGACGCCAAGACCTAACTGCAACGCCAGACAAAGAACCATCGACCTCGACGTGCTTCTCGACGGCCACGCAGCTACCGCCTTAGTGGACACAGGGACCGGTTACTCCGTAATGAGTGAACACATCGCTGCACAGTTGAAAAAAGTTAAGACTACATGGGAAGGCCCTCAAATTCGATCCGCAGGAGGACACCTCATTACGCCGACTGGAATCTGCACGGCAAGAATTACCTTTCGTGACCGGACTTACCCTGCCACCTTCAAATCGATAGCGCTGTCGGAAGATCAAGCGATACCTCAGAGAGCTGTCGTAGTCACTATGCCTTGAGTGTGCTCTAAGATCAAGTGAGGATCCCGCCGCGCTCCAGTGTTATTATTTCTGTCGGCACCGAAACACCCGGTGACGTAGAAGGCGTCATCGAGGGCGACCAACATCTACTGCTAGACCGTGAAATTTGGGTCGCTAGAGCAATCGCTCGACTGAACGGAGGAAACGCGAAAGTGTTGCTGACAAACTTCAGCCAGGAGTTCAAGCACATCAACAAGGGTCAAGCCTCCCCATGATTAAGCAACAACAGCTGAGAAGCTGACTTCGACGGTACAAAGAGTGCTTGTCGACGTCATCACGGATTCGACAAACGCCAGTCGCAAAGCATCGCATAATAACCGAAGAGTGTGCTCGACCTCTCTGCCAGAGCCCTTATCGAGTTTCTACGCGAGAACGTGAGGCTAAAAGGCGCCAAGTTGACGAAATGCTGCGCGACGACATGATCCAGCCGTCCAAAAGCCCGTGGGCATCTCATGTAGTCTTGGTGAAGAAAATGGACGGAACCCTACGTTTGTGCGTCGATTATCGTCATCTGAACAAGATTACCAAAGAAGGACGTATACCCCCTCCCACGAATAGACGACGCATTGGATCGGCTCTGCAACGCTAAATACTTCTCGTCGTTGGACTTCAAGTCTGGCTATTGGCAAATAGAAGTCGACGAAGGAGATCGCGAAAAGATGGCCTTCATCACCCCAGACGGCTTCTACGAGTTCAAGGCTATGCCATTCGGACTGTGCTCGGCGCGTGCAACGTTCCAGCGCGTGATGGACACGGTTATAGCAGGATTGAAGTGGCAGACCTGTCTCGTTTGCTTGGATGACGTCGTCGTCTTCGCCACAAATTACGAGGATCACCTCAGGCGGCATCCGACAGTACTAGAGGCCATCAAGTCATCAGGGCTTACTCTGAAGCCCGAAAAATGCCGCTTCGCTTACGATGAGCTTCTGTTCCTAGGCCATGTAATCAGCAAATCTGGTGTCCATCCAGACCCGCATAAGACAGCTGCCATAGCACAGTTCCCGCAAACCATCGACAAGAAGGCAGTGCTTAGATTCCTTGGCATGTGTGCCTATTACAGGCGCTTTGTCAAGGACTTTTCACGCATCGCTGAGCCGTTGACACGTCTAAATAAATACGACGTTGAGTTCGTGTGGGAAACGCCGCAGGCCGACGCATTTGAAGAACTCAAACGACGCATGCAGTCGCCGCCGGTAGTGGCGCACTTCGACGAGTACGCCGATACAGAAATAAATACTGACGCCAGTAGCCTAGGCCTCGGTGCCGTTCTAGTCCAGAAGAGAAACGGAGTCGAACAGGTGATAGCTTACGCTAGCCGGTCGCTGTCAAAAGCGGAAGGTAACTATTCTACGACCGTAAAGGAATGCCTCGCCATCGTTTGGGCTACAGCTAAATTTCGCCCTTATCTTTATGGCAGGCCATTCAAAGTCGTCAGTGACCATCACGCGTTGTGTTGGCTAGCGAATATAAAGGATCCTTCAGGACGACTGGCGCGGTGGAGCCTCAGACTACAAGAATACGACATCACTGTAACCTACCAGTCCGGACGAAAACACTCCGATGCCGATTGCCTATCATGCGCCCCCATTGACCCGCCGCCGCAAAATGACGAAAATGACGACGCCTTCCTCGGAATGATAAGCGCGGAAGACTTCGCTGAACAGCAACGGGCAGACCCGGAGCTAAAAGGCCTCGTCGAATATTTGAAAGCGCACACCGACGTTGTCCCCAGGTAATTTAAGCGCGGATTATCTTCCTTCACGCTTCAAAACAATCTACTCGTGAAGATGAACTTCTCCCCAGTGCGCGCCAACTACCTTCTTGTTGTCCCGTCAGGACTTCGTCCAGAAGTATTGCACGGCATACATGACGATCCGACCGCTGGACACCTCGGATTTTCCCGGACACTATTGAGGATACAAGAAAAGTATTATTGGCCGCGCCTGACCGCCGACGTCGCCCATAATGTCAGAACACGGCGAGACTGTCAGCGACGCAAGACACTGCCGATTAGGCCAACTGGATTACTACAGCCAATCGAGCCTCCTTGCCGACCATTCCAGCAGATCGGGATGGACTTGCTGGGACCCTTTCCGACGTCAACAACCGGAAATAAGCGGATCGTCGTGGCGACGGAATACCTGACCCGATTTGCTGAAACTAAAGCACTGCCGAAAGGTAGCGCAGCCGAAGTGGCGAAATTCTTTGTCGAAAACATCCTGCTGCGACATGGCGCCCCAGAAGTCCTCATCACCGACAGAGGAACGGCCTTTACAGCGGAGCTCACCCAAGCCATTCTGCAATACAGTCAGACAAGGCACAGGAGGACAACGGCCCACCACCCACAGACGAATGGTCTTACGGAGCGGCTGAATAAGACCCTCGCCGACTTGCTAGCGATGTACGTCGACGTCGAACATAAGACCTGGGATGCCGTCCTGCCGTACGTTACATTCGTGTACAACACGGCGGTGCAAGGAAAACACAGATCACGCCGTTCAAGCTGGTATACGGCAGTACGCCGACGACGACGCTCGACGCCATGCTGCCGCACGTCACTGACGAGGAAAATCTTGACGTCGCTACCTATCTCCAGCGCGCCGAAGAAGCGCGACAACTCGCCCGCCTGCGGATCAAGAACCAGCAGAGGACCGACAGCCGACACTACATCCTCCGACGTCCATTGCCACGTAATATGCACCCCGAGCATGACAAAGGGTGGCGCAAAGCCCGTGTACGTTACATTGGCCGCATGCTTGCAAACATCCCGGAAACACACACTTTATGCACGGACACATCACGCACTCAAGAGGGCTGTACCTCGGTAGTTTTGGATGGCACCGAATCCCTGAGAGACTCTGCTGCAATGCGCGGAACAAATGCCGCTTACGGAGAAATTCTCGGTGTTGCTCTTGCAATTCGATACGCCATCCATGTTCCTGAGGAAGTGCAAATATTGACAGACTCGTAACAGGCAAGCCGGCCGTTCCTATCAGGACATGGCATCCCGACAGCGGCGCACCAAATTCTCAAACAGATCCCGCAAAATAAACTAACCACACCTCCCTGCATCCACTTACTCTGGACCCCTGGTCATACCTCGCTGCCGGGTAACGAACGCGCACATGCGGTTGTCCGAGAAATTTTCCTCCGGGCGACTCGGCAAGGTGAGGCGACTAGTTCAGAGTGAGGGGATCCCTTGCTCCGTTATAAAGACATACTCCGTCATTATACACGCATTCGTCGCACCCACGCCGCACCACCGCCGTCCTTCTCGCGGGAGGAAGCAGTGGCATTACGCCATTTACACACCGCAGCTTTTCCTAATCTTGTCTCTGTCAATAAATTCTACCAACACTGTTATGCACATCGTTGCCCTGGCTGTGGCAGCTCGCCCACAATCATGCACGTCACGAATGAGTGCACTGCAAACCTCTTTCCTCCCTTGTCAACTCTCTTTTACCCCCTACGCAACAAAGAGCTGTGGGACAATGCCCTCCGCGACGGACCTCCCGAGGTCCTCCGAGCAGTGATACAACGGGCTCGAAGCATCGCCGGAATCACATTGGGGACCCTGGTCTGAGGGTTCCTCTCACACTGCTCTCGCCATTCAGATATTATGAATAAAGATGTTTTACTCTCTCTCTCTCTCTCTTTCTCTCCGACGACGCTTCGTCGAGTACGAGCCCGGCGACCATGTTTGGGTATGGAACCCGATACGCCGACGAGGACTCAGTGAGAAACTACTTCGACGCTATTTCGGACCCTACAAGGTCATCCGACGTATTGGCGCACTGGACTCTGAGGTCGTGCCAGAGGGCATTTCGCATTCGCAGCGGCGCCGCGCACGATCTGAAGTGGTCCACGCGGTGCGCCTTAAACCCTATTAAAGACACTGACGAACTTCCTTATTTTGTTGTTTTCTTTGCTACGAGTGCCTTTGTTTATTACTTTGCTTTGTTTGCAGCATCGGGTCGATGCCTTTTAAGAGTTGGAAATGACATGTGTACTTATCTTTATCGGGCGACAACGTTTCGCCGCCTAACAAATGTTATCGCACAGCGCGGGACGCGCCTGCATGTATCCGAAGTTTCTGGAAAGTTATCGATGCTTCTATCCGCTGTCTGTTGTCGCTGAACCTTATGTTATCTGTTTTCATCGCCTGACGCGAATAGTGCAGAACTTTGTGGAAGGCACGCGGGTCCCAATGATTAGCCTGGAACATTCGACAAGTGATGTATAAAAGCCGACGAGCTTCACCCTTTGATCACATTTTCGACGATCGCCGACTGTGTTTGCCGCTCTCGTTGTGCATATTTTGATAGGTGTAGCATGTTTTGTGGGCGCGGGTTCGCCAAATAAAATCTAGTTTTGCCTTTCACAGTATTGCTACTGTGCTCTATCACGCCACGACCACGTGACATGGCGAACCGACCACGCCCGCAGCACGGATCACACTCCTGAGCCAGCCCCACAAGCGATGATGAAGAACCCAATATGAACCCCACATGATGATGGTCATGTACAGATGACGTAGAATAGCTTATAAATTCCCACACTAATGTCCCCTCGCGCAAGAGCAGCCATCCTGGCCGCACTTCAAAGGGGCGGCAAATGCCTCGTGGAAGGCTTCACACGGGAAACGTGGACAACCTCAGCGGCGCGGCAGTGGCGGTCATCCCGGCAATGGATGCCCACCACTTGCGCAAGCTGATTTCATAGGAAAACGTGGTGGCATTTGCGTTAGTGCCCCCTCTATTGCGCTGACCCCTGGTGAAGTCACGTATATAAACAGATAAAAATCGCAATGCTCTTTTATTTTTTTTTATTTTTCTGGTGACCATGCTCTAGTTCAGTGACTTGCTGTTAGAACACCCCATGTGACTGCCTTTCATTTTCTGCGCATGCCCTTTGTTGTATATATTCACGCGATGTGGCAGCGCAATTAAATGTCGTTGGAAGTCAGCGCTGTGTATGTCCTTTTCGCAGTCCTTGTCCTTCGCGCTGTAAGTTATTTTTGATCATGAATTACCAACTAGCTCAAGCAACCACCCTAGTTCACTTCATTTCTAGTACAATGGGCCCTTTCTCTTCGTCTTTTCCCTGTTCCTCAGCAAGTCCTAGTGTTTTGGTCAGTTTGATTGCTCTTGCCGTCTGCCGAGCTCGTTCATTCGCTTACTGTACCCGAGTCAAGATCCTACCTCCGGAAGTGGCAGCCTTGTGTGGTGGGTTCAGACCCTCTTGAGGGCATAGCGTGAGGATCTGCAAGATTCTACGCTCGGAATGGCAACGCCAGGCCCGCTTTTACCGTGACTTCTTGTTTCTTCAACTTCACAGTTCTGACAGACCGTGTACGGCAAAGAAAAAGTGGCGTGAGTTGTCTGCTATCGTCGACAGAACTGCTGAATATCTCTGGCAACATGCGCTTCTACAACTACGTGCCATTACTCCAAAGAAGAAACCTCTGCCGAGGAATAATGTGCACTGTGTTGGAGATGTGACGCTTCCAGAAAAGGTGCAGCATGTGTTAGCCTTTGGGCCTAAGTTTGCCGCGGAACCTCGAAAGTCGCCACACGAACTTCTCACCCTTGTTAGGCAAGTTGCTGGACGTGCGCCGGACACCGAATCTGAAAAGTGTGTTGCAGAGGGTGTGGATGTTTTAACGCGTTGCAAACCTTCCACAAAGGTACTCCCGATAGGATATGTTACATCGTTTCTGAAAGCTAACGCGTTATCACTTTTACCCTCTGACAAAGAAGGTGGTTTTGCTGTTCTGCCGTCGGGTGACTGCAATGCGAACGTCACCGTTGCCATTGATTCTGTTTTTAAACGTGATGACAGTGTTTCCGTTGCTAACGTCAAATTGAAAGCAAAAAAACTATGCAAATCCCTTAGCCTTGACAAGCTAGCAAAAGTGATTGAAGAAACTAAAAAGCTAAGCCTAGACATTTTCTTTTCAGCTAAGACGGATAAGAATGACTGCCCTCTGCGGTTTATCGTAACTGAAGCAGCGACTTGGCAGAAAGCTGTTGGCTTGTTTTTGCAAGATAAACTAAACCTCCTAATCATTGACGATCTTTTCCGCGTTAGAGATTCTGGTGAAGTTATTAGTTTTTGAAAAGAGAATGCAAAGGAACTCAAGATGTTCTCGATCGATGTTAAAGATCTGTACTATTCACTTCCGCATGACAAGTTGCTTCTGGTTGTTGAAGAATGCATTGATGACTTGGGATCAGTTGCCTTTCAGAATGCTGCAGGTGTTTCTGTTAACGGCATTCTTGAATTGCTCACCTTCTACTTGAAATCAACTTACATCTCATGGAATGAACAAAATTACATACAAAGGAATGGTCTTTGTATAGGATCATGTCTGGCGCCCGTACTAAGCGATATTTATCTAGCTCATCATGATGGCAATATTCATGGTCACCTTGCCGCGTCCCCTGTTGTCAAAGTGTGCAGGTTTGTGGACAACTGCCTGATATTTATTGATTGCACTAATGCCGCTTTTGATCCTGCTGTGTCTGATGTCTTGGAGATCTTTAAGAAAGAGCTGGAGCCTCTAGAACTTACGCATGAGGTCCCCACTGATGATTCTTTGCGCTTTCTAGATCTCAGGCAGAGCCTTGCTAACAAACATGTGTGCTGGTGCTTCGAACCGAGAAGTAACAAGCCACTCTTGCCCTTTAACTCCGCACACTCAAAGCTCGTTAAACGAGGTATTATAAGTCTCGTTAACACCCTCAATAAATTGTGCCCACACCAGATGCAACATAGTCTTGCTGCTCAGGTTGATCGCCTTTCTTGGGCTGGTTACCCTTTAGCCTTAATTTCAGCCATAGCGGAACAGCTTCTGAGGCGCACAAAACGCGATGAGCCCGCGCAATCAGGGAACCAGCTGGCTGAAAGACGCAGGTTTGCAGTGCTACCATATGTGAATGATGTCTCCCATAGGTTAAAGAAAATGGGGCAGCGTGCAGGAACCGCAGCCGTTTTCTCAGCCCCGGAAAAATTGGCAAGGCTCTGTAAGCGTGTAAACGCGCCTAAATCGCATCAGATTTGTTGTTCTGTCGAGCACAGAAAACGTTTTGTGACGTGCGCAACAAATGTAGTCTACCGAATTCCCTTGTCTTGCGGCAGTAAATATGTTGGACAGACAGGCAGGTGCTTAAACGATCGACTAAGAGAGCACTGTAACAACGTCTACAGCACTGTACAAGGCCACTTGGGCATCCATTGCCGGTACTGCGGCTGCGTGCCCCTCTTCGAAGATAATGAAGCTTTAGCGAGACACAGCTCACAGCTCACCAGGGAAATTGTGGAAGCTGATTTCATCAGAAAACTTGGTAGTATTTGCGTTAGTGCCCCCTCTATTGCGCTGACCCCTGGTGAAGTCACGTATCTAAACAGATAGAAATCGCAATGTTCTTTTATTTTTTATTTTTTTTATTTTTCTGGATACCATGCTCTAGCTCAGTGACTTGCTGTTAGAACACCCCATGTGACTGCCTTTCATTATTCTGCGCATGTCCTTTCTTGTATATATTCACACGATGTGGCAACGTAATTAAATGTTGTTGGAAGTCAGCGATGTGTATGTCGTCTTCGCAGTCCTTGTCCTTCGCGCTGTACGTTATTTTTGATCGTAGAACCCATCTGGCGTTGAAAAGGCTGTTTTCTCTTTATCGTCCTCATGCATAGGTATCTGCCGGTAGGCGGAACGCAGATCGATGCTGGAGAAGTACTCGGCGCCCTGCAGGGAATCCAAGGCATTGTCTATTCGCGGCATAGTGTATACATCCTTGCGTGAGTTCTTGTTAAGTGCTCGGTACTCGACACAAAATCGAACAGAGCCGTCTTTTTTTCGAACCAGAACAACGGGGGAAGGCCAAGGGCTAGCAGAGGGGCGAATTATTTTCCGTTAAAGCATGTCGGTGATGTTCTCGTCAATGACTTTCCTCTCGGCTAGCGATGCGCGATATGGTCAACGGCGCACGATGGATGAACCATCTGTCTCTATCCGATGCGTCGTAATCGAAGTCTTTCCCAACGAAGCTGAATGCGCGTCAAACGAAGCTTCATGTTTTTGGAGCCAAGCAAGGACTTGTTGTGACTGCGAAGGTGTCAGGTCGGAACTGATGGCAGCTGCAAGAGCTGAAAGAGATGCGGCCCGTCCGGTACAAGGAACTTCAGAGGGAGCTGGTTTAACGGAAACAACATATATATAGGCTCCGATTCAGCGGCGCAAGCCAATGTAGTGCCTTTAGGGATGAGAATCTTTTCGGATGAGAATCCTTTCGGTGGGCTCGGTGGCTGCGCCACGACACTGTCGTCTAATCCGCTGGTTTTCGCCACGCAGATGATCACCGCTGCCCTTTCGGACGTGCTGCTGCCCGCACTCTCGGCTGCTTTTCGGACCTCCTCGGAGCATGTGTCCTTTGGCCACCGGTTTTCGGAACACCGGGGCGTTGCACATGACTGCGCCTTTCCGGTTACATATGTACTGCCAGCACAGCAATGGATGCTCCATTCATCGTGGGCTCCAGCATCGAGATCGACGCTCTTCAGCTCGTCGACTATAAAAGACAGCCTACCGCTCTGGCCGCTCTGTGGGCTCGGTGGCTGCGCCACGACGCTGTCGTTTAACCCACTGGTTTTCGCCATGCAGGTTGGTACAAGGCGAAGCCTTTTTGCTAAGAAGTCTAGCGACTATTGTCTGGTGCAGCTTCCGAGCCCCCATTGCTGCCTCGCTCTTATTGGTGAATGTGTGGAAGGGATTCGCTGCTTACTAATACTCTCTGGCGACGTTGAAACTAACCCGGGACCCGACACGAACGTTGTGTTGAAAGAATTGCAGAAGATTTCATACAGTCAGAATACACTAATCAGTGAAGTTCAAGGCTTAAAAAGTCAGATTTCAAACTCTGATAAGATTCTAATGGACTTGAACAAACGAATGACCGAACTGGAACATCATTACCAGGCCACGATACCACTTCAATATGAATTAGAAGCTGCCAAATGTGCCGCTGCTCAAACTGCCAGCGTGATATCCAGCCTCGTAAATCGCCTAGACGATGCAGACAACCGGTCCCGAAGGAATAATCTAATTTTCTACGGCCTTCCTGATATTAACCCAAAAGAAACCTTTGCACAATCAGAAAAGCTGATCACCGCGCGCTCTTTCCAGCAATACTATCAACCTGTATGAAAAAGCAAATTTTGAATCTATAAATGAAGAATTATGCACTCCTTTTGCAGTCTTTGAAACGTCATTCTATGAACGATCTGTTCAAGACAACTGGGAACTGTTTAGAAATAAAATGAATTAACTAGCAAACAAGTATATTCGGAAACTAACACTCCGTGCGAATTATCAGAACCCCTGGTTCCATAACAATTTAAAGAGGTTGGAAAATAAGAAAAAAAACTTTTTTGTAGTGCCAAGCTGAAACCAAGCCCAACTTCATGGGATAAACATTATGCCGCTGAGAGTGAATACTTACGTGCTGTCCGCAATGGCAAATGGTCTTTTTTCATTAATGACTTACCTAAAATGTTAACAGACAACCCCAAGAAATTTTGGACAGTTATCAACCCAAGTAACACACGCACTGTAACTCTTGTTGATGATATGGGTGAAATCGTGCCTGAAACTGAGTGCGCACTTATATTAAACAGCGCATTTTCGTCAGTATTTTCTAATAATAATAACGCTCCATTGACTAATGTCCACTGCAACATAGCTTCTAGCATGCCGAGCGTGGTATTGTATCCTGATGGTGTTTTGCGCATAATTGAAAACCTTAAACTCTCATCCTCCGCAGGTATAGATGGCATAAACTCTAAACTGCTAAAAATACAAAATATATTTCTTCACCAATTTTGTGTCATATTCTCGCAGTCGCTTTCTGCAGGTTCCATGCCTCACGACTGGAAGCTGGGGAAGGTAATTCCCATCTACAAGTCTGGTAATAAGAACACACCGCTAAATTATCGACTCATCTTGCTAACTAGCCTTCCGTGCAAAATCATGGAGCACGTCATCTACTCCCTCATTATGAATCATTTGGACGCGAATCAATTTTTTCATTCGGCACAGCATGGGTTCTGTAAGGGTTTCTCTACCGAAACGCAACTAGCACTGTTTCTGCACGACTTACATGTAAACCTTGACTCTAACCAACAAACTGACGCTATTTTTCTGGACTAGAAAAGGCCTTTGACAAAGTTTCTCACCACTACTTACTACTAAAGCTTTCTTCTTCTAAGTTACACAGTGTTGTACTTAAATGGCTCGAAGCATTCCTTACTGATCGCTACCAATTCGTTTCTGTAAATGACAAATCATCCACTCTTCTCCCTGTAACTTCTGGAGCCCCTCAGGGATCAGTTCTCGGTCCTCTTCTCTTTTTAATTTACATTAATGATTTACCCCAACACGTATCTTGTAAGATACGAATTTTCGCCCGTGGCTGCGTGATTTACCATCATGTTTCTAATGCTACTGGCGAAAACACCTTACAACAAAGTCTTAACAACGTGTAGTCTTGGAGTGAAGATTGGCTGATGTCTCTTAATCCCAACAAATGTAAACATATATCTTTTACGCGTCGCCGTAACCCTTTCCTGTCCTCTTATACAATAGTAAACGTTCCCTTAGAACCAGTAAAATCATTTAAATACTTGGGCGTCACACTTTCTCGTGATCTCAGTGTGGGTACGCATATTTGCAACATACTTTCATCAGCTAACCGAAATTTTGGCTTCATGAGACGATACTTGCATGACGCCCCGCAGAACGTAAAACTCCTAGCTTTCGAATCCCTTATCAGACCGAAAGCTGAATACGCATCACCCATCTGGAATCCAAATCAAGTCTATCTTGTTAACGAGCTCGAGTGCTTTCAAAACCGCGTCGTCAGATACATAAATTCATCCTACTCATAAGACGTAAGCCTATCATCCTTAAGAGCCAAATCTGATCTACAGCCCCTTGCACGCCACCGCGCTACTGCCAGCCTTTGCCTCTTTCATAAGTTCTTTTACAGTTCCTTATTTCACTAGCCATATATCGCACCACCCGCACGCATATCGCTACGATCTGGGCACCCATTACAAGTATTACGCCCATGCTCCCACACAACTACTTTTTCCTAGTCTTTTTTTTCCGCACAGCATCAGATTGGAACGCCCTTCCCCACCACGTCGCTGCAATCACTTGCCCGACATCGTTTTTCGAGAATGCGTCTTTGTTGGCTAATCAATAACCTGCTTTTTCCTGCGTTATTCTTTCTGTTTTTATGCACTTGCGAAAATGTAGCTTTCATGTACAGTCTTTTCTGTATACCTGTGTTTATGTTTGCATTATCAACTGTATCCACACCCTATGTAATACCCCTAGTAAAGGTGTCTATGAAATAAAACTGAACTGAACTGAACTGGATGTCGGGTTTGCAGCGTAGAGAAGTGCAAAGCCATGATCAAACCGAACTAGCCCTGATGCAAAGGCAACCCCTCTAGCGAGGCAGCGTGCCGACGGTAATGCGAGCACGTCGCCGCCGTCAAAGAGGTCAGGCGTGATGGTAACTGTGCTTTGATGGCGATGAGGTAGCGCGGTATCTTCTACTGCAAGCAAGTGCAGTGGTGCGTCATCTGCATGAAGTGAATAGGTTGTGTCGGTCATGTGGAGAACGCGTTGCCCGCAGCACATGGAGGTGGAGGCAGTAGAAAAAAAATCCCATCCCAATGTGAGCTGTTGGGCACAAAAACTTAGGACTGCAAACTGTACGTAGTGCAGAAGTCCATCGATGGTAATACGAGCAGTGCACATGGCGATAGGTCGAATGGCAGCCCCTTGAGCAGCGAGTAGCGTGGGTCCATCATAGGGGCTCGTAACTTTCCGAAGTCGCGAACACAATTCACGGTGAATAACTGAAACACTAGCACTAGCGTATATCAAAGCTTCCACTTGTACACCTTCTACTACAACCAATATCATATTGCACGGACGCGATGGAGGAATTTCTGTCCTATCAATCGATGCAGCTTTTCTTCCAAAAGCTGCATAATTCAGTTTCACGGACGACGCTCGGCGAATTGAGAAACAGGTCTCAGTGGGGACGTAGAGCGGCGTAGGGGTGACGGCGAGCGGCGTCTCGCAGGACGGTACGTCTGAGCCGTCTCGGATGCTACAGTAGGCGATGGAGAGCGGCCGCGCGGTGGACCATAAGGACGGCGTTGGTCATGGAAGCTCCCTAGACGTTGGAAAGTCATCCCGTTCGTATACGTCATATCCACGACACTCGTCTTGCTGGCTCTTGCGGCGAAAGCGTGCTATGTGGCCACGATAGCCGCAGTAGTAGCAGATGGGATGAGGAGGACGCCACTGCGGATAGCCGGTTTCGGTAGGTGCGTTGGTAGTCATGGAAGCCATGTGGGCCGGTGTTGGTTTTGGAGGCATCGGTGGAACGATGACTGGATGAACTGCGGCTACTTGTGCGTACGTTGGTGTGGCCATAGGGGTTAGAGGGTCCGTGTACGCTGCACCAGCCATTGACGCCAATTCCTCCTTGATAACGTCTCGGAGATTGGTAGCCGAGACATGAGAAGGCATAGGTCCTGCGGCTAAGCCAAGATACTGTAGCTCTTCTCGAATTATTGCGCGTATCATTCCTCGTAACGTAGGGTCGTCCGTGGTAGTGTTTGCAGTGGTGTCTGGCTGCAACCGTACTGATTCGAGTTCGCCAAGGCACTGGCAAGTAGCGACGATATCAGTGACCGTAGCGGGGTTCTGGATGGCTAAAGCACTGAAAGCAATAGCTCCGATGCCTTTGAGGACGTGGTGAACCCTGTCAGATTCGGTCACGGCCATGCGCACGCGCAGACAAAGAGCAAGCACATCCTCGATGTACGACGCCTAACATTCTCCGAGTTGTTGCTTGCGGGTGTCGAGCGTCTTTTTTGCGAGGGCGGAACGAACAGCCGGTGTGCGGAAGATTTGGCGGAGCTGCTATTTGAAAGCGCCCCAGTTCGTGAAATCAACCTCATGGTTGAAAAACCAAGTCTTCGCTACTCCTGTCAGATAAAAGGAGACGTGACATAGCTTGGACACATCGTCCCAACGGTTAGCCGAACTCACTCGGTCGTAGTGGTCCAGCCAATCCTCGAAGTCTTCACCGCGAAGTCGAGCAAACAGATGGGGATCACGCTGGTGCCCACTGACAACCCAGTAGGGAGAGGCTGGGGTAGGCGAGGCGGAGATGGTGGAAGTAGAAGTGCCTATTGGCTCGTCCTGCGACATGCTGGTGGACAGCTGGCACAATCGGCGACCCGATCGAAGCTCCAGGAGGTTGAGCGGGGAGTCAGAGGACGAAGGACCGAAGAGCACATTCCACCACTTGTGACGCAGCAGTTGTCACAACGTTTATTCCGCGTCAAAGATGCGGCGAACCGACCACGCCCACAGCACGGATCACACTCCTGAGCCAGCCCCACAAGCGATGATGAAGAACCCCACATGAACCCCACATGATGATCATCATGTACAGATGACACAGAATAGCTTATAAATTCCCACAATACATATATATATATATATATATATATATATATATATATATATATATAGGGAGAGAGAGAGAGAGAGAGAGAGAGAGATGTAGATATAGTAGGTTAGATATTGGGTAGATATAGATATCGGGTATGGCCGTCGTGCCAGGCTAGAATATAGGACTAAGCCAGATGTCTCGAGGGGAACACTCAGGAATTAGGGACATTTCCTTCAGTTGCCTTTTTTCGCCACCACGTGGCCATATCGGCCTTAAAGAATTCAAAATTCCCGCTATAACGTATCCCTTGACGCAATCACAAATAAAACGC
The DNA here is from genome assembly GCF_050947875.1 of Dermacentor variabilis. Lineage (NCBI taxonomy): Eukaryota > Metazoa > Arthropoda > Arachnida > Ixodida > Ixodidae > Dermacentor > Dermacentor variabilis. The sequence continues at coordinate 237,997,572 of NC_134571.1, forward strand.
AACAAAAAGAAGCAACGCCCCCCCCTCCCCTCCCGGAGAATGATGCTTCGCCTCGACACTTAGAAACGAGTGCGCCTATGTATCATCGTTATCTCTAAGCCGGCCAGCTACTTGCTCTACTGGCAATGAATCGACGATTTTGCTAGGCTCCTGGCCAGTCAGCTCATTAGCATTCCGACCAGATATCTGGCGGTGATAACGGTTCCCGCGAAGCTTCCGTTGACAAATTTTCTTGAGCGGTTTTTTTTTTCATTTCTAAACCACTTCGAGCGTGGGCTAGCGTATACGTCAGTGATCTGTTTCACGGATTTCCTATAGAACGTGCATGAGTCATTGCTTAAGTCGAAGCGTTAGCTCGAGCATATTTCCGATGCCGGTTGAACGCACGAATGCTTTTCTGAGAAAACCCCTGAACCGATTTAAATGAAATTTGTTGCATCTGGGAGAGTGAGTTAAATTACAGTTATTGCAGCAAACATAACACTGATTTAGACCATGGAATTGTACAATAAAGAGAGGAAATTCGTAAATTATGAAAAAAATAGAAACGTGAAGTTCACAAATCCGCAACTCAGCCATGAAAAAGAAATAGCGCATTTCTGTCAACTGCAACCGTTGTGGCATCAAAAGGAAAAGAACTTGATGCGTGCATATAGAACATAGGTAAATTTGTTACAATGTCTGGATGTCTGGAAGCGTTTTGTAAATGCGACATTCACAAATTAGTGGTATATTTTAGGGTCACATATGACGTTATTGCCGTCCGCTTTAAATGTGTTAATAGGGGCAGTTTACAGAATTATGATAGCGTTATTGGTTACGTAGGTACAGAGTTCTATATGTCGTTGGGCTTTGTATTGTTTTGTAACTTCGCGATGGTTTAGAAATTTACGTAAGGAAACTAGACAGATCAATGAAATATAGCTTTCTGAAATCACTACATTTTAACCTCTGAAACATAACTCTTCAAATTTGGCCGAGCTGTTTCTCTGAAGAACGACTGCTGATTTTAAATGCACAGGTAGCCGCCCCTGAGCGAGATAAAACTTCCCCTTAAGGTCGATTTAGAGTAATATATTTGTTGCTAGGATATGTTTGTAAAGCTGCTTGGGACGGAAGAGGAGAAAAGAAAGAGAAAAGGCAGGGATGTCTTTCAGGAGAGCGCCTGGTCGAACAGTTGCAGTAGGAATTTTTATTGCCAGTAATAATAATACATAACTCAAAGCTTTGCCTGCATATTGACTCGTCTGCTTGTTTATCTTTATCGAGCGACCACGTTTCGCCGCCTAACAAATGTTATCGCACAGCGCAGGACGCGCCTGCATATATCGGAAGTTTCTGGAATGCTATCAATGGTTCCATCCGATGTCTGTCGCCGAATCTTGCGTAATCTGATTACATGTATGCGCGACACGAATAGTGTAGAACTTCGTGGAGGACACGCGCGTCCCAGCGATTACTCTGGAACAATCGATGACTGATGTTTGAAAGCTGACGAGCTTCACCCGCTGATTAGATTTTCGACGATCGCCGAAATGCAAGCAATGTACGTCGACGTCGAACACAAGACCTGGGACTGCCGTCCTGCCCTATATAACCCTCGCTTACAACACGGCGGTTCAAGAAACAACACAGATCACATCATTCAAGCTTGTTTACGACACGAACCGGACGATAACTCTCGACGCCATTCTGCCGCACGTCACCGACGAAATGAATCCTGACATCGCCACCTATCTCCAGCGCGCCGAAAAAGCCCGACGGCTCGACCGCCTACGGATCAAGAACCAGCACAGTACTGACAGCCGACACTACAACCTCCAACGACGCTACGTCAATCGCAAGCCCCGGGACCGTGTTTGGTTTTGGATCCCGATACGCCGACGAGGACTAAGTGAGAAACATTTGCGATGCTATTTCGGACCCTACAAGATCATCCGACGTATTGGCGAACTAGACTACGAGGCGTGCCAGACGGCATTTTGCATTCACAATGGTGCGGAGCACAATTTGAAGTGGTCCACGTGGTGCGTCTTAAGCCCATTTACGCATGCTGAGGAACTTCCTTGTTGTGTCGTTTCATTGCTACCGGTGTTTTTCTTTATTACTTTTGTTTGTTTGCAGCATCGGGTGGATGCTTTTTAAGAAGGGGATGTGGACACGTGTACTTGTTTATCTTTATCGGGCGACCACGTTTCACCGCATAACGAATGCTATCGCACAGCGCATGACGCGCCTGCATGTATAGGAAGTTTCTGGAACGTTATCGATGGTTCCATTCGCTGTCTACCACCGAACCTTGTTTAATCTGATTGCATGTATGCGCGACGCGAATAGTGTAGAACTTTGTGGAAGACACACGGGTCCGAGCAATTACTCTGGAACATTCGACGACTGATGTATAAAAGCCGACGCGTTTGACCCACTGACCAGATTGTCGACGATCGCTGACTGTGTTCACCGCTATCGTTGTTCTTTGAGTGCAGCCTGCTTTTGAGGGCACAAGTTTGCCCAATAAAACGCTAGTTTCGTCAATCATAGTTTAGCTGCCTTCTTCACTGTCCCTAACCCGCGGCAATATGATGTGGAAATGTGCACGCTCGAATCCCGTTTTCTTCTCATTGAAAACCAGTCACCCGTCTCGTTCTCTGAAGACGCCTCGGAACATGAGTGTAAGGCTCGTATAACACTGTAGTTACCTGACAGGGATAACACCTTGCACGCACTTCTGACGTAACGTGTGCCATTTGTAAAAATATGAAGTCATTGCTTAGTTCAGCTAATCGAGTACGGTGGGGATGCCTCTTACGTGCCTCGTATTACGTATAAATATAGAGATAACAGTAGTGTAATTGATTAGCAATTGAAGCAATTGATAATAGAAGAGGAAAGGGGAAACGTGGTGCTAACCGCAGGTTTAAATTTCGAAGTCACTTGAATTATTCCGAATCCGTGTCGTTTGATTTGACTACCCGAGACTCAAGCTTTAGGCTTGAATTTTGTAAGCGTGACACCATGGTGCAATAAGGTAAAATACTTCATTGTTCGTCTGTTCACTGATTATTGAGTCATCATTAGCCAAACAAAAGATTGAGAAAATATTGCTGGGGAGAAAATGGAGAGAAGCCAGCAACCCTGCTGGCTTCTCTCCATTTCAACCCACTTCAATACCATCTGCGCCATTCTTTCGGGTTGGTCTTGATCTGCTTGGCCCTTTTCCTCTATCGCTTAGTGGGAACAAGTGGATAGTAGTTGCTATGGACTACACCACCCGGTACGCGATCATGTGGGCTCTCCCTACCAGTCGTACAACCGACGTCACTGACTTCCTTCTCAACGCTGTAGTACTTCACCGCGGCGCTCCCTGACAACTCCTTACTCACGGGGCGGCTACTTTCTCACACAGGTTGTCCAGGACATCTCACATACCTGTGCTACGAAGCACAAGTTTACGACGGCGCATCACCCTCAGACCAACGGCCTCACAGAGGGGCTCAATAGAACTAGCACGGAAATGCTCGCTATGTACGTTTATACTAACCACCGTGACTGGGATGCCGTTCTGCCGTTCGTCACATTCGCCTACACTACGTTCCGCCATGTTGCTGCTCGTTTCTCTCCATTTTTTCTCTTGTATGGACGAGTCTCCATGCTACCGTTTGAAACGATCCTCCCAGCCCTTCTCGATACAACGTCAGAATATGCCCGAGATGCCGCATCTATAGCCGCCGAGGCACGCAACATTGCACGCCTGCGTCTGACCACTTCCTAAGAAAAGCAATGACGAATATAGGACGCTCGTCACCGCGATGTCCGCTTTAATCCTGCAGACATCGTGCTTCGTTGGAAACTAGCACGGTGAGTTGGACTTTGTGAGAAGCTGATTTCGGCCTACTCAGGCCCATACCGTGTCTTGCGTCAAGTGTCAGAGTGTCAGACGTGACCTACGAGTTACAATCTCTCGATACCTCTATCCCGCGATCCTCCTCTGACATCGTTGACATCGTCGACTGAAGCGATATGATTGAAAGCTACCAAGCGCCGGGACAGCACCTTCATGGCCGGAAGTCATGCTACGAGGCGTTGCAGTAGCGAACGATGATTAGAGGACTGATGAAGGCAACGATCGCAAATAGTTGTGCGCACGGGCTCCATCTTGTATGCTTGTCTTCGGTCCGTTTGAATGTAATATATATCTTGCAAATATATTTTTACCGGTCTTTCCTCCCCTAACAATATCAATAGATTTTTATTTATTTTATTTATGTATTCATACTGCAGGCCAACATACTGGCCCATGCAGGAGGGGTATTACAGTTGACAAGGTAATAACAATGCAACAAAGATAGTAAAAAAATATATATAAACAGTGCATGAAAATGATGCATCCCATAGCCACGCTAAAAAATCACAATGCTTCCCTTAGCACAGTAACTACACAAAATAATCGCACATTTGAATTTATATGTGGATCAAAACGCTATGCCAAACAACAATCCGACACTAAACTTAACTAAATACAGGAAATTTCACATATGAAAACGAGAAAAATTGTGAAAAAAATTGTGTTTATGGTTGCGTTATTTTATGTGAAATATAGTTTTCCAACGCATCTTTGAAGTTTCCC